>NW_015378056.1:0-455117 GCF_001204775.2 Aspergillus nomiae NRRL 13137
CTAAATTATCAAGATTACATAGTTAGGGAAAAGCACCAGGAAGCTGTTCTGGAGAAAGTTTAGAGAATGGTGAGTTAATTATTCCAACTCCTCCCTTTTCTCCTGCTATCTAATTCTTATTTTTTTTCTTTTCTTCTATTAACCTTATCCTTCCTTCTTTAAATTTTTTTTATTCTTTCATTGCTTTAGTAATGGGGGTATGGAGTGAGGATATGTAGTAAGGGGGAACAGGATGTATCGCCTCCAGGGTCCGTAATAATGCGACACAGACCAGGTAGCTCGCAAAGGCTTCTGTTCCACTATTTGTTCCATATCTGGACATTTGAAGAGAGAAAACCTCAGTCGTGAATCCGATCGCCGCCATACAGCTGGCTGGGAGAAAGCGACCGAGCCCATCAGAGTGGAGATTACGGGCCAGCGACACGATCTGCGATGACACCATTTGAATACCAGGGGGCATACACTGGTTCATCTCGTCAGGTGGTTGTGATTGGATTACCATACATTGTGCAAAGAGACACTCAATCCTCAAGGCCGTATACTGTAGTGTAAAGGAGGCTGGGTTGTTTTCGTTCTTATCAAACGCGGGTATCTCCAGAGGAAGATCTCGAATCCAGTCCTCTAGGCTCAGCTGATGCACGAGTATATCCTTTGCACATACCCCGTCCCTTGGGTATAATACGCTGCACGCATCTCCAACCGAGTTCAGGGTCCAGGAGACGCTATAGAGAGAGCTCAGAGCGCGACTGGTCTTGTGATAAAGCTTGGCCTTCTGAATAAATAGAGCAGCGAGCCACTTTCGACTCCCGTCACACCTAACGGGAACAACGGAAGGATGAAATAAGCTGAAGGAGTGGGGATTCCCTTCGATTTGATCAAAGTCACTCTCGGTGATTGAAAGGGCTGTGCCGTACATTTCGTGAACCTGGCAGGGCCGATGGTAGGTCAGGGCGATCTGAACGTCACGGATATATATACACCACCAGATCCTCCGCTTCAGGCCACTTATGGGGCATGTTGATTTCCCAACGTCTATGTCTAACCCAGTATTTTTAGCAATAGAAAGAGCTTGAGCTAGCCAGTAAGGAGCCCCCAGTGGACCGTCGTTGTCCCCTTGCCAAAGCGACATCAGCAACAGCGACTGAATCTGGACAAGATGATCTTTCTCGGTTCCCACCTGGTAAGCTAGCTATATAATATGGTTAGCGGTCAACCGCCATCCAAGTCATTAGCATTTCTACCTTTGCCCTGCTAATCATCGCTGCTTGTGCTTCAAGGCGAGACGGGTGACCAGTCTCACGTATGGCGTTGATATCAACGAATGGACAAGCAGCAGAGAGAATCGACCACATTAAGAGCGGACTCCGGGGCGAGTCCGGAAGCTGAAGCACGAGGTTATGGACATCATCAAAATTAATACATGGCTGTCCCGGGTAAACGTAGTGAAGATATGCTTGTAGAAACTGCAGACGTACGTGGTGCACCGGGAAATCGAAAATGCTCCTTTGCCTCAGGAATTCATATGTATCAAGCCCTCGTGAGTACGTGATAAGTGGCCTACCTTGATGGACATTTCCATCTCCTCCCTGATCACTGGGAGTCGTGCAATCCTCGCTCAGGATGGCCAGGGCCGTGGAGACCATGTCATCGAGTGGCTCGGTCGCCGAGACCCCCTTGGTTGCTCGCATGTGTCGGCAAGGGGTGCTTCTCCACGAAGAGGGAGAGTCGGCCTCACTTGATGAAGGTTAGGACGATTCTGTGGCCTAATAAAAAGACATATCCTGCTACATACCTAAGCCCATCCATGTTGTGAAAACGGCGATGTTTGGTGATCCTTGGGGGGATCGGGAGCTCTTCAAGACATATTCCGCACTCCCAACTTTCCTTTCCTGGATTAGACTTCAGCAGCCCAGTCAAAATGGTAGTCGGCCCGGAATTCTTTTGGTTTCGAAATGCCTGACCGTTTCTCGGATTAGGATGGCATCCATTGGCGCCCATAGCTGCGGCGGAGGTCTCTGACTCGACGTGGGGCCAAAAATGAAAATCCCCAATTGTCATTACTTCAAAAAGCACTATCTATTTCTCTTAATGGCTAGTAATACAAGTAAACCAACTTTCGGCTCTAAAAGGGCTACTAAGAGTCTCTGGCACATGGGGTTGGAAGATGCCGACTGGGATGTGTTCTTGTGATTCCTTGCTCAAGTAATCTGACGCGCATACGGTGTGATTATTGTCTTCCCTCCATGTTCCGTGCTCGTGAGTTAAGCTGTCTTGTGCAGGAGGAGGTTCTGGTATGGTTTATCGGACCGCAGCGTCGGACCGAAGCCGGAGCGCTACTTCTGGGTCGACGTTAAGGCCAATCAGTGGACGGACGGACACTCCTACTCCAGGCCGTTAGTTTGACCTGCATCCCCAAACCCTGCCACCCCAGATCTCTCATGCCCCTTAACCATAGAGGCACCTGAATGAATTCGCTCTTCTGCTATACACCAGGGCCTGTCTCTGCCAATGCTGCGCGATGGCACTGCCTGGGACCAGTATGCATGGGGTCATGAATCCTTGCATCCTTTGGGGCTGTGGCCTTCAAGCGAGGGTCATGGGCAAAATTATAAATACAGTCTTGATGTCGCAGCCTGGCTCCCTCGATCCTGTGTAACTTCAGGGAACGCTACAACTGAAGAAAGATATTCCACGCATGAACCATCCTTCCGCGTGCTTCTAATATCCTCCTCCAGAATGACATCCAGCTTTGACGACCTCTGCCAGCATAAGGCGGCGATATACGATCAGCCTGGCACCTTGGTGATGGTCTCCGCCTTACTCTCCACCATGTCTCCGCACGGATTTCGTTTACCCTGAGCGTATTATCCTACGAATGCGAGGCGACATATAGATACTGATAGCCGGATACTTGAGAGACAACAGCCAGCGAGCATGCTTCGAAGGTTTTCCGAGGTGCGGTCCGACGATCGGCGTCCACGGACCGACAGCATCGAAATGTAGAGACAAGCTGTTTATAGTTAGAGAATAACCTCCCTTGTTTTATACGTCCCCCAGATTCAAATATCTCCATTTGTGATATACGCACCATGTCATCAACGCTCCCCTTCGCCGACCCCCTCTGGCTCAACCGCGGGTACAGCCCGTACTACAAGGACTCCCACCGACGCCTTCAAAAGGAAGTCCGTTCGTACATTGACACGCATATCGCTCCTTACTGTGAGGAGTGGGAAAAGAACGGTTCGGTTCCGGTCGAGGTAGGTAACCTACATATGCAATATGATGCCCCGTGCCGACCGTGCGCAGGTACATCAACGACATGCAGCGCTCGGCTATACCGCTGCCACCCCATTTCCCCTGGCTACAAACTATCTCAATGGCCAGCAACTTCCTGGCGGAATCCAGGCTGAGGAATGGGACGGGTTCCACGACCTGATTCTTATTGACGAGATTGCGCGATGCGGCTATCTTGGTGTGATCTGGGCGCTTGGATGCGGGAATTCGATTGGTGGGCCACCGGTCATTAACTTTGGCAATAAAGAGCAGAAGGACCGGTTCTTACCTGACATGTTGACTGGCAAGATTCGGTTCTGTCTGGGTGTTACTGAGCCGGATGGTTTGTTATCCTCTGTCTGGGTTTATGGTTGATTGGTGCAGCCAACTGACTTTGATATAGCTGGATCCGATGTCGCGGGCATCACGACAACTGCGGAACGAAAGGGCGACAAGTATATTGTCAATGGAGCGAAGAAGTGGATTACCAACGGCATCTTTGCGGACTACTGCACCGCTGCGGTGCGGACAGGAGGGGGGGGTATAGCTGGAGTATCGGCTCTGGTGATTCCACTCAATGCACCGGGCGTAACACGCAGGAAGATTGACAACTCTGGAGTTCTTGCCAGTGGTAGGAGCCCGCTCTGTGCCCCATAGGCTTGTATTGAGACTGATGATTGGATGAAGGATCCACATACATCGAATTTGACGATGTTGAGGTGCCCGTGGCTAACCTCCTCGGAGAAGAGAACAAAGGCTTCCCCATTATCATGAACAGTATGAACTCCCAGTGTTAGTGCCACGGACAAAATTAATCAGGACAGACTTCAACCACGAACGTCTCTGGCTTGCTTGTACATCGCTGCGGATGGCTCGAGTCTGCGCCGAAGATGCCTACCAACATGCCGTGACCCGCGAGACCTTCGGCAAGAAGCTCATCGAGAGCCAAGTAATCCGTGCCAAGTTTGCGGCCATGGGCCGGAGCCTGGATTCTACCTACGCCTGGATGGAGCAGCTCGTCTACATGGCGGAGACGGCGAAGGCGAACCGCACTGACGCCGCGATGGGTGGCCTGTTCGCCAACCTCAAGGTCCTTGCAGGGCGAACTCTGGAGATGGTCAACCGGGAGGCCCAGCAGGTCCTGGGCGGTCTCGGGTACTCGAAGCACGGTCGTGGTGCGAGAATTGAACAGATCAGTAGAGATGTTCGGGTGATGGTTGTCGGGGGTGGCAGCGAGGAGATTTTGTCGGATTTGGCTGTGAGCCAAGAAATCAGGGCTATGCTGAGGTTGAACAAACTGTGAGTAATATATCTACTAGCGTATCGCCCATCAGTAACAGCGGTTACTGGAGTTATAGTGAATTTGTACTGTCAGGTGGTTATCGTCCTAGAGCATCGAACTGGTCGCGTAGCAGCCGCTATCCCTCGCTGCACTCTGGCAGAAACTCTATGGTCTTTTAATCTGTTCTGGCTCATCGACCTTTTTAACTTGGCGTTTTGTATCTATATAGTTTCTATTAAGCTTGATAGCTGATCCAGATCTATGACGCTACAGCGATCGGTAGGCCAGATAAATATAACCCGAGGTTTACAAGGCCTTCCGCACATTGTATGGATGCCAGGTATATACGATGTGCTTCTGATAATCAGAGATAGAACCGGGTAATTTTATCGAGGAAGATAATTGATGTGTTTATTCTTCATCAGGATAAGAGCAGTACGGGAACATGACCTACTCCTGATTGTATATGTGAATGAACTGCGTTGTGTTGGCAGCTGGTGGAAGACGCGCAACCACTGCGGAAGGAGACTCCGGCCGCATGCGGGGAAGTGGGGTGTTCTCGTAGATTGGCCAATTGGGAGTAGCATTATTATGTCGGTGGGTCTGCCCCACACTAACCAGTTGATTCATTCAGTGGAGACTCCAAGTCACGTCTTCTCCTCGGACTCGGCCTGCTTTCCTTCCTTCTCAACTTTGTTGTGTCCAGGCCCGGCTGGCTGCTGCTACCGTGATGGATCACGATCCCAACCGGCTGAATGCCAGTATTTCCAAGCGCATCCGCCATGCTTGCGCAAGTTGCCGGTAGGTCACTGACCCCCCACGTCATTCCCCTCACTGACCTCGGGTGCTACGGCGACAATTAGACGACGCAAGACGAAATGCTCTGGAGAGCGCCCAGTGTGTTTCCACTGTCGGCGCAGTCGCCAGCGATGCGTGTATGAGCCCTACGCGATGACCATCGGCGATACCAGCGCCGCACCTCCGCCGCCACCAGTTGCCCAGGACAATGTCAGTCGTTATTAATATGGCGTGTGTGCGGTAGTGATACTGACGTAGGGGTAGAGCGCGATTCTGCAGCGGATTAGCATGCTTGAGTCGCGTCTGGCCGACCTCAGTGACCGCGCAGCTCCTCAGGCTTTGTATACTAGCTCTGCCTCTCTTCAGAAGCGAATACTAATCGCATTTTCCTTGCAGAACATCGCCGCCTAAACGGTTTGACGATGAACAGTGGTAGGGAAGCTCTCCTGCAGCCAGGATAACGGCCGTACTGACCCGTGCTGCGAGAACCAGCTCCCTCCCTCCTTCCCCAGTCCTGCAGTCTGTCGTCGACACATTCTTTGTCCACGTCCACAACCGTCCGTATTCATGTATCCAAGAAGCCTCGTTCCGGAGAAAACTAGAAATGGGAATCGTGCCCCACTGTCTACTCCTCGCCGTGCTAGCATCGGCAATCCGATTTTCCACACACGAATACTACGAAGGGAGAAAGCAGGAGGCGATGGAAGAATATGCCAAACGCTCATGGATGTCGGTTGTCACTGAGCATCTCACGGTCGTGGATAACCCGACAATGGAGGTGGTACAAACCGCGAATCTGCTGGCTATTGTCGATTACACCGGTAGGATCCGTCGTCTATAACATCCCCGTCTCATATTCTCGTATCTGATTTCCGTCCCAGTCGGTCATGTCAGTTCGGCCTGGCTGAAGGTCGGCCTCGCAGCTCGCATATCCCAGGACTTGCGCCTGATGATAGATCCCTCCGACGCACTATCACCCCACGAGCAAGAGGAGCGGAGGCAGGTCTTCTGGTCAGGATATTTACTAGACAGGCTCATTTCATGCGGCAAGTCACGGCCTCTATGCTTCCATGACGACGACTGCCATGTCCGGCTGCCATGTGATGAGAAAGCACTCTACACGGGGCGAGTGCAGACATCACATACCCTCCACGAGCTCCTCTGTTGGGACTCCAAGATCGATCACGATCAGCCTCCCAGTCCATTTGGCCTGGTCATCTTAATGGCATCCATCTTCGGACGCTGCACCAGATATGTCTACAGGGAGTGCAACACCAACAAAACACCGCCATGGGACACAAACTCGGAGTTTTCCAAGATCAACTCGTCCTTATTGCTATTCGAGTCTTACTCCAGAAGCACACGGCTCTCAGCCGTTGACACGCTCCGCGACCACGACTCGGCCCATCGGTCGGAATCAGAACGGGTCATTTTCGCCCATACGCTGTTCCATCTCTCCCACTGTTTGCTTAATCACCCATTTCTCTTGCGATTGCGACTGAAGCCGTTTGGGTCAAAAGTGCCTACCAGTTTCGGCCTGCGTGTCCTCCATGCGGGGGCCGAACATGCCCACCAACTGTTAGATCTCCTTCGCGATGCCAACGAGGCGGGCTTTCCCCTGGAGTCATCATTCTACTCTTACTGCATCGTCGTCGTAGGTGGAATACAGTCTCTTGCCTTCCACTATCAAGCCTCCCAGAATGATCCTCGGTCGTCAAATACCTTGGATTACTTCCACCAAAGCCTCAGCACACTTGAACGACTAGCAGGGACATGGGGACACGCAACAAACATGGTATGTTCCCATCCTGCGGCTCTCCTCTTTCATCTTGCTAACCACCGTCCATGTATCTTTGTAGACTGTTCGACTACGTGAATTCCACGCCCAGGCTCATATCCTCTCCTCGCTCTTCGACCCCGCCTGCGTAACAGACGACCTCAACACTGCGTCTGTGGCCGCCCTTTGGACCATGCTCGATTATGGCAAGGTTGGCTCCAGAGTTAGCGACAGCCCGAATTTCTCTGATTTGCTTCTCTTGAATATGCCATCGCCGTCGTCGTGGGTTCTTGGGTCCGATATCTTCCATACAACTCCACTGGGAGTGGAAGATACAGACCTGCGTCTGCTTGATGGGCTGGCACCATCTACACACTTTAGTCCTAATAAAGTGGACACACTTTTGGATCCCTTACCTTCCCCCTCTTTTCCGACGGACGCCCGTCACGCGCCGTCGTTTTCGCCCCCGCCATGCTGAGTCCCAATGTCCAACCGCGCAAAATACTGGGCGGCAAGGAATGCTTGCAACATCCAGTGCAGGAAATGGTAGCTCTTTTCCGGGCCGGGAGCGTCTGATGAGCGTAGATCTAATATTTTGTCAAGAACCTCATCAGGCATCTCACGAAACTTGCGCTAGCTATATGCTTGATTCAGATCATGTTGGTGAGAATCAGTAATGTGGTTCTGCATCCTCACTTAATAGCGGTATGCCCCGTTTCCTTCTCCAATCGCCTGAGCGTTACAACCATCAACTCTCCCAAGACCACGATCTGACGCACAGCAGCCAATCAGTCACAAACAAATCAGATCAAAGGAAATCGGCGTGGTTGGCGGTCGGTTGGACCGTACTTCCGGGTGGCACCACCCTTGAGGCGATAAATTTGAAGCTATTCAGACTCCTATACGACATCGCCTTGGGTATCTATCCAAGAAGGTAGTCTAGGGCCTTCCTTATTCACCTGGCTATCTTCTATACTAGGCAGGTCCTCTATATCTCACTGTTGTGGTGGTTTTATTGCATCGGAAAGTTTGTGTTTTTTTTCTCGGCCAAATATTGCTTCTTTTTTTTTTACTATATTTTCTTTCTGAATGAAGGCTTCTGGTAGTATAGTATAGAAATATACTGACCTACACCATAGCAACACTAGAATAGTTACAGGTAACGCAACCCACGTGCGAGCTGCGCAGCCACATATACTTCTCAAAATGAAGCTATATAAAACACCGAAAAGTCTGTATTTATATAGAAAGTTTAAATAGCCTGACAATTAGAATATTGAGGAATTTTATAATCCAGAATACGGTATAATCATTGTAAGAAAAGAATAGTATTGTTGTGTTTGGTACTAGTCTACTAGATATATATATAATTTTATATAATAAACTAGGTATAATGGAACAGAGTCTATAGTATAGCCTAGATCTTGTAACAAACAGGTGGCGTTGAGCTGTACGCTGTAAGTTCTAACTTTGACAGAAGGGTGGGGCTCCGGCCTTATGTTATTCCTGCGCCTTGCTTGACAGGACCTCTATTTCCATGACTGGAATCTCCGCCCAGAATATCCAGCAGTATCTCTATCGTTTCAGTCAGACAATTGAACTAGCCAATCTCAGTATCCTTAACACTGTACAGAATATTTACCTCCACTCGGTGTTTGTATATCTCAGATACTGGAGGGAAACCAAGACGTGAGGTATAGCATACTTGTCAATGCAAAATACTATGCAGCATGCTCTCACGGAATCGCACACTTACAGGCTGCGGAACCTGCCGCCATCGCCATGTAAAGTGTGACGAAGCGAGCCCTGTTTGCGACAACTGCCAACAGCAAGGCCTGGCATGTCTCGGCTATGAGCGTCAGCTAGTCTGGGCGAGTCATGATGGAGACCGAGTATTTCGCCGCCCCCTATTTTCCAGTAGATCACCGTTCAGGCCTATACAACGAAAAAAGCTTACTTGCTAACTAGTGTCACAGAGGCCAACCAGCTGAGGATGACACAACTGATGAAAGAAAGTCTTGGAAAGCAGTCCGCAAGTGCTACTTTGGCTCAGCTGGAAAATGAATATGAAAGCGGCGTACGCTTGGAAGGCGATTCATTTCGAGGCCCTTTCGGTGTTCTGGTGTTGTCGACCAACGCGTTTGCAGATAATAACCAAGCTGAGCCGCCGTCCGACGAACCTGATCGCGACCGGTTGGAATGGGATGTCTTCTGGCCCACTATTACAGGTGACACTACCATATTTGATGGGCCGCATAATGTGCCTGGTGGCTCATGTGATCTTATTATACCGGACCCCTTTCTGGATATTGATGCTGTGACGAGTGATGCTCAGTCTCTCCTTCGTCCTTTCATGGACCCGCATTCTGACGAGTTTACATACCAGTCCCCCTCTTCATCTCTGGCACCAGTCTTTCCATCCTTTGAGGTTTCTTCAGGGCGCCCAACCATACCTCCTGAGGCTGCCGATCTGCTGCGGTACTTTAAAGAGAATGTAATTTCGCTCTTATTTTCTTTGAGGAACTGCCGGTATTGCCCCTGGCAGACAGTCCATTTCCCAGGGGCAATGAGCGCATTCGCGGACCTGAGCATTCACCATACCACAAGCCACACTAGGCTGTCGCTGTTCTATTCGCTTCTTGCTGCCAGCTGCCTCCATAAGTATACACGCGATCATTCTGCTGGTGACCTGCACATATCAGCAAAGCGGTTTAAAGAAACCGCCAAGCAACATCTCGAATTGGCCCTCCACCAGGAGGTTGTAGGATCTAAGCAGGTCAAGTACAAGGAGATACTGATGGCGGTTCTCAGCATGGTCATGCTCGCGGTACGTGCTTATCAGGAAGCTGATAGCATCTCATGTAACTAACACATATCCATAGGTATTCAACGGCGAAAATACTAGCGCCCAAGCTTTCCTAATTGATGCCGAATATATTATTCGCATACGTGGCCTCCCTAAACCACATAAGTCCCTCAAGGTCCGATCCTTGCACCACGTCTATACATTCCTGCGTATCATGGCCGAAAGCACATGTGGATGTGCCTTACTGGACATTTGTCCCGACCGTCCCAGCGCCAGCTTACTCTCAATCGAGCCATCACCAAATTCTCTGCGGAGCTTCCGCGTGGCCGACGACATCCTAGGTGCTGAGCTCGACATAACGTTAGTAAAAGGCAACCTCATCGGCCACAATGACATTCATCTAGAGGTAATGGGGCAGTGGAATGACACGCTCTTCCCAGACATGTACGGAATACCGGAGTCTCTCATGAACCTTGTATCGCAAGTTATTCGTTTAGCTAATGAGCAAGAGCTGCTTCATCGCGGCGGCCCGACCGTGGACGCGCGTACCACAAAAGAGTTAAAGCGGCGCGCGAGCATGCTCGAGCAGTACATTCTCTCATGGAAGCAGTCTCCTGAATCGAAGCCAATCAATCCAACAGCAATGAAGAACGGTCAGGATACTACCATTAGCCAGAACCTGACAGCAAACCATTTCATGATTCAAGCCATGCATCAAGCCATTATCTTGTTCTACTACCGTCGCGTCTCCAACATCAGCGCTGTAATCCTGCAAGATACTGTCCGCAACTGTCTGGAGTTTCTGAAACGCTACGACAAAACCCGCATCGAAGATAGTGAGAGTGCGCCGCCTGGTACGCCCGATACAGCAATCCTCTGGCCTGGCTTCGTTGCAGCCTGCGAGGCATTAGACCCCGAATTGCAGAGCAGCCTGCTAGAGTGGCTGATCATGACAGGCCATCGAACCTCATTGGGCCCGTTTTCTGCAGCTGCAGGGACTGCGCAGTGCGTCTGGAAGACACGATCAGAGACCCAGGATTACACGTTGAGTTGGTTTGATGTTATGAAGCATGAACGATGTCCAATTGTTGCGACGTGACGCTTTCACTTGAATTAAAGACCAATTACCTGATAATATACTACGATCGATGGAAACTCTAGATCTTAGGATGAGATTTAAGCCGCAAAGCTCCGTCCATAACAGCTCTCGGGACCTCCTCTTCAATGCTGGGACAAGCCTGCTTCCAGCTTCGCAACTCCCGCGCCCGAGATGCCGTATACTGGGCGTTAGGCCCCCTGAGAACGGCTCCCTGTGCGGTCAATTTATCTGCAATCTCCGCGTCGATGTCCTGAACATATGTGCTCTTCGTGAAGCCGTTTTGGAAAGCAAATGCGGCTACTCGCCTTGAAATCTCCCCGACCGGCTGCAATAAGATATCAGCAAACGTGACAAAAAGAAGGGAAACTAAAACACCAACCATCTTTCCGTTTTCCGCAAAGTAAATGCCGTTCTCCTTCCACAACAAAGGATTCCCGCCTTGACAGACCTCCGTTTCCGCAACCAACCTCATAATCAAGTTTGACAAATCCGCAATGTGAATATTTCTCCAACAGCTCAGACCCTTCCCGACCTGAACTCCATGGCCAAGCTGAAAGGTCGCCTTCGCCAGATCAGGTAGCTGGATGCTGCGCTGATTGACTGGACCGCGGCCCAGGCCATAGATCAAGGGCCCAAAATACTCGCTGTTCGGAGATTAGGCTGTTCCGAGGAGAAATTTAGGAGCATCTGGTCGACCGCGCGCTTGGGTGATGAAGAGATGATGATTCGGATTCCGCTGATGCCCTGCAGGTCGTTGTGGTTTTGGGCCCGTGCTTGGCCATCGGAACTTGTTGCGACTTCCGCGCCAGAGAGGAGGCTTGCGCCCGAGATTTGGATCCGAACTGCGATGAAAAGCTTTTGGGGTGGCGTTCATAAGGTACTTCAGAGGAAATACGTAGATCTATGAATACCTGGACTTTGGCGCTTCGTCTCTGTCAAGCCCTGCGCAATGGCAGTAGCACTGGGGAGATGGTGCGAGCTCGCTAGATCTTTCGGGCAGCAGTTATCGGTTAGATAACATATATCTAGTACTCAGGAGAATGGATAGATTCTTTCTGCTTATACGTACGAAGTGCAACATCAGCCTCTGAAGCCTCACTCGCAATTTCCGCCGCGGAATCAATCTTTCTAATGACCGGGGTCACCGATCGAAATCTGCCCGTGATAAGGGATGCCTTCTTGTTGCTGCGCACGAGGGCCGTGATCTTGCACGAGCGAAATGCCTGTGGAAGGGCACACAGGACGTCGCCGCTAATGTAGCCTATTGCTCCTGTTCTGTAGACGGGTTAGTGTCGGGTCACCAAATTGTGGTGTGGTGTGGATATACATCACTATGTGGCACATTTTGTGTAGACTGGTGAGGTAGCAATACAAAGGGAGTAGTATGAATTATCCGCAAATCTAGTCAAGTACCACTTCGGGAAACCCTGCCTAATGGGTGCGAGACCCACATGTGGCTTATCAAACCGGCAGCTTATCGCGATGAAGGGAACGAAGGTCCGACATAAAAAATAGGTATAATGTATGTATTACGGACACTACTAACGATCTACTTGTGGCCTAGCCTACATCGATGGTGTAGTGGGCGGCTAACCATGCCAAGATGTCTCGAAGCTACTATAGAGATATAGAGGCTCGAATAGTTTTGTCACATCCTCAAAGCCCTGCCTGGGAGTCTGTGGTTTATGCCTACGTACGAGACGAAGTCAATGGTCGAATAGGGAAATCTATCCGGTAAGGCTATCGCGATTCCACCCGATTGCAGTACTAATTCGACAGTAATTTGGACCCGCTCAATGGCCATAGCATTTACTGCAACCAGTCTTGTGAAAGTCCAGCTACTAAAGTTAATGTTTACGGCTTGGTGGAGCCTCTGTGAAGATAATCACGACTTGTAAAGATATACCCGACAGGCGCATATGGCAACTTATGACGACATGAGGAAGGTAGAGAAATGTTTTTTGGCCCACCAAGTATTCAGAGTAAATACATTTAGGTATCTTATAACGATAGCAGTGACGGTGAAGACTGTATATAAACCCTTGAACAACCAGAGCATCCAATACCAAATATTGAACATTCATCGACCATTTACGTTTGCTCTCACCCACAATGTTCACCAGCAAATTTCCTACCCGCCAGCACTACGACGTAGTTATCGTCGGCGGTGCCACCAGTGGCTCCTCTATTGCATGGCATCTAGCTGCAAATCCAGACTTCAAGGGCTCAGTGCTCGTTGTCGAACGAGACCCTTCCCTGGAGTATTCCGCTACCAAAGCCAGCAACAACTGCATGCGCCAACAATTCGCAACCGCCATCAATGTCCAGATTGCGCAATATGCAGCCGATTTCGTTAAGCGCTTTGGCACCGAGTTTCCTCCAGACCCCCGCGACGTACCCTTTACCCCTTCGATTCGCAACTTTGGATACCTCTATTTATCCGATTCATCCAAGTTTACGGGAGTGCTGAAGAAGGACCAGGAGCTGCAGGGTAGCTTGGGAGCCGGCACTCGAATTATTTCAAGGGCTGATGTCCAGCAAAAGTACCCATTCTTCTACACCGACGACCTTGACAGTGCGAGTCTGAATGTTGTCGATGAAGGTGCATTTAATGCCTGGGGTATGGTGCAGTGGCTGCGTAGCACCGCCCAGGCAAACGGCGTGGAGTACATCGCGAATGAAATCATCGGTGCAGAATTAGAGAAAACGGGTGATAGGGTGCGAAGTATCAAACTACGCACCGGGGAGCAGATCGTCGTCGGCACCCTGGTTAATGCTGCAGGAACTCGCGCTGCTACGGTCTCTAAAATGGCAGGTATTGCCGGTTTGCCAATTGAGGCTAGACGACGCTACACCTACATCTTCTCTGTGGACGAGAGCCTGACCCAGGATCTCCCTCTAACCATCGACCCATCAGGTGTCCATGTCCGTTCCTACGGCGCAAAGGACTACCTCGTTGGTTGCCCCCCCATCGAGTCCGACACTGCGGTGGATGTGGACGATTTCAGCTTTGCAGAGAATGTATGGGAGGAGAAGATACTTCCGGTTATTACACGCCGGGTTCCACAATTTGCCAGCGCACGCGTGACGGATTCTTGGGTGGGTCATTATGAGTTTAATACGTTCGACCATAATGCTATTGTTGGGCCACACAGCAAGGTCAGCAATTTCCTTTTCTGTGTGGGCTTTTCTGGCCATGGGAGCCAACAGGCTCCGGCTTGTGGACGTGGTGTTGCGGAGTTAATTGTTTACGGGCGCTTCCAGACCCTTGACCTCAGTGTGCTTTCATATCAGCGGCTTATCGAGAATCGGCCTCTGACGGAGCGAGCGGTTATATAGAGCAGTAGCCTACTACTTACTATTTGTCTATATGTGCCTACCTCAAACTGACAATTTTCGGCGGTCGCCTGCATCCAAGCCTTTCGGTCTAGACTTACATCCAATGCCCGTAGGATCTCCATAACATCAATGTGTAAGATACCTTGGTTGTGACGCTTACAGGAATGAGAATGAGTTCCTTCCCATGGGCCCCAGTGGAGGTGGTTCGTTGTCATCTGGATGCTCAGTCATGTGTGGGTGTCCAAGATATGGCTGGAAGAAGCAACAGGCGATCCCGAGCCTGAGTATCTTCCATGTCTCGCCCAATCAGATGATAAGCCATTGCAGAAATCAGAAGGCCGACCGCCTGACCCTTTCCATGTCGACCACTGGGAGCGATCGAACAACCGAAGCAGCAAGGTCCTACTAGTTAACATAGCGTAGTTTGAAGCTGTTTGTGTCCGAGAACCATCCTCCCTTAACTTCGGCAATGCATGCCTCATCGAGAGTCGACCTTTCATACTAGGCAGTGTGATCCGTTGATCGGATTCAGCAATGTTTCCTGACGCCGAACGCCTCCTCGAAAAGAGGTTGCGTCACGCATAGGCTTCTTCACTGCTCATCCCGGCCCAGGCCCACGGTTGGTTGGGCTTTAGGCCCCAGTGATGAATTGAAAGAAAAGTTGAACAGGCTTGGTCTATATACCCGCAATGAATATCCTCCAGCCGGAGACGGCGACAGGCCTCCAAATACAGAGACTAGATTTAAGGACCAAATACTAGCGCATGTCGATATCACAGGACCTAGCCCGGTCGAGGACAATCAGGGCACGGACGACCATTACTGGAACCATATGGCGAATATTAGACGGGCTATTCTTCTTCGACCAGTACTGCAGAGGCATTTGGGAATTGAAAAGAAGGAGCGGATCGAAGTCCAAGAAAGCGTTCTCAATGCACTACTGAAGACCAGGAAGTTCAATCATGGCGCCCGCTCTTTAGAAGCCGTACTTGCAATGAGTGCGGCATCCAGATACAAAGAAACGGGAGATTGAGACAGAGAGATCTTCCCACTGGTCAACTCAGTTTGCACGTCAATGAACAGGACTTCGACGGTGAATTGCATCCTGATAGCGGCCAGGCGGGAGGACATGAAGGGGAAGGGGCAAGACAGCGCAGGTACATGGAGCAGTCAATGATGCAACTGCAAGTGGGTCTCGCCTTACCTACGAATATGTGACATTTGATTGTTCCCTCTTATTTACACCTTCAGTTGTTCTTCATTGTATTTGATATACTTTAGTAATTGTTCAAAGTTATAACCCTAGCGGCCAGATTAGACAACACAACACCCGCTACCTCCTCTATCATTACATTACGCACTACCTTACTACTATAGACATAATAGACATTAATTGCAGAGCCGAAGATAGATAGCAAGGGAAGAGGCTCGATAATATATCAGAACGGGGTCACTTGGCATAAAGGCAAGGCTTTCTTTCCCTTTCAATTCTTAAGATACAGCCATAATAGCGCAGGCCGCGGGGGTGTCTCTAGTATATAAAATAGTTATAGCAAGAAGAATAGCAGTCTGGGATCACACTGTGACAATCCACCAAGGTAGAATGGTGACCCAATCACAATCTGGCTGCAGATATACATGTGTAATAAAAATGTGCCAGCTATGAATCCTCACAGCCTTGATCCATTGTGAGTTGCCGATCCATATCGTCGTGAATTTCCCCGCATTCTCAGAGCCAAAGAGATAGGGTCGCAATCCTACCGCATACGACACAGGTCCGAGCTTGGCTGGCCAACCAGACGCAGCAGACAACCGACAAGACGAATATCCACGTAGGTGCCCGATGTTTGTGGCTGCCTGGTAACTTAGAACAGTTGTTGAAGAGAAAGAAAATCCCCGATTTTGGTGGGCTTCGTCCTGCATGCGCGCCCAATAAGACGCAGCTCCTTTCCGCGTTAGTAGCCTCCTACAGACAGGCCGTCGAACCGTAGCCCACATTTTAATATCGTGCGGGGGGTGTTGCTTCGAACCCCGGTTTCTGTGCGAATTAGATACCCTGTCTGAGATGAAGATCCTTCTTTTCAGCTCCCACCGATCTTCACGACCCCGAAGAACAGATTGGACGACCTGGCTCAAATGACAACTGTTATGTATGTGTTGTCCATGGAACCCAGGCCACCACATAATTGCATTGGCTACGTGTCCGTGCGCATGCCGGGTTGGAGGGCCGACCTCAGTGCCAGGATCATTCAAAGGGCTGGAGCAAGGTGGTATAAGTAAAGGAATATATAACAGGCAGCAAATCCCACTGGGAGCTTCCTTTGACAGAACTCCCCAGGTGTGGCAATCGCTGTATCAGAAAAGTGAAACTACACGTACCTAGACAATCCACTACGCGTACACCGAAACAAAACATTGAAATGGCAAAAGAAAAGGTCGAGCAAGTGCTCGACACCTTGGCGGGACTTCGTGAGTTCAGCAGCTCACCTTATCTAGACGCCCTCAAGTCGCACCTCTCCCTGAATGACAGCGGAATGTTCAGTGACTCTCCAAACACAATTTACGCCGAGGCTCCTGGTGGAGATGATCGCGTGCTGCAGTTGTTCAAGGTCCAAACTATCGTTCTCGGCTTGTCACGGTCGTCCGGATGTAGTTTCGATCACACAGTGAATGCGGTATGTTTCTCGATGCACCATCAAGAGTGATGTGGCCTCTCTTCAGCATGCTCACCATGTGGAACGGAAATACACAGGGCGGAATCGAATCTAAAATAGAGGCCACCGCATCCTCAATCGCTCACACCATGTATAGAGACTACCTGGAGAATGCCGTTGCCGCATCAGGCACGAAAAGCCGAGTCTGCTTGCACTGGAAAAGGACCGAGAGTTCTGTATGGCATTCGCGGACTACGTCCTGGATCCCGACTTCATCAAGCGCACCCTCATCTACCGGTTCCTTTCCTCATCTAGTGCTTACCCTCAGGCCGTTGCCTACATATATGAACGAGTTCGTGCCACTCTAGCCAAAACTGAAAAGCACATGGGCACGAGCAGGTTCTCCGCACGGGACCACTGGCAGCCACATGCGGTGACGCATGAGGGACTCATCGACGCGCGCAAGGTCGATGATTTCTTGCAGGTGTCACTCCCGGTGCAATGGTCGTCAGAAGATGGCCTGCAAGGACCGTCATTCCCACTTCTTGGTCAGAGGATCTCTGTTCAGTGGTGCAGCCGCCAGGACTGGAGGGATCTGGTCAATGGCCAAATCAACATTTGTTACCAGGAGCCTTCAAGGACGACGCCAGTAGGAACTGGCACTCACCCACCAATTCCAATAATTGGGGCTAAGACTTACGGGAAACAGTTGCAGGAGTGGATTCGGGGGAAACGTGCGGAATATCGGGATTTGTTTACTGGTCTTGAGCCGAATAATTATACCCCTGCAAGAGACGCAGCTTCCCAGATGCTTTTCGGCTGCTTTGTGGCGGGAACACAGGTCCGGACGATCGTGGGAGATGTCAATATTGAGTCCCTCCAGAGGGGAGCCCAAGTTCTTACCAAGGCCCCAGGTGAATACGGTAAGCTAATTTGGTTGAAATGGACCTCGTCTCAGCCCGATTAACGCCAATGACTTAGGCACGCTGTCCGATGAGAGAGTCGAGAATCACACTGCTGAAGATGGAGATCCTGTATATGTCTTCGGTTTCAACGGAGAGAAGCCCTTTGTCACCGCAGGCCATATCTTCTTTACGACAGCTGGTCCCAAGGCCATCAGCCAGCAATTGCCCGGGAAGAGAACCCAAACGTCATAGTCTCCCAGCTGCGTGTCGGAGACGAGCTGTATCGACTGGACGAGGCAAGTGCAGGGACCAAGTACGCGAAGGTTCGCATCACATCGTTCACGGTCGACCAGACCCCAGATAATGTCGTGTACGGGCTACACTTTCACCAGGGTAGCCACGGGGGAGCTCGCTATCACGCAAATGGGTACCTGGTGGCGGCCAACTATCCCGAAATCACCCTGAAACGATTCCAGGATCGATTTGCCAACCTCCCCATCCGGGAGCAGAAGACTAGTATTGCAGCAGTGAGTCTTACCTATCTATTGTACCCTAGGCATGAGATCTGACTGCTGAGACCCACAGATTCAATCAATGCCCAATTCACTATCGGGGGTGTTCGGTTCGGTGTTCACCTCATTCAAAAACACCTTTACCCCTGACCGGGTCCCACAACCGGGGGATCTGCAGGCCATCCAAGAGCATTCGCAGAAAAGGATGCAGCGCAATCGAATGTCCGTCCACTCGGTAGTGATGGCATTCGCGCTACAGCCGGTCGTGGGGGTTGTAGCAGAAAGGTTGCCTGAGGTCTGGCTGAAGGAGGGTGCGGTCATGGTGGATGCACAGCTTGTCCACCGGGCGGAAGTTACCCATCAGCACGTCTACTGGAGCAGGGAGAAGGCACCCGGAGTATGGGAGCACGGGTCCCTTCAATTCTCATCCGATAGTCTCATGGCCACTGGTGCGGTGGCGATTGAGGAGGGAGGAAACCTCTCCAGCCCAGTTCCCGTCGTTGCTGCACCGGTACAGCTGTTATACTCCCCAAGCGGTACCAAGAAAACCTTTCCGGATCCAGAGAAAGCAGACGGATACAGTCCCTCACAGGACGAGGCCTGGCTTCCCTTCTGGGACGTCAAGATTGAGATGGTCCAGTCGAACAAGGGCCTTTTCCAGGCCAAAGCGAGTCTGCCACAGGTAGATCCGAAATACGACAAACCGATCTACGAAGCGAGGGTCACCTTGCACCCCGGAGAGCTGATAATCGACATCAGGATCTCTGACGGGTTAGAAGATTCGCTTGCTGATATTTTAGATGAATGGCCAAAGGGCACGGAAAAGCCACAGCTCTTCAAGGGGCTGAAGCTAATCGTCAATTTGGTCAGAGGTGTCGCCAGAGGTCATTACACTGAACTCGTCGAGGAGACTGGGGAAGACGGGGATATCCACGCACTTCATGCATCGGGCTCGGACAAACACCAACAGCTGATGGAAGAGGTCCCAAGGGCCATTGCCTCGTCCCCAATCGCCCACCTCGACTATGGCCTTAATGCCGACCTGTATTCCATATCCGCTAATATCCATACCCTCCCGTCACCAAAGGCAGCTCTCTTGACCGCGGCGATGTCGGGGAAACCACTCTCAATTCCGGACCTACAGCTTATAGAAACTCCTACCGACTTCGACAACCATCGCGTCACTCAGAACTACGTGATGGCAGCCGCGGGATATTGGAGGGGCAAAAAGGAAAAGGAAGTTTTCGGTGATTCTAAAGGGGCAAATGAGGGCATCCTACCGATCTCCTTGAAGGACCAGTTGAATGACAACAACCGAAAGTTCCTCAGCAATGTCTACACGCGAGCGCTCTTTCTATATAGCCTGAGCACTGACTCGCGATATGAAGGGAACTTCAACAGTGAGCAGAAGGAAAAGCTGCAGTATTTCTGGGAGGGGAAGGTATATCCCCCTAGCTTTACAATCAGATTTCCATCCCAGGGGTATATATCATGCATGCTAATTACAGTGCGCAGGCCCAATCTTGTATCTCAAGGAAACCCGAGTTTAGTGCTGTTAACAGCCTGGCGGTTAAGGCGGCGTACTTGGACCAGGTGCCCCGGCTCAAGGACTACATCAATGACTCGGAGGATTGGGCGAAGAAGTACTACGAAGCGGTCAGCACCGATGACTACCTCAGCCAAATGGCATTCGCGAAACTGTGAGTCTCCGGATGAGGGTTCTCCCTAACCCATGTGTACCAATCCAGACATTCTGACGCAGGTCGACGAAAATAGCACTGGGTACGACCTCGTCAACCGTGTTTGCATGCTCCTCAGCGTGCTAGATAAGCAAAACCGGGGTTACCCAGAGCAGCTCTGGAAGCTCATCCTGGACAAATCGATTCTGATCCTCTCCTACGAAGGCGCCCCGGTTGACCCGGACGGGTTCTCGAAGTTTGCCGTTGACTTCATGGAGCAGCTGATCATCAAGATCAAAACGAAGGATCCCAGTATTAGTCAGGCTTTACTCGAAGATCTCAGCCTCGATATTGAGACGCTACAAAAAACGTACAATACCAAAGTGGAGCGAGAAATAGCGAATGAGCTGTTTGGGAATCAGACTGAGCTTGGACGGATGTTCATGGAGCTGGTACGGGAAGGAAAGGACTACCTCGGGAAGAAGAACTTGAAGCCATTCGCAAAGATCGCCGAGAAAATGCGTGACAAGGCAGAAAAGTGGTTGAGCCCTAAAACAAGGGAAAAGTTTAAGAAAACATATGGTGTGTTGGTCAAGGTTGGAGCTATCATGTAGGTTGTGATGTGTTACTGCCGTCCTCTACAACTTCATTGAGCACTACGGCCCAGAGGTCTGTGGCTAATAACCAGTCAGGACACAAGCATATCAGCTTGCAACCGCGATCAAATATATGGCCGGTTGGGACCATCTCTCTGATATCGACCGAGCCAAGGCTACGCTGCAGGTGGTGGAATCCACCTTCCGCTTGATAGGCGACATGGCACCGATCATCAAGCAGTTGGGGGAAAACGCGTGGAACAGTTCGAAGGTCAGATATCTTCTTGGGCGATGGAACCAGAGCGTGGGTGGTTCACAGGGCCGAGTCACTGTGCCAATCGACGGAGTGGACACCCCAGTGCTAAATCATGAGGGACTGGCAGCGGTCAATAGTCAGGCCGTTGAGCCTTCACTCGAAGCCCAGGTTGGGGAGGTCACCTCCGCCGCGCAGGCAGAGGAAAAATTGACCCGTTGGGCCAAGGCGTCCAAGGTAGGTTCCGTGATGTTAAAATCAGTCGTCGCGCTTAGCAACGTGGCCGTCGTGGTCGGGCTGGGATTCCAGATCGAAAAGGAGTGGGGGTACGAAAACGTCGGAGTAATCATCTTAGACATCATCAACCTGTCGACTGTCGCAGCGCAGGTCACAGTCGAGGTTCTAGAGATTGGGTACGCCATCATCGGCATCGAGAGCGTCGTCCTCCCTCTCATTGGCGCCGTCTTGGCGATCGTCGGGATTATCATCATGTTTATAGAGTATGAAAAGAGCCCAACTGCCCCTATCGTCATAGCCCGCAGGTACTGATGAGCTTCGCAGAATGGGCGTCGGACACACGCCTCCGCCGGACCCTACGGTGACCTATATCAACGACGTCACCCCAGGCTTCGTCAAGGAACTTTCTCTGCGGCCCAAACCGATACTCAACTACAAGGCCCCCAACACTGCTCCCACCGCGGGCTCCTGGTCGCTGAAGATCGAAATCAAAGACGAAAGCGGCAAGGACTTCCGAGTGGAAAGCTTCCACATCGAGGTCCCCGTGGGCAATACGGAAAGTGACCTCTTTAGCCGCCCAGACACCAAAGATGCAAATGGCCCGAAAAGCATCCAGTGCGTTGTGTCTGATACCAACCGATTCTCCGTCAAGGCGTCGGTCTCTCCGTCCTCTGAAAACCACATAATGCTTTTCCAGGTGAGCGCAATTGACAAGACTAAGCCTGTCGGTGAGCTATCAGTTACATTCGCTGGCACGTTAAATGGACTCAAGGGCAAGGCCAATATTTCCATCACCGAAGTTCCGCCGCAGGACAAGGATGCGAAGCCGGACGATTCACGGACAGACCGAGTCAAGAGTCTGGTAATTGCAAAGCAGTGAGCAGTGGATCGCCATTACACCCGTTTCAATTTTGCTGTCGGGATCCCAATGCCTGCAATGTGGGGACCTGGTCGTGTCGAGATGTCTTCCGTTTCTTACAGTATAAAATATCTCATTATATCTTAAAGTTAACGTGCAACCAATGAATGACATGATCTCTGCCAGAAGAGGCGATCCTGGTGTTCTCCGAGGCACGTAGATACTACTCTGTTTCAAGTTGGGCTAATTCCCACTAGATATATACCGGGAAGCCGAAGAGTTGGTCGGATTGCAGTAAGCTGGTACGATAAAAATTCTGGGAAGTTATACGTTACTTGACTCTGAACGGAAAAAGAACAAGATGTACTTGGCCCTAATAAATGTGTCAGGGAGTGCAACAGGGTTGACGGCAGGGCGAGTTTTCCCTAAGGCTTGGACCTTAATGGTTCTGGCTAGATGATGGGAACGAGCTTCAGGTTCCACATGGGAAAGAGCCGAGACTCTCTAATCTGTCCCAGACTCCCAGTTGATACTTCATAGGCTGGGATTGGCTCACCCAGCGTGCGTGGCGGGCGGGAGGTCCCGACTCTGTAGCCCAAGATCTTGAATCCCACCCAAACCTAAGCCTAAATGCCATTACCCATACCTCTGAGAGTGCCCTATACTCGATTTCACAATTTTGGCTGACATGAAGACGAACTTGTACGTCGCTGGTAGTCGTATTTTCTAGACGTGGTCGCTTCTGGGAGAGGGACTAGCTCAATCGCCTGTCTATTTTCCTTTCGAAGCAACCACCTGGTAGACTGCAAGGACACGCGGTTGTGATAGAAACGCCGGGCTGCTACAGTTGGTTCCTTAAGCTGACAGGCGTAGACAATGCCAATGAGCAAGAAGACGACGAGCACGAGGGTAAATATCGCGTCGAGGAAGAAGAAGAGGAGGGCCACAATGCCAGTCATGAGATCCGGCTGATCAAAGATATTAGTAAAGACCAAGCAGAAGATGGCATTGACAAGATTAATGGCGGCGGCAGCGGTGGCAAATGCATTGGCCTTTTTCCCCATATACGGCCGGACAGTTGCGGTACAAATCAAAAGTCCAGCTCCAAAATAAGAAGAACTATAACCTGCGCTATAGGGTTCTATTGGGCGAACGCGATAGTCATCCCTTTCAATACTGTGTAGAGTAGTAGCGGGATGATGAAGTAGAATGCATGGGCCCTGTAATGGGCATACAGATGGCCCCATTTGGCCAGGCAGAGTGAATCAAAATGAAGCGAGCACGTCAGAGGTTCATTTGACCTTCTCGCTGTGCGTGCATGTTGGAGGACCCTAAACGTTGCATGACCAAGAATCAGTCGTGGCGAGCCATAGCGTAATAGCAAGCAGGACTTCGGCCGCCGAGACCTGCTGCCACAGTTCCCACATGGTAAACACACATATTTGCGGGTAGCCAAGACACGCGATTTGGCAAAGACTGCCTCGAATGAAGTACTGCCAGTCAGCCAGGGTAGCTAAGGAATAGCCGGACTTTGTGCACTGGGTCTTTTTCAGAACTACGGATAGACCGAACTTGAGGGCGATGATAGCTAGGAGCATGACCATCGCAATAAACTGAAAGACCAGATGTCCGGTCATAAAGATGTTGGTGGACTCAAGGCCTGCACGGTATCCCATGCGAATGATGCCATGGAGGAGGACTTCCGTTCCATCACCTGATGCTGGCACGCTTCCCCCTATCAGTACTTCGTCGGAACGTTTGAGGAGGCCGATTGAAATAGTGCTAGCTTCGGAATATAAAGTTGAAGGTGTTCCTCCTGTTGACCGCTGGAACCAAGTCGTGATAGTATCCAGAAAGTCTGCATGTACTATGCTCATGGTCCATTGAAAGTTCTGGGTCCAGTTTTGTATCATTGGCTTGAACTCCATCACAGTGAGGCCCACCATGGCTTGACCTTGCATGAAGTTCAGCAGGAGAGCCGTGCGGAATGAAATCTGGTTTGAGATGCTGAGATAGCCGAGAGCCGAGAGGATTATGCTCCCGAAGAGGCCGAGTCCGATGAAAACGGCAAGTGTCCAGCCAACCGCGGCTTGGTAGACTGTACTACTGTTGATCACACTTGCCTCAATACAAGTGACACTTCGATTTGTCGAGTTAGATATCATGTTGACTCGAACAACGGCATCCAGATCAGGAATAGTATAGGCGATACCTATCAAAAGGACTGTTGTCAATGGATACATATAACCAGGGAGCAAAATACTAAGTAGAAGTTCACTGATCAATCCGAAGGAGTTCAAACTTACCGGGAATTTCTGAGATAATATCATCTGACAGAGTCAAACTTGCATACGGCACGGTCAGGTTTTGCGGTATCATGGGACAGAATCCGGACAAATCATAGTCGCATAGATCTAGCCGCATGGTCAGGAAGCTGTACCCATAGGCTAGCACGTCCACATCCAACATGATCATCCCCGAGAAGGTGAACTCGCCGTCATACTCGATCATAAGACTGCTGTTCTCGGGTGTCAACGCCATCCTAAACAAGTCGGTGTTGATAACGCTATCATCAGAGCATGGAATGAGGGCAGTGGACTCGAGTATTTGGAGGGCGTTTATGAATTGAGCAGTGTAAAGAATACCAAGAATGGCTCTGCTCAGGCATATCAAGAATCGCATCTTTCAGTGGGAAAGAAGTGGCAGCTAGAGTGCTGGCCGTGGTAAATCACTGGTCACATCGGCTGCTTATAGCAAAAATAAAGGAGAAAAGGCTATGACCGCCGAGTGAAGATTCGCTGGACAAGCAAGGCGGCAGATTGATTCTTGCGGTAGCCAGATAATGAGAGAGATATATACGGATATAGGCAGCTTCGTTAGAAATACCCACATAAGCCAATGTATCCAATTCCAGGGCCAGCTTCGACACTGCCACAATGAGACCGTGTTTTCGGAGGTACGGAGGTGAGAAGCCAAGATATTCACCATCCACAATGGAGAGTCCATCGCACACTGAAGAGAGCATGTTCCGCATTGTCCGATATTCTTTGCTGGGTTACCTCCTAGCGACTCCTATATGGAACAGATCGTAGAGGCTATCGTATAGATTGTGATGGGAGAAATTGTGGGGCGGAAGATCGGAGGTCGGCAGTCGGCAGAGGAAACCACCGACCAATTCCACCGGGAAGGGGTTTGCGTGGTTTGCAGAGAACGGCGCGCCCAATAACACCCGACGGTCGGAACCTGGACGAGAAGAACTCCGACCAACTCCGCGTGGGCATGGGGGTGGGTCCAGTGACCTTGGAGCCGAGACTGCTGCACCTATCATGTTGTTTCTGTTGCACGATCTTCATAGATCTATATCGGCAATTTCCTCTTACTGGTGGCATCTACAAGGTTAAAAGTACCAGGGGAATTTCAGGTACGCTATGCCAGGAAACAGGAACGAATTGACTGTTATTTTCCAGATAATCATGTACACAGGTCAAGATCGCAAGGATGCCAAAACATCACCCACAGACGCCTCTGCATCCTCCATCACCTTCGCCAACATCTTCTCAATCACTTGGGCCTCATTTTGTACTTGTTCCTTCGCATAGATACGCTTGTCAAAGGCAAACTTGAGCTTATACTCATTCATATCGGCGGTTTTGACAACCTCAAATACTACCGCGTATGGCTGCGGCATTGTCACCTGCGACTTGGCCATAACAATCCATTTCTGGTACTGCTTCTCGGTCGCGATGACTGGTTCAAATGGCTGGAAGAGGAAGAGGGTCTTGTTTGAGAACCCTTCGCGTGTAGTCTCACAGGCTTCGTGAATCTCGTCCATGCCCACTGTGCTATTCTCGGTGTACTGCCAGAATTCATCCTGGGTCTGACGAAGGAATTCGGACACGGGCATTGACGCATCAACTGCCGACCGCATGGGAAGGAAGTTCGCACACGTCCCGTTGATGGTTTGAGGGTCAGCGAGATCAATGTTGCGACCTGTGTACAGGTAATCGAAGGCCACGTCGCGTTGGTTGCTGCGCAGCGCCAGCCAGAGCTGGAAGATAGACTGGAAGATGATGGAGACAGTGGCACCGGTAGCCTTGGCGAATGTATCAAATTCAAGCTTGATGGTATGTACATGGACGGAGTTGATGCGTGGCTCGTTAGCACTGCCGCTGGGAAACTCGAAGGCAATGGGGCGTTTCGTGGACTCCTTCCAGAACGATAGCGTGCGAGACTTGTCCATCTGCCAAATGTGGAATGCAAATTCTTTGAATGAAGTGAAGCGTTCCAACGCAGCATCACGCTGATAAGCCTCAAAGTGCTCACCAAAGATGCGGAGAAGAGTTCCGTCGTAAAGGCCATGATCAAGCTTCGTGACGATTTCGGTCTCACCCGTCGACAGATGCAGAATGGCGTAGCGAATGAAGGGCTGGCCAAACACAAAGCGGTGATGGTCAAGAGATTGAATGATTTGGTTTCTCTGCTCCACGTCGCTGACATTTTCATAGATTTCGACCACGGGGGTTGCATCGCGGAGCACGACACCATACCACTTTCCGTGACAGCGAGTAAAGGTTGTGCGCAGAATGTCATTCGTCGTTGTCAGCTGCTGAACCAGATCAATCCACTGTATTGAGTCAAAGTCGGTGCCGACCTTTCGGACTGCCATCAGACTCCACAACGCCTCAGGATGTGCACCTTGGGTCAGGAACTCGGCCTGTCCTGGTGGGCAAGGATAGATGTACTCATATTCAGTCGGCTGCAGACCAGTAGCAGATATGGCAGCATCAACCTCCGATGGGGAAACGAAAGTCTGCTGTTTGATTTGCTGTACATCATCCGACTCGCCCTTTAGTTGGTCGGCCATGGCCCCAAGAGCAGGGTATTTGAGCACATCTCGCACAGAGATCTTGAGCTGCTTGCGCCTGAGGTAGCTAACGAGATTGATGGCGGCAATGGAATCTCCGCCGAGGCTAAGGAAGTCGGCTTCCAAACCGAATTGGTCATCAGAAAGCTGCAGGGTATCGATCCATGCTTGTTGCAGTAACTTTTGTGTCTCAGATACTAGAGGGATAACAGCACCCTTTGACTGCGAATTGCCGACCTTGTCAAAGGAGAATTTGGTCAGTTCACCCTGGCTCAGCGACTGCAGCATCGCCTTGAGCTGCTTGCGGTTGGCCTTGCCGGAGGGCAGTCTTGGTAGCGACGATAGAGGGAGAATTGCTTTTGGAATCATGTATGGAGTCAGCCCAGTGAGCTTAGCTCGGACACGTTGCACATTCACAACATAGCCTTCCAGGGGAAGGATCTCGCCCGGTTTCTCAGCCACTGCACCATCGAAAACGGTAATCGCGACAAGATGAGCGGTGCTGTTCTGCTTCCAGACAACCAACACACAGTCCTTGACTTCGCCAGTTCTTAAGAATGCCTGTTCGATCTCTCCCAGCTCGATCCGATGTCCGTTAATTTTGACCTGGTCATCTTTGCGCCCCAGACACTCAATATCTCCATCGGGAAGATACCTGGCCAAGTCACCGCTTCGGTATAAGCATTGCCCGTTGAGCATTTCACTCTCAATAAAGGCGGCACTGGTAATATCGGGTTTCTTGAAATACCCTTGCGCAAGCTGAGGTCCAAAGAAGCAGAGCTCTCCGACAGCACCATAAGGAAGTGGGCGAACTCCATCTGCTTCCAGGATGATGGAACCCACGGACGCGAGGGGCTTGCCAATATTACCTCCGATTGTGTCCATATCGACGTCCTTCATGGTCACCAAGACGGAGGCCTCAGTGGGCCCATAGCCATTGCGAAGTTTCACGCGTGAAGCCCATGTTGTCACCACGTCACGGGTCAGCTGCTCACCACCAACAGTCATGGATTCCAAGGTCGGGACATCGCTAGGATTCAGCAGACGAGCCACCGTAGGAGTCAGGAAAACATGGTTCACGTTCATCTCGTTGATAACCTCGGCCAGGTCGTTCAACAGGCGGTCTGAGGGTGCAATGCACAGAGTCCCACCGCTGTGCAGTGCTACAAAAAAGTCATACAGCGAGACGTCAAAGACGTAGTTGGAGAACTGCAGCATCCTTGATTCCTGACCCTGTCGATGCTCAAATTCGATGATCGACTGCATGGCAGCTGCACAGGCACCATGTGTGACCATGACACCCTTTGGAAGACCGGTACTTCCTGAGGTATAGAGTAGGTAGGCGAGGGAATCCGGAGAGACAATGATTTGCTGTGGCTCGGGGCAATAGGCGCGAAGTCTGGCCTGATCCAAGAGGATGCAAGGAATGTCACTTTCCGAGGCAAAGTACGACTCAAATTCCTTCTCCGTGAGGACGAACTTGGCGCTGACGTCCCGAGCGATGTACGCGTTCCTTTCCAAAGGATTCTCAGGGCTCAAAGGCACATAAGCAGCGCCGAGCTTGAACAACGCGAGAATAGTCCTGATCATCAGTGGCGATTTCTCCAAGAGAAGAGGTACAATGTCACCCGGCATTACCCCGCGCTCGGAAAGATAGTTCGCCATGCGATTTGCCTGAGTATTCAACTCATTGTATGTAAGGAGCAGCTCGTTCTGGTAGTTGATCGCGACCCGATCAGAGTAGCGACGGGCCGTGCCTTCGAATTGGCCATGCAACGTGAGGTTCGCATCAGGCAAGTCGTTATGTGACTGAAGCATGAGTTGTAGCTCTGTCTCGCTTACCAGGTTTGTTGCCTTGACGGTCTGTCGAGGATTGGATGCAATGGCCTCCAACGCCATGCAAAACTGATCGAGGATAAATTCCAAACGACGCACGTCCATTGGCGAGGTGAGCGTAACGTTGAGACCTCCAACACCCTCCTCAACATTCAGTGTTGTGTACTCCGTTCTCCATACTGGCCGCGGGCCATGGAGCTGGAACACCTCCTTGGAAATATCATTATTAGCCGTCTCGCTGGCGAGGATATTAACCATGGTGTCAAAGAGACTAGTGTTCTGGCGCTCGGCAGCGGACAGGGCATTACGGACTCCAAACTGGGAGTGTTTGATGGCCTTCCAGAGACTGGTGTTGACAGACTGCACCAGCTGCTGAAGTGTCAGCTCCGGATCAATTGCGACGGCGTAGGGAATAACAGCAGCGTGGGCCCATTCAGGGCCTCAACACCGGGAACAGGTAACTCGCGACCGGAAACAGCAGTTGCCATTGTGACGGACTTTGAAGCGATGTGGGACGAGAGAACGAGAGCCCAAGCTGCATGGATGATTGCACTCAGAGGCGCACGCAAAGCTGATGATGCAGCCCTGACCTCCTGGCTAACAATGCGCCTGGCCGAGGATGTTGTCTCCACAGGAGCATAATTGAGAATTGTTGGGACTGCCTCGCTGAGGTGTTCTCTCCAGAACTCCTGAGATGGCTTCGTGTCTCGTGCGTGCAGAAGCGCAACGAACGACTTCCACTCTGGGCGCTTCTCAGGACGACGGCCGTAGTACACACTAGCGACATCATCGAAAAGGAACCTGTGTGACCAGAAGTCGAAAAGTACATGATGAACCGAGACGACGAGAATGCTTCCATCTAGGACAGCGACACGCATGAATGGCTCTCCTAGTGTGATGCCTCTTTGTTTGTCCTGCTCGAGATAATCTGCCAGACTCATGGAGACTTCCGACCACGGTAGGTTGAAGTCATTGCGGAAGACCTGAACGAAGCTCTTGGCTGCGGTCACGAAGGTTGATTTCAATAGTCCAGTGCGCCAGAAGATGACTTGGAATGCCAGCTGTAGCCTTACAGGGTCGAGATGGCGAATATCAAAGATGCGTTGGTAGAGATAGTCGTCGTTCCCCTGGAGTGTGCTGGCCAGGATGCCTTCTTGCAGCGCCGTGACAGGATAGGCATCGACAACGTGGCGGTCAGCAAGGAGGCTTCCCTTGAGCACTGGATCGGAGATGTATGCAAAAGCCTCGGACGGCTCATTGCTAACTCGAGTCAGCGTCGAGTCTACCTGGGCAGCATCAGCAGTTTCCTCGACTGTCTGTGCTTGAAGCATATCCGCCAACTCGACATGAATCCCGCGTTGCTTTAGCTCTCGAATCGCGCGAATTGCATCAATGGAAGTTCCTCCCAATGCCACTAGGGAATCAGTGGGTATGATGGAGGATGCGGGCATATTCAGCACTTCCGCCCAAACCTCTGCAATCTCCGACGCAAGGTCGCTCAAGCGGGTCGCCGCACCACTTTCTGGTGAAGTGCCGTGGCCCAGCATCTGGCTAACCTCTGTGCGTTCAGCAAGTTGACGAATGGCCCGGAAATCCACTTTTCCGTTTTGGTTGACGGGCAATTCACTGCACGACAGCCAATAGCTAGGAACCATATACGGTGGGAAGGACTGGCGGGCATAGTTGCGCAGATCCTGCACGAGCCTACCCCAGTCCGACTCGGGCGAAGGGATAACAGCGGCCACAAGCGACATGCGGTCGTTGATGTAGCAACCCACACAGACCAAGCCGGCCACCCCCGTTACCGAGGCCAGTTTGGCAGCCACTTCCTCAGGCTCCACTCTCTGGCCATGGATTTTAACCTGATGATCAATACGACCCAGGATTTCAAAAGTTCCATCCGCACGCTTGGCGGCCAAATCGCCCGTGCGAAACATCATCGTGCCGGGCTCGCCCTCTGGTGCCTTGACAAAGGCAGCTTGGGTTTCTGTGTGACGTCGGTGGTAACCATTGGCAATCTGAGGACCATATAGGCAGAGCTCGCCCGGTTCGTTGACTGGGAGAGGCTTGAGGGTGCCAGGCTCCAGGACAATGGCTCTGGTGGTGTCGGTTGGGAGACCAGGGTTGCGGGGGTTATCACCTGTCTTCAGTTGACGGGAGAAGTTCAATTGAGCACATTCGCTCAGTCCATATGACACCCGCAGGTGTACTTTGTTCGCCCAGGTGTCAACAAGGGCCTGGCTGAGGGGCTCGCCAACGGTGGTGATCTGCTGCAAGGAGTTGGGTGTCTCTTCTGGAGACAACAACGAGAGGGCGGAGGGGGTAATACCCAGCGCGTCGATCTGAAGGTTCGTCAATACTTCGGGCAAAGCAGTCGCGAGTCGATCCCTTCTGGCGAGGCAAAGACAGGCGCCCTTAGACAGGGTAGCAAGAATTGTTCTTCGAGCTGCGGAGAAGATAGGGTTGTAGAAGAGCAACCATCGATTGCGACCATTGAGCTGGAATTGGTCGATGCCATGGGAGACAGCACGATGCTAAGAAGGACGCCCTTGGGGATACCGGTTGAGCCTGAGGTATAGATCAGGTATGCCAGATCGGATGGACCAATCGAAGGAAGGTCAAGTGGCACATGGGTCTGTTTACTCGACCGGATGCTCTCGATGGTGATGCTGTTATCAAACAGGGAAGCATACTTTTCATGGACAACGACAGCCTCAGTGCCGCAATCCGTTGTAATGACGCGGTTCCGTTGCGCAGAACCTTCCGGGTCAAGAATGACATAGGCAGCTCCCGACCAGAGGATGGCCAACACGGTAGCCACAAACTCGACTGATAGGTCCATACACAGGGGTATTATACGACCTGGGTGGAATTGAGCCACTGCTGCAATGTGGGCGACGAGCTGCCAAAGTTGGCCATAACTGTAAGGTTGCTCTCGCTCGCATTGAACCGCAGGAGCATCAGGATTCGACTCGACTTGGTATCTGATATAATCGGTAACGAGGCAAGGAGGGGATGGGGGGGTGCGAAGAGGGAATGACCGAGCTTTGGTCGATACAACCGGAGAGCCCTGTAGTTCAGGGCTTTCCACGACGTCTCGAAGAGCGACAGGAGCCATTTTGATGCCGTGGCAATATCACCTGGAGAGGAAAAAGGATTGTATGGATGATACCCTCTAGGTAGACTTCTTCATCTGGTCTTTTCTTGATTTCTATGATGTTTTGAAGGGTTGTACGAAGCTATTTATGTCTAGTTTCCAAGAAGGCTCCATGAAAATCCCAATTCGAACTTCGTCAAACGCCATCTCCGGTAGTAACAGCATCTTCGGGGCCGAATCCAAAATTGATGCCTACAGCGAGCCTTCTTCCTGCTGACCGGTTCCTAGAATACGGACAATTCCGTGTCTTCGCCCTTCGATCATGGAACTCGCCATTCCTCGTCTGTGCGGCAATCAGCGCGAGGAGCGCAGGAGACTCCACCCTCAGCTAGAACTTGCCTTGCTAGTGATCAATTGTAAACGAGTATACGCACGTCTACTCCTCAATCACATTAAACACTAGATGTTTGGATCGACCCAGAACGTGATGTCTGCATATGCTGACAGGGGTTGTCGCTGTTCGGCATTCCACCGTCTCTGCCTAAAGCACGAGGAAGGAATACGAGAAACTCACAGGAGTTTTAGTTACATCTGAGCAGGTCAATGGCATTGCATTGTTCATCCTCGTATAAAATTGCATACTTGTCGGATTCCAAAATGCCTCCGAGAACCGACAGAGTGCCGATGACGATATCTCACAGGTACCATGCGACTCTTCAGGATGCCAATCCTTGATGGATTGAGTGACACATGGCCTATCAGGGAATAGTCATCACTTGCCATAATAACTCAGGCCTGGGAAGTTGCGAGCCGGAACGGAGTCATGAAAGTTCCAGGGTCTATCCGGCCGCGGATAAAGGGATAAAGTCAGCCTGCAGAAATTGCGCAAGGGGTGCATTGTCACGTTTCCACCCATGTGGCATAGTATAGTATTGCGCTGTGAGCCATCGTCTTACGTGCATGTGGTGGCTTGCAGTGTATCCTCGTATTCGATCTGCGGTGCCTGCAGACACGAATGCGCCACCAAGCGAACGTCTTGCAACCATGTGCAACGGGGTTTGGCCTCTGCCCATTGCCGTTCGCTAAACTAGAAACAGTAAGGATAATGCGAGATCAATACGATTTATGCAAGGTTAGGCCAAGCTCGCCCTAAGACGGGATCTGAGCTCGCAGAGGAGGAATATGCTTGGTTTCTCTTGGTGAAGAGGTGGCGCAACGCTAAAGCGGAGGATTCTGATACTATTTCTGCTAGTGAGTCGGAGATATTTTACGAGTGTCTCCCAATTCCAGGCTTTGAGGACCATGGTTCTGACAGGATCTGTGCGTCGAAATTGGCTATAAATGGCCTTCTACAGCACTTGACATCGGCTAGCAACACCATCGACTTCTCTTTCACAGCCAATCAACTTCAAGGGCCAAGTTTTATCCTTTATTCACGTTACATCATCATGGCAGAATCTCTCGTCTTTGCACACGGTTCAACGGAACCCCTGAAAGAGATCCGTCTTCACTCGATTCCCACGCCTACGGACTGCGGCCCTAGCCAAGTGATCGTGGAGTTGCTGGCGGCCCCCATCAATCCTTTGGATTTTCTTGTGCTGCACGGCAAGTACCCCGTGAAGCCACAAAACAATGTTGCCCTCGCCAACGGCGAGCAAAGGCCTATTCCCGGTTCAGATGGCGCGGCCCGTGTCGTCCAGACGGGGTCTGCAGTGAGCCAGGTGCGCATCGGGGATACGGTCATCATTCGGACCCACTGCCAAGGGTCCTGGCGAACGCACGCCGTGCTAGACGAGAACGACGTGCTGCGCGTTCCCTCAATGGTGGATCCCCGACTCGCCTGCATCCTACGCATGGGCGTCGCACCTGCCTACTTCTTGCTGCGGGATTATGCCACCATCGAGCCCGGTGACTGGATCATTCAGAACGCGGCCACAGGCACGGTGACCCATTTCGTGAGTCAACTAGCGCAACTGCAGGGGGCCAACATCATCAGCGTGATTCGCGGTCGCAGCACAGAGGATGAGCTCGAGCGCACGAAACGGTCGCTGCGGTCGCATGGCGCATCTATTGTCTTGACCGTTGACGAGCTTAGAGCCACCGGCCCGGAGCTGCTTGCCGGCAAGCGGATTAATCTCGCCATCGACTTTGTGTCCGACGATGCACTGGCACGGTCGATGGTATCTGTTCTGGCGCCTGGGGCTACCCTAGTCACTGCTGGCTTCCTGGGAGTAGCGCCGTCGGGCACAGATGGCAGCCTGCGACAGTTCTTGTGGCAGCGCAACATCACTCTCAAGGCATTTCGGTTGAGCGATTGCCTGAGCCGACGCTCGTCATCCCAACAGACGGCGCTCATGGAATGGTTTTCGCGATTGTTCAAGGACGGAACGCTGAAGGCTCCGGCCCTGGAGTATGTTCGGTGGAAGCGCGGAGACGAGGGTCTGGAACGTAAGTTGCAGGAGGCACTCGAGCGTCATGAGAGGGGGGATGTAGGCGAACAGAAGAAAATCTTCGTATTTGAGCAGTAGTCGGTGCGAAACATGTCCAATCGTTGAATTGTGGAAGCTAGATCAATGCACGTTATGCAAATATTCATAGCATATGGTTTTTTATTCGCAACCTTCTTGTTGCACTAGCTGTTGAGCGGATTCTACTCCACTGTGAATCCATAGTCGCATACCCGCCCAGTAGAGTCGGCCTGCCTTGTTTGATCGGCGCGGAGGACCTCGCTCCCGTACCCGTTGCTAAGCCCTAACAAGCCTTTGCAGCAGGAGACCCACTTGTTTGGATTCCTAGCCCCGTTTTTGGTCCACTCCAGTCTTTGTATACGACCAAATATCGAGGTCCTTAGCGGTTTAATTTCCGATCCTCAGGGCCAGCGAGGGAGCTGATTCCCACCTCCATACACACCAACACGTGCGTGTGGCCTCTCAAGCGAGATAACCGCACGGCGCATCCATCAAGGACACTTGGTATGGGCCACGCCCCACAGGGAAACGATACAGGGCTGGACCGCTCCAGCACAGATCTTCCCCCGCCGGTCGATGTGTCGCACATTCCTGGTAAACTCAAGGATCAGCATACTCGATCAAGGCTGGTCGTGGCTGAGCCTTGGCGTGTAAGATCTGGATTCTGCAGTGTTTATCATTTCCGTCTCAGGATTATGTCAAGGGTACAGTCACAGAAATGCACGGCCAACCCCATTGGGAAGATACCTGAAGGATTCTCCCTACGCGGTGTGTTGATGGACTGATCAAGGCGCCTGTGCAGCCACCAGAGAGCATGATTGAACAGCCAACGAGCGAAGGATTGCGCAGGATATTTACCCTGGCGGCCGGGTCGGGTGGCGCCGACTTGGCCGGATCTTGCTTGGGTTGCATCTAGGCTGATCTAGCGGGCCGAACACGAGTGAAGGCGTCGCCAAGGAGCCCAATCTCACGCAGGGATCTAGGGTAATACGAGCTGCATGCCTGCATGGAAATAAATAGAATATCTATAATAATACACGAGTATTATCGCATCATTCCGGAGTAGCGCCCATGCACCGGCAGATCGCACCATTGAATTATTAATCACCTCGGTCGGTGTATCTGCCGGGGTTCTTCGCTGCTGAAGCATATAGAGGGCTGCTAAGGTTGTCTCGTCGAAAAAAAAAATGAGTCGATGAAAATTCGGGTAGTCGTGCCATTCTCTTGCTCAGTTAATGATCAATTTCCCACCTCATCATGACTGTTACTCCGGACAATCATAGTGGAGGGTCGTCGTCTCCTCCCTCCACCCTCCCTGTTGAGGTCGAAAATGAGAAAGCCATACCGGTGCAGGAGACACCAGCGCCTCCTCCGCCTCCCAATGGAGGGCTGGTGGCATGGCTCCAAGTGGTCGGAGCCTTTTTCCTCTTCTTCAACTCCTGGTAAGACATGGCAATATCCCTGGTTGATTTTCGTGCTCAATAACCGATCTTCTAGGGGCGTCGTGAACACCTTTGGCGTGTACCAGACCTACTATGAAACGGATCTGTTGCAGGGTCATTCTCCCTCGTCCATCTCCTGGATTGGCACGGTCCAGGGCTTCCTCTTGTTCCTGGTTGGAGTCGTTGCGGGTCCCGTTTTCGACAAGGGGTACCTCAAAACCATGATCGCTGTGGGCTCCTTTCTGGTCGTTTTCGGTCTGATGATGACCTCCCTGTCGACCAAGTACTACCAAATCTTTTTGGCCCATGGAATTGCGGTCGGCGTCGGCTGTGCCTTTCTCTTCCTGCCGAGTATCGCCATTGTGGCCACTTACTTTACCACGCGGCGGGCCGTGGCGACAGGCATCACGGCGTCCGGAGGTAGCATTGGTATGTTCTCGCCCTCCTCCCTCCCTGAACGTAACGTCCTGACACAGGTACTAGGATCCGTGATATACCCCATCATCTTCCACAAGCTCCTTGGCCCCCTCGGCTTCGGCTGGACCACCCGTATCATCGGCTTCATCGCCCTCGGTGGGTTGTGCATCTCCCTCGCGGTAATGCGCTTGCGACTGCCCCCTCCCAAGCAAACCCGCTCCCTCCTGGATCTGTCGGCCTTCAAGGAAGCCCCCTTCCTGATCTTCAGCTTTGGTCTGTTCTGCGCCTTCGTTGGCCTCTATTTCCCGTTCTTCTACCTCCCCACCTACATGTCCAGCGTCGTCCACTCCACCGATGACCTGGCCTTCTACATCATCGCCATCCTCAACGCCACGTCCGTGTTCGGTCGTATTACCCCCGGGCTGGTAGCAGACCGGCTTGGCTCCCTTAACACCATCATCCCCATGGGTCTGGGTGCGGCGGTCCTCGCGTACGCCTGGATCGGCATCAAGAACCTTGCGGGAACGATCGTGTTTGCGTGTCTGTATGGGTTCTTCTCTGGGGCGATTGTCTCGTTGCCCCCGACGATTGTGGCGCGGTTGAGTCCGAATATGAATATTGTCGGCACCAGAATGGGGATGTGCTTTACGTTTGCAGGATTGGGACTGTTGATTGGCAATCCCATTGCCGGGGCGCTGCTGGATGTGGAGAAGGGGGTGTTTTGGAAGGCGGAGCTCTTCAGCGCGGTTATGGTTACAGCGGGAGTGGCTGCCTTTGTCTGGTTGAGGCTCTTGAAGTGGACGGATGGTGAGAAAGGAAAGTATTAATTCGGTCGAGGTTTTGGTGATGGTGATGGTGAACGGTTGGATTCGGTGGACGGTGGTCCAGGGTTGGTTAAAAGCTACTCTATTTTCCTCGCTAGTCAAATCACAAGCGAACAAAAGGGGTTTTATATGATCTAGACTGGACACTCTTCGAAGTTGGCGCAGCTAATAGACTCATATGCATCCCAGCATCTGTCTTTTATAGATTGCTCTATATCCTCGTACCAATAGGATGCACCTTGTATTTGCTATTTACGTCTATTAATTGGTCTGTATTAGGTATTTTATGTACACTCACTGCTTTGACTGTACATCCATCAACAATATATCCGCATCTATGCTCTTATATTTTACGTTGGGTACACGTTGACACTGAATGAATGAATATGAAGTTTTATGAAGTTCGCAGCTGGGACAGAAACTTCAGAGCGTGCCCCACAACGGCTTGCCGCTTGTTGACATAGCAGTACTCCGGTAAGAAAGGGAAAGCAGGAGTCCTGTATGGTGAGTCTCTATCTATCTTAGAGTTCAAGAGGAAGTTAGTTTAGCGCTCTTGGGAAACTGAGGGTGGTGGATAACGTAGTTGGAAATCACGACTGGGCGAGTGCGTGGACGAAAGAGTCTATGTGAGTGGTGGGAGGCCTGGCAATTTAGCGGCCAGAAACAGCGTCACTTCACGCCGTTCTTGGCAGCTCGTCCACAGACCACCATTATCTTGTTCATAGTGGGTAAACAGTACAAGGATAGACAATGAATGGAAAATATACAATCATATAGAATAGTAAAGGAAAATATCTACAACGTGTAGGATCAAAGATAACAGAAAAAGCAGTACGCATTTCAGATAACTACTCAAGCAATAAAGTGCATTACATACACCACAATCCGTGAAGATATATATCTTGGATACACAACAATACAAAACCTCTTATCTGGCAGATGAAACTCACACTACAGCTAACATCAGGCTACATAAGCTCACATCTATGGCGAACATGTCATATCCTCAGCGGTTATCCTCAAGGTCGTCAATCAAGTCGTTAGCAATTTCATAACCTGGGAGTTGTTGGCTTTCTCTGTCTGCCAAGACTGCAGGCGCTGGATCGCGAACAAGGGCTAGCGCGGTTAGTTTTAGACGGCTCTGACTGCCACCAAAGGCCGCAACTTCAATCCTTCTTTCACGAGTCTCGATGCGCTGCTGCTGAATGACTACGAAATGACAGATCTTCCCACCTTTCTCAATCGCTAGATATGAAGGCCCTCCGTGGCCACTTCCTGAGAAGACCTAACAGAGCCACTTTTTTCCGCCGTGGTAGCCCCCAGGATAGACTCTCGGCGCCCTCTTTTTCTTCCAGCAGGTTCAAAATCAATGAGACCCAGGGCATCACAGGTCCACAACATGATCTTGAAGCACTCAATCGGTTCACCTCAGGTCGTTGGCTTTGGAACGAGCGACAGCAACTTGCCAGTCGCTATGTTAAATTTGACCTTTCAACGCTTCTGCAACTAGCGACCTCTGCGATCGGATCGAGATCATGCACCCAAGTGTTGAAGATCTCGGAGGGCCAATATGACAAAGTTTTCCAGCTGACCGTGGACGATGGTCGCGTGGTTATTGCGAAACTTCCAAATCCCAATGCAGGCAGACCACATTTCACGACAGCTAGTGAGGTTGCAACCATGGACTTTGTATGGCCTGCTTTCTTTTGTACTGCGAATCGCGATCTCTTTTTGGCCGTCGGTACTAACCATAGTAGTTAAGAAATGTTCTAAACCTTCCTGTTCCAAGAGTGTACGCATGGAGTTCTCGAGCATCAGAGAACCCCCTCGGAGCAGAGTATATCCTCATGGAGAAACAGGCCGGCGTGGTACTAACCGATGTATGGGACATCATCAAGGAAAAGCAGAAAGTCCAAATTGTGGACCAAGTTGTTGATATTGAACGGCGCCTGGCAGCTACAAAATTCTCTAAGTTCGGGTCCTTGTACTATAAAGACGACCTTCCCGACAACTCAGATTCTACTTCGCCTCTTTATTTTGATTCAACTGGGAATGAAGTGCGCAGCAAAATGTTTGGCATGGGACCGATTTAACCACCGTTCTTTCTTTGACTTCGGGAGAGGCGCGTTGAATATTAACCGTGGCCCATGTAAGTCCATCACCGACTCGTATAATTTCAGTATTCTGTGCTTCTCCATGCACAATGTTTAGGGTCAACTGTCACACAAGCGATGACGGCTATTGCGCAGAGGGAAATTGCAACTGCAAAGGCAGGCCTCCAGTACCCCTTCATGCCTGAAGGTCTTTTCTATGGACCCCGGCAATACCAGCCTAGCCTCTCCAAAAAGCTCTCCGCGTTGGAAAACTATCTTAAGGTGGCACCTTATGTCCTCCCAGAAAATAAAGCCACCCATGCCTCCGTTTTATGGCATGGCGATCTTCATTCGCAGAATATATTTGTCGACCCTGAAGACCCAAGCCGGATTGTGGGAATTATTGACTGGCAGTCTGTCAGTGCATGTCCGCTTTTTATGCAGGTTGGGTGCCCGGTGTTTCTCGACTACAACGGCCCGGTTCCTGAAGATTTAGGGAAGGTCCCATTACCACCAAATTTTGACTCCATGGGTCCAGCGGAACAGCGCAAGGCAAAGGCCCTTCATAGAGCACAGACACTGCACAATCTCTACTTGGTTCGGTGTCTTCAGGTCAACAAAACAATCTTCCAAGCGATACAGAAGCAGAATACTCTCCGGCACCAGGTTAGTGTGGTTCCGGGGTTAGTCTTGATGGACTACGAGCCGATCCTCAACAGCTTGTTGAGAGATGTCGAGAAGGAATGGCCAAGCATTGTGGGTGGGGGGAAGGATGGCAGCTCTCCTAGTATGCGGTTCCCGTTACAGTTCTCGGACGAACAGATCCAGCAGCAGCAACAAGATGGCGAGTTATGGGCCCAAGGTGTTGAACTCATGGATGCATTCGTTGGCGACACTGGCTGTTTTAAACACTGGGATGGTAGGGTTAGCGACGTCGATTACGAGAAATCGAGGAGAGAGCTAGACGAGGGAGTGAAAAGGTTCTTAGACCGCGAAGCCAGGGATGATGAAGAATGTAGGGAGTGGCTCAAAGCCCTACCATTCGTGGATTAAAGCGTGAGGCAAGGCTCCCTTATTTTTAGCATTTCCAGCATTCTAACGATACTGCTGCCCACTTCGTGCCATGTATTTCCCCAACATATTAATCTGCCATTAATTGGACGTATAATAGTAATGTTCCATAGCATCTGACACTTTATAGAGTTGATTCCTACACGAGATACTTGTTCTAAAGATTGATAGCTGATGATTATTGACCCAAATAAGGATATCGCAGAGTTTCCTCGTTATCGTCGACGGCCTCCAAGAAGCTAGGAATTAGTGGCTCAATGCCCCCGTCCAATGCCAGAGAGCTCCATTCCTGCAGACTAAGTTCTTGGAATGGCCGACCGTGCACCTTTTCCATATATTCTTTGAAGCTCTTCACGGGAACCTTGACATTGCTTGAGTGGTGGAAGAAGCACACCCCGGACGTGGTAGGCGATGGTGCATTCGAACGCTTGGTGAACCTAGACATCACTAGCGTGGCGATCTCATCCGCAATGATCTCTACCTTCTGAAAGTCCAAGTATCCTTCCATTCTGGTAAGGCGGGGTGTGGCACCGAGATTGACAGAGTACCGCAGGAGAGAGTTTAGTGCGTCCTGGGCTGGAGCTTGATCGCCGATCGGTGTGCAGGGACGGTGGATACTAACGCTTAAACCAGTTTGTTCGGCGACGCGCTCGAGGAAGACCTCGCTTGCCCATTTGGTTGCCGTGAGACCGTCAGACCCGTCGAGCGGAGGAGGGTGAAAAGACACTGATGTAGGCCCGAGGGCAGTCTTCCCAGACTGGAGGATGACCCTCCCGGAAGAGATATAGTGCAAGGGGATTTGTGACTGAAGGGCAAATTGGGCGAGGCAATGGGTTGAGCCTAAATTCGGCACTTTCAAGGAGTTATAGGTGTTAAGACAGTGGCCGTTCGAGCCGCCGTGGATCACGACGTCGATACAGCACTGCAGGGACGCCCATTCCGTAGTAGAAAGACCGAGCGTTGGATCAAGAAGGGACCCATAATAAACCAACACCTTGTCACTGGTGGGAAGGACGTGGTCTTGCTCCTTTTCTACGGCAATACAATGCACTCTGTCCACTTCAGGTACCCGGAGGAGAGCCTGCACCAGGACTCTCCCAAGGAAGCTTGTCGAACCGGTAAGGAGGATCTCACAACCCGATCCATTGTACCGCTTAGATACGATACCTTGTGGCATTGCGGTCGCACAATCGAGGAGGTTTTGCGGTATAGATGTTTCCGCGAGCCAATTGATCGATGTTGATGGTGCCTCGGCTTTCCGAGCATCCACCTTGAGAGCCATCTGCGCCAGCGTGCTGGCTCCATACAGCTCGCGGAGAGTCAGTGAGACCCCAATGGATGTGCGAATTGCACCTTGTAACCTGACCAGTAATGTGGAATTTCCACCGAGAACAAAAAAGTCAGACTCGGGCTGGATCTGCTTACCAGGCAGCAAAACTTGCCAAAGAAGTTTAAGCTCACCCTCGCCCAACGTAAGCCGCTTAGATGGTTGGCTCGCGGTAGCTGGTGTCGTCCACGGCATGCTATCTATCCTTTTCCGGTCAATCTTTCCATTTGAGTTTCGAGGTAGTTCGTCTAGGCAAATGACCGTAGACGGGCGCATATACTGTGGCAAGGGGAGATCGCTGGCGAGATGCTGTAGCTCAGCCTCAGTGGCAGTCTGTCCAGGCATTAGGGAAACAAAGGCGACGAGGATTTCTGAAACATCCTGGCCCTTGACACACACGATGGCTGATGAGAGCAGATTCGGGTGGCAGTTTAGCATAGTGGAGGCGACGTCTTCGAGGTCAATGCGAAGTCCTCGAAGCTTGATCTCTGTGTTTCCATCCATTCGGCCCAAGAGGACCAGAGAGCCATCCTCGAGTAGTTTGGCTTTGTCGCCGGTACGGTACATTCGAGTCCATCCTCTCGCCACATCTTCTGGAAGAGCAAATGGGTCCTCTACGAATTTCAACAGAGTCTGCTTCTCATTTAGGTACCCCAGTGCAACACCAGCGCCACTGATACAAATTTCCCCAGGCTCCCCAGTGGGAACAAGGTTGCATTGCGCGTCCACGATGTACAGAGAAGTGTTTGGAATTGTTCTTCCAACGCTCCGTGCGCCTTCCAGCTGTGAGGCAGACATCGTCTCGAAGGTTGTACATGCCGAAATCTCAGTCACACCGTAGGAGTCCTGTACCACGGGACAATTCTTTCCCAGCCGCACAAATTCTCGCTGGAGTTGGTTGGTGAAAGGCTCACCACCGAGACAGGCGTGCCGCCATCCAGCGTAATGATTGAGATATTCACGACCATTCTGAAGCATGACGAGGTATTCCGACGGAGTGGCTAGCGTGAACGTTACTTTGTGGTCATGAATAATTCTTGCAATTTCCATCGAATCCCCACGTACGTCTTGGGGTACAATGACAAGCTTTCCTCCGTTCATGATGGCATTGAAAGTTTGTGCAAGCCCCATATCGAAGCCCAGTGAGCTCTGTTGTAGGACGACCGTCGAGCTATCAAGACCGAGCTCTTTTCTCTTGGCGGCGAGGTAGTTGATGAAACCGCTCTCAGGCAGACGGACGCCTTTAGGCTGGCCTGTCGAGCCGCTTGTGTACAGCAAAATCGAGAAACAATCACCATTTGCACCGTTTGTGAACTTCATGGACGGAGCTCGACTGTCTGGAAGATCGGAGATGTTGATAATGGTTGATATCCCTAATTCTGATGCTTTCTCAGACGTAGAAGAGAGACAAAGTAATGCCGTAACAGGGGAAGCCATGACCATAGCTTTGTGTCTTGCAGTAGGGAGGCTCAGGTCGAGGGGCACATACACCGCACCGATGCGAAAAATTGCTAACATGCTCGCCACCGAATTCATAGATGGGTGGCACAAGACTGCGATTGTATCTCCAGATCGAATTCCTCTTTGGAGAAGAGCTTCCCCAATACGAGTGCTCTGCGCGAACAGTTGCCGATAGGTGAAATCACCAGTTTGATCCGTCACGGCGATCTTACCTCCATATTGATCAGTGATATCCTGGAACCTTTCTGCCAACGTCGATGGCCAGCCATGAGACACCCGCTGGCCACGTTGAACCGAGAGGCCGTCCTCCTTGATGGGGGAAAACGTGGCAAGACTGCCCCGAACGGAAAGCGAAGGGTCGGACGACATAATATCAAGGAGCCTGATATATTCATCCATGATTGATTCTGTGGCTGTGGGCGAGTACAAATAGTCCCGACAGGTCACCTCCACAATGTAGGTGCCGTTCGCACATGGAGTGACATGGAAGGAGACATCGTACGGCGCATTGCCCATCACGCTCCGATCATAATTGAGGTCAAAGTCGTCCACTGACATCCTGGTGATCTCCCCCACGCGGTAGTTTATAGCAACCTGGAAGAGAGGTGTTATATTCAACACGCGCGGGATATTCAGCGCATCCACAACCAGGTTGGAGGGAACTGAAGAGTGCGACAAGGCGGTCAGGACTTTCGAAGATGTCTTTTGAAATATATTCGCAAAGCTGTCCGATTGTTGGACGTGAAACCTCAGAGGCAACATGTTCAGAAAATAGCCGACTGTGCCGATGAACTGCTGGTGTTTGCGATTTGCGTCGCTCATTCCGATGCATAGATTTTCGATGTTCAGTAGTTCGGCGAGGAGGGCCTGCAACGTTGCTAGGTAGAAATGAAAGGGTGTGCCCCGAAGACTGCGACTGGCTTTCTTGATCCTGTCTGTGACTTCAACACCAACATACCGCGTCGCTGTGTGGACCTTGAAATTATCTGTTGCTGTACGGGTCTTCTCCTTGGCGAGAGGGAGAACAGGCATTACTTCTGGCGGTGGTGAAAGCTCGGACTTCCAATACTCGAGCTCTTTTGCGAAAGCTCCATTATCGATGTCACGATTCAGCATTAGAGAATAGTCCACGTATTGCGCAACCTCATCTGGTGGGCTCTGCTCATAAAAACACTTCACATCATGCAGAAATGTAGACCAACTAGCCCCGTCCATAACAATGTGATGGTAGGCAAATATGACTGTGTGCTGGTCCTGTCCAATAGACACCACCGTAACTCGGATGACTTCACCGTGTTCTAGCCGCCATTGGTACGACGCGAGCCTGTCAAACTCCTGTGTCACAGAGGCGGCGCTTGAAGCCGTGATATGTTCAAAGAATGGTGGTGAGGTTTTCAGAACACCCTGAACGAGGTCACCATTATTAGGATGTGAAAAGAAGGCGGTCCGCAACGACTCGTGCCGGGAGATAGCCTCTTCCAAGGCTCGTTTGAATTTGTCGACCATAAAACTACCCTGAACTTTGTACGAAATAACGACGTTGTACTGGGTAGGGTCCTTCATCCAGTGGCCCGCGAACCAGATCTGCGATTGGTGTGGAGACATTCTCTCAACCCGTGTGAACCTTGGTTCTGAGACGTCTCGTTCCTGTTCAAATCCGGAGTCAGAAGGGCATAGGGCACAAGACGACTCCGAAGTACTGGCGTCAAGTGGCAGGTCTTGAACTGAGGTGCCGTGTTCCGAGCTTGATGCGGTTGTGACCAGGTCTATGCAATCAACATCTTTGGCATGTAAGTCTTCCTCCTGCGACACTGGGCCTGGACTGCCAGGCTGGAAGGAGGCTTTCTCGCATAGCTTTGCGACAGTGTCCAGCAGTACATCCATGGGAGTAATGTCAACATCGAGCTCTTTGGCAAACAAGACCTGAAGATCCACTGCTAAAAGGGAATCACAACCTAGATCCAGTAGTGGGGTGTGCAGATCCAATGTTTGATCGGTAAGCCGAAGAATTGACTTGACCTTGCCCGATAAACGCGCAAGCAACATGTCATATGCATTTCGTCTTGGCTCCAATTCCTCCAACTGTTGGCTTGAAGGAGGGAGGGATGACGAATCCACCTGTTCAGTATCTTGCCTCGGTTTGGCTTCAGATTGTTTAGTAGTGAAGTGAGAAAGCAGGTGGTTTGAGATACATGGGAATTCTCCGGTCTCATCAACCTGGGAATCTATCATTTGTAGACCAAAGAATATCTCTGCACTACCTTCGGATTCAGGTTCTCCAGCAGTTACCGCTTCACCAAAAGCATGATGTAGATCTGACTCAGATAGAGGCGCGTATCCGTGGTGCATCATGCGCTGGACCACCTCCCTGCCTTGCTCGGCAAAGTACCCAGTATCGACAACCATACCCAGGGCCAACACGGACCCTACCAGGCCTTTCCGCCTACGCTGGTGAATGAGACCTGTCATAAACTGTGACGAGGCGTGATATGCTACCTGCTTTGGGGTACCGAGGACAGAGACAAGGGATGTCAAAATCACAAAGAAGTTCAGTGTTCGTGTGGGGAATAGCTCATCGAGATAGCTTGCGGCATTAATCGTAGCATTCGCGACAAGACCATCCTCATCATGAGCAGCATACTCTAGTCCTGTGTTGGATAAAGCCAAGGGAGCATAGCAGACACCTGCAATAGGTGGTAAAGTTTCCTTTATGTGGGTGAAAGCTGACAAAATGGACTTTTTGTTCAGAGTATCCATCTTCAAGGGCTTTACGGTGGCTCCTAGACGAGACAGTTCCTCTACCCAAGCCTCGTGCACGCGTGGATTTCTGCTCGAGAGAACAAATGTCCGTGCCCCATTCCTCGCCATCCATGTCAAAATTGATAATCCAAGTGGTGTTGTCATGTCAATCATCCAGTAGGTTCCGCTTGGCGAGAACAGGTTTGCGGTCTGTGGGCTTCCACCCTGGCTCGATGTCGGAGGAGAGATTGTCCAATCCACTACCTGTGGATACGTGACCAGTGGATTATTTGGTGAGACTTTTGTCGAAGAGGTAACTGCCAGGGCCACCCGTGAAGAGTCGACAAGCTGGTACATGCTTGAGCATAGGTATCCACGATAAGTTGGCCAGGGTTTGCAAGAAACGCACGATGATATAGTTCCGCCACCTGGATCTGTTTTTGAGAATATATTCTGCGAAGCATGGCCACTACATGGTTATCGAAAGAAGCAAAATCGACAAAAGTCGAAACATCTGGCGGCAACACGCGCTCAACCATTCGCCGCGATGCGTGAGGGTGGACTGCTATCCACCCTTGAGCGATATCATTCGACTTCGAAGTGATACAATAGATGGTGTGCTCAGGCCCGCACACTTGCTCTACAGCCGCAGCAAGTAAATCATCAGGCTCATACAGGAGAGTTGGCCCATGTAGAAACTTCAAAAGCAGGTGTGCTAGGATGAAGCTAGCAGTAGCTCGCAATGTATCTGGGCTTAAGTCATCTCCATCAACAAGGTGGTGAACGTGTTCAGGCCTTGCTTGGACGACAGATGAAATCTGATCAGAAATGCCGATTACATTTTCCTTTCCATCGAGGCGTGTACCAAACCAAAGATAGGCATCCGTACATACAAGGCAGGAATATTTGACTTGAACGGCTACCGAGGTTTCCAACAACTCTCTTGGGAGAATCACCGATGTCTGCGAGGGACACGCTTTTGGACGAGGTTCTTGGTGTCTGGACCTGTACCTCTGATTTCGTTTTTGGTCCCAGACCAGGCGCGGAATGCGCAGTGTGTATCCATCCCAGTGTAGCTCAGGTTCGTTTGTCCAAAGCATTTGCCTGTCTGTCAACATGGGGACACTAGACCATGTGAGGCGCAGAAAAACCTCAACTACAGTGGAAGGCGAAACGTTCTCCGTAGTAGACAGATGTAGGAATTGAAGGTTGATGTCATTTCCCCTTTCCAATCTCATTGCTCTCCCAATGGCGACACTTATGCTTGGCATTTTTAAAGATGTCAACCAGAGGACGTGCTTTGACCTTGTCACAAGCTCCTTGAAACTGAGGACCCTCTCGCGGAAGTCTCCCTCGGCGAAGAAAGGCTCATCAAGCTCCAGCAGGGAGATAATGGCATGTTTCTTAGTGAGAAGATTGAGGTCCAACTGGTCAAAGTCTTCCACTATTGTTGTTGCGGTGCCTGATGCAGCGACAATCCTCCGAAGACTCTGCAGGAGGCGTGCTACTAAGAGTGTCTTGCCCCCAACGAAGACCACAGTCTCCCTCAGTGGCGCCAGCCCGGTCGAATTCATCGGCTCTCGAAGCGTCAGGACTGCATCGTTCACTGCCTGAGTGACAATGACTGAAAGGCCATCCTCATATGGATGAATCGAGCCATGGAAGATGTGATCGATGCCAGAGAAACCTTTAGAGAGGAGTTGCGTGTTACATTCAACAGTTGACATGTTCGACCAAGTCTGGGCATCGTGATCGTATCCTTGCCACCACTGGGGAAACAGCCCACAGACACACAACAACGACAGTGGCATTCGCCCGGTCAGTCTACCGAATACAAGGTAACCACCGGGCTTTAGCATTGCGCGGCAACCTTCCAAGAGACTGGCAGATGCATCGGTTGCTCGGAGAAGATTGGCAACAATGACCATGTCATACTTGTCTCTGTCATGTTTACCATCGTTCCCCGTGCTAAGATCAATGACCTTAGAATGTAGGTTGCGATGCTGTGCTGAGAGCCTGGCCACCGTCTGTTTTAGCTGTATTGGAGCTGCGCTGCTCAGGCAATAGGAAGTATACCTATCATCAAGAGCTTCTAAAATCTGCCGAGTGATCGCACCAGTGCCAGCATCAAGCTCCAGGATATCCATGTGGGGATGCTTATGTACAATACACTTAACGATACAACAAAGGTCTTTCATCCATGGAGAAAACATCCCAGCAACGTGGGATAAGCTGTCGAGGGTGCTACCACCGTTCAATATGCCAACAGGGTCACTTTCCCCTCGCAGGATTGCTGGTAAGGCCATACCCAGTGAATGCAGTGACTGAAGATTGACAACCCCCGCATATCCTTTGATCATTGCCAGTATACTCTCTTCCGACATCTGGGCATCATCTGGCTGAACAAGGTAGTCTTCAGAGCCCTTGCCATCATCCGTAATGCGGCTAATCTCACGATACAAAAGTTGGTGGTGAGGGAGAAACCATACAGACTCGAGTGGATCAATCTCATCTAGCAGTTTTCGGAAATGATACAAGGAGACGATATCTGCTGCGTCTCTCCACGCCATCACCTCATCTTGTGTATTATATGAGGACATTAACGAATATCCAAAAGGGTCGCTCTCCCACACCACGTGCGAGTACAAGTTATGGCCGGTTGAAACATGGGGTAGATCGGTACATTCCATGACCAAGCCCTCAATCTGCACCATGGTGTTGCCATCCGGGTCATACAGCGACACATCGCCTTCTACCCCTCGACTGTCCACTGCAGTCACAAAAGCATCGATCTGGCACGACAAACTCCTCAGAGCAAAGTGAGGCTGAATGAGAGCTCGACGAATCTCCTTTGCATGGAACGAGGTGCCCAATCCCTGGCTCAATGGCGAGGCAAAGGCGCACGTCATCGCCTGGAACGATGCCTCTGGTATAGCCGGGTGAAGTACAGATCCCGAAAAGGTTATATCGGCTGGCCAAACCGCAGAAGCAGCGGCTTCGCCGAGAGACCGGCGGATCGAGGTCATGCTTCGAAAAGGTCCGGAATAGCTAGTGCCAAGTTGTTCAAATGACTCGTAGAGATCATCGACATCTACAGGCGCGAGTAGGGGATTCCGCTGTTCCCTTGGGGGTAACTGGTCACAATCATGATGGTTGGCTTGGCTGACAGAGAGTGTTAAACATGCAGTGCATAGCTTCGTTAATACTGATCCGCCGCTAAGGCTCGCATAACAGGAAGCGTCAGCATGGAGCCTGGCGTTGGACGGTGTCTCGGGATGTTCTTCACGGATTCGTAGTGTCGTGATATATTCTATGCCATCGCCATGCTCCTCCAAAGTCAGATCTTCCATGGCAACGAAATTCTTGACCTCAACTAACACAAGGCATTGGCACTTAGCCGCAGAGCTAGCAGCTGCTAATAGAGAAGAAAGGTAAAAGGCAGTCGAAAGTACCCCCTGGCCCTTTTTCCTGTGCCCCTGAGCCCATGGCATCTCCTTTAGATACAGAATATTTCTCCAAGACATTTCGTTGGGGAATTCACTGGCAGACCGCCGGCCCAGTAGCGGGTGCAGTTGTATACCTTCGAGACGATATCTTCGCGATACGCGAGATTCTCTCCAGTATCTCCGCGTATGGTCCCAGTTGTAGGCTGGTAATCCCTTTATTAGTTGCAAGGGTTGATTGCCAAGATTTTGGAGGAATCTCCCCATGTCCACACGTTCAGCCATACGTTCCCAAAGGGAACCGACCGCAAATGATGCAGCGTTGAGATCATTTTGTCCTCGGTGAAGCATCGAAATGTAAAGAGCGCCTGAACTCCCTTTTGATTTCAAAGTATCCAACACTGGACCACAGAGAGCTGGATGAGGACCGATCTCGATACACACACCGATGTTGTGGCAGCTACCCAGTGACCTCTCCACTGCCTGCGAAAAGAGGACAGGTTTGACCATGTTCTCAACCCAGTAAGTCGCGGACAACGCTTGAATATCGTCTTTTGTTACTACACTGCTTCCAGTGACGCTTGATACCCATGTGCAGCCACTCCTGGGTGTTCCCACTTGGATATTACACGCCTTCAATGATTCAAGATATGCACTAGCACATGGCACCATATGATGTGAGTGGTACGCAACATCAACATGCAATGTTCTTGCAAATATCTTTTTACGGTCAAGGAGTGCCTTGGCTTCGAGTATCGCATCATAATCGCCGGATAAAGTTGTGCTCCCAGGCCCATTGCTCGCTGCCACCACGATCCTGCCCGAAAATGGCGGCTGAGAGCACAATTCACAGCCGTCAGGAAAGGAAAGTCCAACAGCTAGCATGCCGCCTAACTTCGCTGGCTTGCTGTGCATTCCACGATAATAGGCTATCTTCATGGAATCCTCTGCTGAAATGATATTGAGCGCATACGCAGCCACTATTTCTCCGGATGAGTGGCCCACAACCACATCGACATGGATTCCACATGCACATAGGAGATCATAGACGGCTATCTCAATTGCAGTTGTTACCGGCTGACTGACTGCGGGATTAGAGAAGCTTGACGGAGGTTTTTCTGCCAGAAGTTCGTCCTGAAGGGACCAGGAGGGGCCGTCAGGAATATTTGCTAAAGCACGCTCACATTTCTCGATCGACTGGCGGAAGATGGGAGACGCACGTAACAGTTCACGCCCCATTCCAGCCCATTGTGCGCCCTGCCCTGTGAAGATGGCCATAATCCTTTGTGATTCGGGTGAGTGTCTCCATGGCAAGTGACTTTGTTCGCCCCGTTTGCCGCCTTTGTACTGCTGGATGATATTTTCTGTCCTACCGAGAAGCTCCTCTCGGCCTAACGCCGTGAGCGAGACCTTGAAGGGAAAGACGGTTCTTTTGGCCAAGGTCCAGGCCAAATTACTCAGATTCAATGCTTCATTCTGTCTGACATATTGGGCTACTTGCTCAATGAGCGAATATAGAGAATCTTGAGTCTGGGCTGAGAACACGAATGGCCCGGCGGGTACATGCTTCTTGAGCATCCGCTCTTTGCAGTAACTGACTTGACTTTTCAACTGGCTGGGCACGTAGCTCTCAATGATTGCATGAGCATTGGTCCCTCCGAAACCAAACGAGTTCACACTCGCTCTCAAGGGACAGCCAGGGGCTACAGATGGCCATGGTACAGTGCTTGTTGGGACTTCCAGGTGGTCGTAGAATGGAGTGATTTTAGGATTGAGATCGTCAAAAAGCATGTTTGGCGTGATGGTGCGGTTCTTGAGGCACAATATCGCCTTCATCACGCCTGCGAGACCTGCACAGCCTTCCAGGTGACCGATAAGAGTTTTGATACTCCCCACATAGAGCTTGTCGTTTGGACTGAAAACGACGGTCTTCGGGTAGAATGTCTGCTGGATTGCCTGTGCCTCGACGGGATCTCCAGCCTGGGTACCAGTGCCATGGCATTCGAAATATTGACAACGATCCCGAACCGGATCCAGACCACTGCGTTCATAGGTCTGGCGTATTAAGGTGGCCTGGGCCTCCGGATTGGGCATCGTAATTCCCGCAGATCTGCCGTCCGAGTTGACCGCAGTCTCCCGAATGATGCACTCTATATCGTCGCCATCTTGCAGCGCCTGATCCAGGGTCTTGATGACGATTGAGGCGCACCCCTCCCCTCGGGCGTAGCCGTCAGCAGCCCTATCCCACATACGACACCTCGACGTTGGGGACAGCATATGTAGATTGGAATGACTAATATAGACCTCAGGGTCGAGCAAGAGATTGACGCCGCCTACAATAGCGGTTGTACAATCGCCATTTCGCAGACTCTCGACCGCTTGGTGCAATGCCACCAATGAGCTGGAGCATGCCGTGTTGAGGGTCATTGATGGCCCTCTCAGGTCAAAGAAGTACGAGACACGATTTGAGAGAATGCTGGGAGATGTGCCTGTTGCATGCCATCGGCTGATTGTGTCCAAATCACGAGCTTGAATGTCATGATAGTCAGAGGTCATCGCGCCAATAAAGACGGATGTGTCTGAGCCGCGCATCTGGTTCAATGTATATCCCGCAGTTTCGAGTGCTTCATAGGTCGTCTCGAGTAGGAGCCTTTGTTGCGGATCCATTGCCTCTGCCTCCGCCGCACTGATCTTGAAGAAGGCAGCATCGAAGCAATAGACATCGTCCTCCAGTAGGTAGGATTTATTTGGGACATCAGTAGCCCCATGGTGCTCGCCATTGTGATGATGGAAGCTGGAGAGGTTCAATCGCTTGGGATTTACATCCTTCAGGACATCCTTTGGGTTCGACAATAGCTCCCACAGTTGCGAAGGCGATGTTACATCGCCTGGGAATCGGCACGCGGTCCCAACAACAGCAATCGGCGTTTTCATGGCAGCAAGATAAGGCCTAACATTGACAAAAGAAAGCTTTCCAGCAAAGAGATAGGGGCGGCGGGTTTCGCAGCGGAAATGCCTGAACGGCTACAGTAAGAGTGAGTAATTTCTTACATGGAACCTACGAGCTTTATCCTAGCATCACGACATTCAGCCCAATGCAACAGCACTTGACGGGCTGATCCATTGCATCCCCTCGGCCTACTGACCCTAACTGTCCACGGTGCGTGGCATTTTCAATCGCTTACGGGAAAGCTCGTATTATGGCCGCCATTCAGCTGAACCAACTTCCTATTTAGTCATAGGAGGGTCAACTTCGCCTCAGCCCGTTCGATCGCCATGCATGTCGATCTCCCATTTCGTCTCAATCGGTTGGACAACGACCATTGCAGGATGTTTCATCATGCAGATGGCCACTCGGTAGATATGATTCTACGTCTTGGCGATCAATATCTTACTGCTTGGCATTGCGAAAACCTTACCCTAAGTTTCTCACCTGCACCTTGACATACTGCATGAGATAATAATAAACTCTACGTTTTGCTTCTGTTATTAGAAAATCCCCTTACTTGTATCAAGGGTCCAAGAGAATCGCCCGCGGTCCTCAGTGCAGGTGTCAGTGGGTTTACGAGAAATATGGCTATAGCAGCCTGCCAGTCGGACCTTGGCACTGCATTCCTCGAGTACCAGCTCGTATAGCCTGCGTCATGCAGTCACCTTCACAAACACACAGAGAGGGTGATGCCGCCCCCCACCCCCCTAGAGAACCATGAATATCATACTATGACCGGAACAGAAAAGGCAGGGGAGTATTCCATCGGCTCACCACGCCGTTTGACTCTGAATCCATACTGCAAACCAGCAACTAGAACGCTGCACAATGGAAATTTCCAGGAAATCACCAATACAGCTGCCAAAGCCCTTCCGCGTACTCAGCCAAGCCCTGAACCTCTCGAACAGTGACCACGCGAAATGGTGGTATAGCACTGCCCCAATGTTTGCCGCCATGATGGCGGGGGCCAGCTATGACGTTCACGCACAGTACAAGTTTCTCTGCATCCACCGCGAGGTCATCATCCCGGCGTTGGGTCCATATCCTGAGAAAGGTCAACCCATGCACTGGAAGAGTCATCTAACGCGCTTCGGACTTCCGTTCGAGTTAAGCTTCAATTATTCAAAATCGCTCCTGCGGTTTGCCTTCGAGCCCCTCGGTCCCCTAACGGGCACGCTGGAGGATCCGTTCAACACCAGAGCCATCAGGCCTGTTCTCCAGGACCTCAAGGCCATGGTTTCAGGCCTTGATCTGGAATGGTTTGATCATTTTACCAAATCACTGGTCGTTTCCGACAAGGAGGCTCAAACTCTGTGTGATGGAAACATCCCAGTCCCCGTCTTCAAGACGCAAAACAAGTTGGCGGCCGATCTGGAGCCGTCTGGCGATATTGTCTTGAAGACCTACATATACCCCCGGATCAAGGCTATCGCGACCGGCACCCCGAAAGAGAAGCTCATGTTTGACGCAATCAAGGCCGCGGACCAGGGTGGTAAAATTGCCAGCCCACTGGCCACTCTCGAGCAGTTTTTGGCTGAGCGGGCTCCCACCCTCCTCGGCCACTTTCTGTCCTGTGATTTAGTGCAACCATCTGAGTCCCGGATCAAAGTCTACTGTATGGAACGTCAGCTGAGCCTGGCTTCCATTGAAGGGATCTGGACTCTGAACGGGCGACGGAACGATCCAGAGACTCTGGAAGGCCTGGCTGCCCTCCGAGAGCTGTGGCAGCTTTTGCCCGTCACGGAGGGTCTATGTCCACTCCCGGACTGCTTTTACGAGCCTGGTACCTCCCCGCAGGAACAACTTCCTTTCATTGTCAACTTCACGTTGTCTCCGAAAAGCCCACTTCCCGAGCCCCAGATCTATTTCCCTGCGTTTGGTCAGAACGATCAAACCATCGCACAAGGACTGGCCGCCTTCTTTGAGAGTCGAGGGTGGGGTGGCTTGGCTGGAAGCTATCCGTCCGATTTGGCATCGTACTAGTAAGTCTTGACCTGTATATCACGAATGAAATGAATAGAGTGGGGCTGATCTTCGCCGGCAGTCCGGATGTGGATCTGCATACCGCAAATCATCTGCAAGCGTGGATCTCGTTCTCGTATAAGGGAAAGAAACCCTACATGAGTGTGTACCTTCACACCTTCGAGGCTTGCGGAGTTGCTGCGCAAGGGGTGACGATGTGCCGTGAGGGGCAGACCCTTTGAGATCAGCTTCCCTCTTCGTTTCCATGCATACATTCCACGTTTCACTCGCTCGTGTTCGGGTCGGGCGAATATTCCATCCTGGACATGAGGGTTGGAAACCCAGCGAAATGTCCGCGTATGTCCGTATTAGCAACGATCAGAGCCCTTGTTGCCACGCTGACTCCCCATCAAAAGTTTCCCCCTTTCTAGTTGCCCATTCTACACCGAAATTCAATATGTGTTCCGCATGAAGTTTCGCATTCCTATTACCTAAATGATTGAATTCAACAGTTGTAGCTCAGTATTAATATTTCATTGAAATGATATTGTGATGCAATCTCATTAGATGTCGGAATGCACTAAGTGGTAGCACCATGTACATGATACTATCAATAGAAATTGCTGCCTCCGATACCACGTCTACGTCAGGAGTTGGGATATCTTAATGGTTTTCTAAACCTCAAGTACATACGGAGCTTTGGATGTAAAACGGTTGTAACTATCTGGTATCGATACACTTTACACGTGCAATCTGCGAAGCAAATATCGGTCATTAATGTGTAGGTCGAGATACATAAGACTGAACCCACAAGCTCTAGACAACTATCAGGGTGCGGCCGCCATTCTACAAGTGCACAAAATCAAGGGTCCACACACCCAGAACAGCGACTAAGACGCCACCATCTGATCGAGAACCTCATCCGTATACCCCCTAAGCAAGGCCGAATAATCCGACGCCCAAGTGAGGTCCTCTGGCACCGGTTCGGGGATTCGGTACACGCCCTCATCCAAGAACTCAAACTGGGAGATAGCATCGACCCATTTCGCGAATGCTTCCCGGTCCTGGAGCTGGCCTGGAGGATATTCAGTCTTTTGCCCTGTGTTCAAGGTCACGTAATCTTCGTGCGCAGGAGCAGGGTTGCGGCGCCCATAGGGCACTTGAAGCCGTCCAAGGTAGATCCGAGTCTCAGTCGTGTTGAAGAATCCCTCCACATCGTAATTCAGAGGCGTATTATCTTCGGTGTAGTAGGTTTCGCCGTGACCGCCCAACTAGTCATTGCGTTCAACGACAGTGACGGTCTTGCCTTAGTCTTCGAGACGAAGCGCGTCGTAGGTCCCCGAACTGCCACCACCCAGGCTGATTACATCGCGAGAGATGGTGTCATGGGCAACTATGCCATTCGCCAGACTAAGACAGGCGACACTGGAATGGCCAAGGAAGCTAGCAACCTTAGCAGCGATCTTCGAGAATACCAGAACGGAAAGTCAAGGGATGACGGGGAGACAGTCCAATGAGCAAATCCACCGATTTAAAAGTAGACTCGCAGTCTTTGTTTCATCGTGATTTCCCGCCCACGATGTCCTAGGAATCGAGGGCAGCGCCTCCACACGCTGACCACTAACTCTGAAGATCATATTGCGACCGATGAAGCGGTTGCCTTGCTTCAATGCATTCTTGATCTCAGAGCAAATCTCGATGCTCAAGGTTTGTGCTTGGTCAGCTGTATCGAACAGTTATTCGAGCTGAGAAACAGGGCGTTGATTCAACCCTGGCTCACGAAATGACTGGTCATGACCGTCTGGGCCTGCAATAACCTTCAATAAGTGGAATCAGACATCCATCTAGTGAAGCCATGCCGGTACGCGTGCCCGGATATGGCATGTGCGTGTCGATAGGATTGCATTTCTGAATTGCCGGGTGCCACATTTGCCAGTCTCGCACGCCTGTACGGATCCTGCACACTGTCATACTCACCTTCCGGTAGCATTGCATCTGAGCGAGAAAGTCTTAGCAAAAATAATTGACATGCAAGGACATTGATGCTTGCCTCGTGAGGTCTGATTGAGCCAGCCACGAATATCACCTTGCGTCTGCATACATTGATTCTGGCTACGTTCAGCCCACGAGCGCTTGGGTTCCTAACGATCTCGCCATGCGATGCCTGAAGCATTCCCATGCTATAAATCTTCAGTACGTATCATGGAGACCCAGCGATTTGCGAGTTGGGTTCTCCTTCAATCCACTCGCGTTGCAGGGATATTCCATGCCCTTCCTGCACCCTCTCGGGAGTCGGTTGAGTGTAACCAAGGATATCGAAAAGTAGAGGATTGTGTAATATATCGAACGACCGTAGCAACAGCTATGAAAAATTGCAAGAGCCACAACAAGAAAGCAACAGAGTCTGACTACGGAGAAAAGCTTATCTGCACAAACGGTCAGAGTGTCTTCACCTCTATCCTATGGAACGGCCCCGTTATATGATCACCCAACCCTTGGGTAATCACCGAGCTACTTCATTGGTACGCCTACTTTCTCGTTTGTTCGTATTAGTTCTCAGCCTAGAGTCGAATAAGCTTACTCCAGAGGGTCCAGGCTACTTCAAGCAAATCGGGGGAATGTGGCGCCATGTGCCTCGTAAAATCATATTATCCGTCTTGCTTGCTCTGTTTTCTTTGCTTACTTATTCTTCTATGTCTTTCATTCGCTGGCCAGTGGTGATCCCAGCAGGCTAAGCAAGGGGCCCTGGGGAAGGCGCGCACTACCGGGGCGAAATAAGGCAGCTCCTAAGTTAGCCTGTTGTACCAGTATGACCCGGTGAGCACAACCCATCTTCCTCTCTAAAGTGCCTCCATACCAATCAGAATCGCTAACACCCTCATCACAAGGTCATAGATAGGAACATGGGTGACAAGGAAGAGCCGCCAGCGATTCGCAGAACACACAGCGGTCATGAATGGGGAGGCGAGTCTGCAGAAAAGGTATCCCATCCTTCGACCCAGGAGGTGGCCTGGGATGAGCCAGCTGATCCTGCGCGACCGGTGAACTGGTCGAGAACCAAGAAATGGTGGAATATGGGAATCATCTCATATCTCACCTTTCTCACACCCTTGACCTCGTCCATCGTCGCACCAGCACAGGGGCTCGTAATGAAAGAATTCGGTTCCACCAACCGGACTCTAACTTCCTTCGTCGTCTCCATCTACCTCGTCGGCTTCGCCGTCGGACCGCTGTTTCTGGCGCCGCTCTCGGAAATCTATGGTCGGCTGCGCGTCTACCAGGTGGGCACGTTAATCTTTACCGTCTGGAATATCGCAGGCGCTCTCTCCCCGAACGTCGGTGCGCTTCTCGTCTTTCGCCTGTTCGCTGGAATTTCCGGCAGCAGTCCGGTCACCCTGGGCGCGGGCTCGGTCGCGGACATGTTTGCTCGAGAGGAGCGTGGAGTCGCCATGTCCATCTATGGGCTGGGCCCGCTCCTGGGCCCCGTCATTGGGCCGATCGCAGGTGGCTACCTTTCCGAAGCACAAGGCTGGCGATGGGTCTTCTGGTTGTTAGCCATTGTGGTCAGTGGCGTCTTCGATCCGTTCACTCGTGGTCCAAACTCACTCGTTCATCGATATAGTCAGGAGTCGCCGTTATTCTGGTTATCTTTGTGCTATCCAAATCCTACGAGCCGGTTCTCCTGCGGCAAAAAGCGAATCGAGTCCGAAACGAAACCGGATCGGGGGCAGAACGCTGGACGGGCCCTGAAGCTGGACTCTAAGAAGGTTTTCATCCAAGCAATAACCAGACCAACTAAATTACTCTTTCTTACTCCAAATGTTGCCTTGTTCTCTCTATACACAGGTGAGTCGCTCCAGATCGCGGACGCGGCACGAAGCGTAACCGTTGCATGCCCATAGGCGTGGTTTTCGGCTACCTCTACCTGCTCTTCACCACGGTCACGGAAGTATACGAAACCACCTACCATTTCAGCCAGGGCGCCACCGGACTTGTGTACATCGGCATTGGTGTCGGAGCCCTCATTGGTATCTCCTGCTTCGGCGCCTTTTCCGACCGGATCCAAAATCGCCTCATCGCCCGAAACAATGGCCAACCGGAGCCAGAATTCCGGCTCCCGCCGCTCATCCCAGGGAGCTTCCTGATACCCATCGGTCTCTTCTGGTACGGCTGGTCCGCCCAGATGCATGTCCACTGGATCATGCCCATTATTGGACTGAGCTGGGTCGCCTGCGGGATGATCGCCACCCTGCTTCCCATCCAAGCGTATCTGGTGGACGCGTTTGGCGAATACGCTGCCTCCGCCATCGCGGCTAATACGGTCGTACGGTCCATTGTCGGAGCCTTCCTGCCGCTTGCCGGACACTCGATGTATGCGAAGCTGGGGCTGGGATGGGGGAACTCCTTACTGGGGTTTGTCGCCTTGTGTTTGCTGCCGGTGCCGGTGGTGTTCTACTTTTATGGCAAGAAGATCCGCATGAACTCACGGTATCAGGTCTCGGCGTGATCAATCATTGGGTAATCGTTGGGTGTTGATGAGATTTAGACCACTTGCTATCGGCCCATCTGCTCTGTTTCTCCTTATATATATCATACGTGTAGTGCTGGACACATTGAAAATGCTTTCGAACTTATTTAAGGGTTGGCGCTGAAGGCGAGCATGTCGGCTGAACCGCTTCACAGCTCCCAGATATACCGTCTTTCCATTATATATCACGAATGAAAAGCGCGCCTAGCACAGTTGTTATCAAGCTATCCTCTCTTTCTCGCAGTGTGAGTACCTATATCTATGAATGATATGTAATAGAATGTCAGTCATATCCAAAGAAAAGGAACCAAGCAAGACAGACGTCTTGATACTCGTGGGAGATATGGAGAGGTCGTCTGTTGCCGATGTTGGAACGGTGGGAATGCGCTTAACCCGATCAGTCCGTCGATCACGTGCGTCCGTTTCCAACAGCCACGTGCATTTTGTTCCCTTTGGCCACTGAGGACGAGGAATAACACAGACAACACGAACAACACGGACAACACGGACAACAATGACTCCTGCAACAGATGCCGACAAGGTTTTCCCCATCACCACGTTTATATCAGACCTGCCCAGCAGTCTCACTCCGCAACTCGTATCGTCCGCGGAAAATGACCAGGGATCTTCTACTCGACGATTAGTCATCGTGGGTGATGTACACGGCATGAAAAGATCTCTGGAGGCACTTCTAGAAAAGGTCAGCTTCGATAAGGACAAAGGGGATCATCTGGTACTAGTTGGTGATCTGATCAACAAAGGGCCGGACAGCCCTGGTGTGATCGATCTGGTCATGGAGTTGGGCGCCACCGCCGTGAGAGGCAACCATGACAATGCCGTCCTCGATGCTGCCGTGGAAGTTAACGCAAGAGGAGACAGCTCAATGCATGCTGGAAGCGTATCCAGCGGTACCGCACAGTTACCTGGGAACTCGGGAGTTGATTCACCTAGTGAGACTCTCGCATCCGACGGCCCTGAAAAAGGCGCACCTCTCGAAGGTAGTCTTCACACACGACACAGCGAAACAACGTACAGCACAGCCCGCGCACTTTCGGCGCCCCAGCTCGACTGGCTCGCTGCTCTGCCATTGATCTTGCGCATCAAGCTACCGTACCACCCAGCATCATCCCTAAATGAAACTCTTATTGTCGTACATGCTGGTCTCACCCCTGGTGTCCCGCTGGAAAAGCAGGATCCCCATGCTGTAATGCACATGCGCAGCGTCACTCACCCGCCAGGCGATGAAGGCACCTTCGTGCCGGCGGAGGCATCGGGAGAGGAAGGCTGGGCTACTCACTGGGATCAGTGGCAGGACCAACTGACTACCCGAACTACTGTGATATTTGGGCACGATGCGAAACGTGGTCTGCAGCTGGGCAGCCATTCAATCGGACTGGATTCCGCGTGTCTATATGGTTACAGTCTTAGCGCGCTGGTCGTTGAGTCAACCGATACGGGATTTCAGCATCGAGTAGTGCAGGTCAAATGTGCTGACACGCCTGTTGCCCCAACAGCATAAGCAGTAGCCATATGACTGGATTGGAACCCAGTGTGACTTGCAGCTATGCCGATCTAAGACAATGCGTGTCTTGTGTTACTTCAGGCCAAACCAAGTGAATCGATGGCCGCCCTGATATCATAACGATTCGGCGCCTCCTATATCTTCTCGGTCGCCCAACTTTTAGCAACCACAAAAGACGCACTGACTTTCTTTCGTTATCTCCAGTATGCGTAGATTTATAACTACTGAGGACGGGTGAGGGTCCGTCTACCACTTTCCTCGTTACACAATTTGGCTGCTCATGGCTTCTTACTAGACTCAGTGAGTTTAGGCCTTCTGCGCTTGGAGGCGTCGGCTGGAGAACGGGCTCCGCGGATACACCGGGGCCAAGTGTAAATATGGCTTCTTTAGCCGATGGGTCAGCGATTCCAATAGACACTGGCGGATCATAGAAAGTATTAAAATGAACGTCTGGGCAACTACCAAAACAACACGCTGGGGGGTGACGGCCAACTTCTGCTATGCTCTTGAGCTGTTGGGTCCTGTACAAACAGAAGAGGGCACTTGCTTAGATTTATTATGTTGTCAATCCACTGGGATGTATCAATCCGGGGGCGCCTTCGAGACTCTTAATTGCTGCATTCTGAAGTACTCGCGATTCATATGCAAGACAAAGCAACAGGCGAGGCGCTGCAGCTTGAGCATGTACAACCCATCGACCTGTATTCGCTGCCCAGCGGTCGAACCGTGGGCAATACTGAGGATGTCCTGGTGCGGGCTAGACGCGATGTTATAAACCCATAAGCTGGGCGAGATTGACCTCCGGTTCTGCTTTCAGGACCCACTTCACGGTTCACAGAGTTCTTTGGGTCCTGCAGCACTTGAGAGATGTGTGCTCTGATTTTTAGAAAGTTATATCTGAAAGCATTCGCGCCGAAGCCTGAGCGAGTTCGCTCTGGACAGGCTCTGGGACACACCGAGTGGTTTACAACGACTATTTAAGGAGAGGATCAGACTCATACTCTGGTCGCCAAGAAGAGATTTTTGCCCTCTCCGGAGTAGTACACGAGCACCCCCACGAGTCATGGCTGCGACAAATGGATCACATCTGGGTGGTGAACCTGGAGGTGTGAATTTACGGGGTGCCCAGGCTGGGTGGGCCAGGAGATACGTGCCAGAGATATTCGCCCCCCGGGTCATTATCGGAGAAACCTGGGAGGACCGGCAAATGAGCCCTGAGCGCGCTCACTGTGCCCACTCTTGGCAGCGGGGACTGAAGTTTGGGACAGGCTTGGGTTTGTAAAGGGAGATACGCATCTCCCCAAGTCTCAACGAAGCTGAGACGACATACCGACAGTATTCCAAGTACCCTGCTCTATCAGATGAGGAAGAAGCTTTTCCTAGTCTTGATCCGCCGTTCGGCTGGAGAATCACTTTCATTTATACGGTTTGCCGTGCTCGGCGGAATCCCGTCCGGTACTGGGCATGGCTTGGCGTAGTCACTCGGGACTCTCAACCCTGCTGCTGTGCCGGCCCGGTGTCTTGTACTCCGCTTGTTGGATGACTATTTCCCAGTTGCTCTTTGGAAAAAATGGGCCTACGTTCGTGAAATTCGGGAATCCTGCCCGATCCACGGGGTGGGGGTCTTCAATCATCCCATGATAGGAAAGATCGGCATGTGGGTTGCACTTAGGTCTCCATGAAAAGAGCAATCCAGGATGTCTTGGCCTATACATCGACTGGAGCTAAGAGCCCCGAAGTCGTGCGAAGTGGGGGAATTTGGGGATGCTCTCCAACGCCTTGACGCAGGATGTGTGTTTGCGAACCCCGTGGAGGTTTACCCCGGCCATGTTAAACTTTTCACCCCAGCGAGAGGAGGTATAAAGGGTGCCACCTGAGCCCCGATCATTGCTGCTAATCATTGCTGGCCTGTATATCTCTTGGCTCTACTGTCGAGCTCTCTTCGTCCCAGGCCTCCCGACTCTACAGTACATTCTGGTCTTGCCGAACATGGCAGGCCTTCAACTCAACATCGACTGGAAGTCGAATCGACGGGCCATCGCCTTCTGTCTGGTGGCTGCCATTGGTGCCCTTTGCTATGGATATGATACAATCTACTATACCGGTGTTCAGGGTATGACATGGTTCGCTAAGGACTACGGGGAGGAAGGCTCAGATGGCTCCTTCTCGCTCGGAACAACGTTCCTGTCCTTGTCTGCTAGTATCATCTATGTGGGAGAACTCGCCGGTGCACTTGCCGCCGCCCCCATCAATGACTTTTTCGGTCGCCGTGCCGTGTTCCTATCTGCCTCGATCTGTATCGTTGTCGGAGCCGTCGTGCAAGCCTGCTCATTTGGCTCGCACCCGGTCTTCTACGTCAGCCGTGTCCTGATCGGTCTCGGTGTCGGGCAGTTCACTGCCACCTGCCTAATCTACATTGGAGAGGTGGCACCGTCCGCTATCAGAGGCCCAGCTCTCATGTCTTTTCAATTCATGCAGTCCATCTCTCAACTAGTCGGAGCCTGCGTCAACCAAGGCACACAAGGCATCCAAAGCTCCCAGTCCTACCGCATCCCCATGTGCCTCCTCGTCGTGCTCCCCGGCATCATGCTCCTTTGCCTCCCATTCACCCCGGAAAGCCCAGTCTGGTACATGTCCAAGGGCAAGCGTGAGCAAGCGATCAAATCCCTCCACAAGATTAACCGCAGCATGCCGGACTACGACCCGTCCGCGGATATCCAAGCCATCGAGGACGCAGTCCAACAAGAACAGGAAATGGCCAAGGACGCCACCTGGGCCTCCCTCATTACCGATCCTGTCGAGCGCCGCAAGCTTTTCTACGCCTGTGGTGTCATGTTCGTCCAACAAATCAATGGTATCCAGTTTTGGTACACCTACGGCGTCGTCTTCGCACAGTCTATCGGTGTGGCGGACCCCTTCACTATCAACACAATCATTTACGTCCTGCAGATCATCACGGTCGGTGTCTCCGTCGTCCTTGGGAACCGGATCAAGCGTCGTACGAACCTCCTCGTGTGCTCCTGCGGGATGTTCATCTCACTACTCACCGTTGGCGGTCTGGGAACTACCAAGGCCGCTGATGGCACGCTCAGCCGTGGCATTGGCATTGGCATCGTTGTCCTGGCATACGTCAACATCATCTTCTACAATTTTTCCATCGGAACCCTCTCCTACTCCATCGCCTCGGAAATGTCCGTCGGCCGGAACAGAAACAAGATCACCTCGTGCGCTATGGGCGTGTTCTTCGTCACCGTCTGGCTCATGGTCTTCACCAGCCCCTATATGTACTATACGGCGAACCTAGGCCCGATGATTGGATTCGTATACGGAGGGACATCGCTGTTCTTGCTGGCGTACTCGTGGTTCTGCGTTGGTGAGACTGCAGGGCGGAGTAATGCAGATATCGAGAGGCTCTTCCAGGATAGGGTTCCTGTTCGCGAGTGGGCGACGTATGTTATTCCTTCGGACGATGGGGGTGATTTGAAGAAGAAGGGCACCCAGGATGAGCAGATTGAGACGGTATGACTTATGAGAGCAGCTACCTGGCCTAATAGGAACGGTGGTGTGACGACGAATGATATATTCTAACCTTTATTATATTGCATTGATCTTGGAACTATATTTTGAATTATTTTCTATATCTATGTTTTGTTTTCTTTCTCTTTGTCTATATATACGCGTGGGTTTGATGGTACGAAGCCAGCGGAAAAGAAACTCCTACTTTGTGCCTATAGGAAAAACCCCGAATCAGCCCAAGAGGCGATAGACACTAAACCTAAGGGCGCTGATGTTGTAAATCCGTTCGGCTGGCTGTTGATCTCCTATCCTAACTCAGAATTCTAGGTCCAACCAACGTCTAACTGGCTTCATATGACATGGCTAATTGTTGTGCACAGACACCAGAAAAATTGATAAAAAGTCGAGCAATGATTCAAATGGGCCTGGGTCTCTGTTTGATATAGAATTGGAACATTCTAAATCTAACTCTGCCTCGGCCCCTAGTCTCCATTTCCATCTTGCCTCTTATTCCTCCGCGAGGTTTCCTTTCGCCGTCATTCATATGTTTCATTTTCCCTATGCGATTGCACATATTATATGCTGTATATTGTTTTGCCAGCGTGATTGCAGGCTCCACAACAATTTTGTTGGAATGCCCAGACTTATACATTCTCACACAGATGATATTTACAGGGTACCATCGCGGATGGAAGTAACTAAAGTTTTTTGATCACTACGGGCAGGGATTTTGAAGGCTGCCTCCTCACTACGCATACTTTGGATCATTTGAATCCCCAATGCTCGCCTGGAGATGCCTTCCTGCATGCTCTGCCTGTTGACAAGTGTAATAAAATGATTCAATGATTGATAGGCATCCTGCCAGGCTAGCGCTTACTGTCTATTTATGACTCGGACGGCTCGAAGGACTTTGGGATGCATCTATTGGGTGCTTACGGTGGGTTTGTGACGACTTCATTATCGATACCCCTTTCAATCGGGCTATAATGACATTCCGGAGACCGGTGATGAGGCGGCACTCACATCCTGCGCAACTGAACCTGGTCGAAGCATTACCTGGCTGATACATGGATTGCTGACATGGCGAGTATTTGCCAACTGTTCCGATGTTACATCTGTCTATCAGTCCACCGGGAAATAGATGAATCCTTTCCGGTCAACCATGATGATCACCACGGAGGCGGGTGACTACTAAAGTCCGATATCCCAAGTTGTCCCAGCGAAAGGCTTTGCACTCCGCTTCTAGAATCTATGCTTCCGCACGCATGGGGAACCACGTGGCTTGCTACCATGCTCCTTCGGCCTCAGAATGATGAATCTAGGACCCCCTTCCGCAGGTTTGGCCCAGTTGCATTTGACGTGAAATGCGGAGATTAGCTTAGAGTGCTTGGCAGGGCTTGCTAGAACCTTATTTGCATCCTTCAGTTATCAGCAAGCAAGGTCAAGTATTGAACTGGCTTCCGCTCCTACGTATAAATTGTCCACCTGGGGCAATGTTGTACACCAGACAAACGAGCTGCCACCGTACTTTCCTTTCTGTCACCTTATCATTTCCCACTTGCTTCCACTTCAATATGCGTCTTTTTACACTTCTTGCAGTGGTGACCCCCCTTGTCGTTGCTCTGCCGGCAGAAAAGAGGGAGTCCGGTTGTGTTGCCCTGAACAATTGCCCCGGTAAGAGGGAAATTCTCGAGGGCATCTCTGAGAAGGAAGCAGGCTGCATCATCCTGAACAACTGCCCGGAAAAGAGGGAAGCGCTTATGGGACTCTCTGAGAGGGAAGCAGGGTGTATCATTCTGGGTACTTGTCCTGAAAAGAGAGAGTCTGGCTGTGTAGCGCTGAACAACTGCCCTGGTAAGAGAGGAGAGGCTCCAGGTCTGTCGGAAAGAGAGGCGGGCTGCATCATTCTTGGAACATGCCCTGAAAAGCGGGAGCTTTTCAATGGCCTGTCCGAGCGAGAGGCAGGTTGTATCGTCTTGAACACCTGCCCTGAAAAGAGAGCAGCTTTCGTTACAAGAGAGTCTGGCTGTGTGGCACTTAACAACTGTCCCTCAAAGAGCTAGGAGGAGTAGGTGCTATCTCCTATAGGCTAATGGAACACTCGCTGACTATTTGTTGTAGCCATTGCTTGCCAGCTCCTCCCTACGCGTCACGGATACCACATAGCAACCTCTGTAGCCTGACGCTACACGGCAAGATTATGACTATGGAAGGAGAAGTGATAAGACGAGGAATATGGCAGTCTGGGCTTGATTTTGTCAGATTCAAACAATCTGTCAGCACATGTTGATATCTGGACTCTTACTAGCCTGCACCCAGCTTGCTAGTTGTATGTCTCGAATATGATTAGAAATAGCAATCGCTGTGCGCTATATCTCGTTTCTCAACACCACGATACACCTTTTGTAACATGGATCGACATTCATTATCTTATCGGACTAGCGCCACTCTCTATACATAATCCAACTGACTGGTGGGCTGTGGGTCAGGCCCTGGAATTTTGTACGTAATACTGTAGGGCTGTAGCGCGGGGAAATGATGGAGAGCGCCCAGTTGCTCCTTTCTACTACCATTATCTTTGCTCAGTGAGTCCATATCGCTTCTCGCCGGATTTTTATTAAAGCTCACTATAATTGCCACGGATTTAGGATCACGTATCTCTAGGCTTTAATACCCAAGAGTTCACAGCCATGGCAAGCTCTCCTTTCCTCTGAGAACCATGCAACTTCTTCATATTTATGATGACATGTGCATTTATCGATATACCCAATATCTCTGTTCTAGGTCAGACAGGGCCATGGCCCATGGGTGCCTAAAGGTTGGGCGAAATTGATTCATGCAAGATTGTCACCAGGCGCTTTGCATAATATCTAAACATCTCAAGTTACCAATACTATCAGCCGACCATTACTCTAGCAAGCAACATCCTAGTCGAACTACTAATGGATTTCAAAATTGGAGGTTCCCCGCGCGAACAACCGAGAATACCCTCGTGAAGACAAAAAAAAAAAGTGGAATTCCTAGCACTGGATCGGCCGTCTGCAAGCACTTGGCCGGGCCCACCGGACAGTAGCCTGTTCGCCGAGCTTTCCATCAGGGTACGCACACGCAAGGCCGAGTCCTCCACCATGGCAGGGATCAGTACCGGCTCCTAATAACTCAGTCGTGCCCTTCTTTCTATCGATGGACCGTGCCACAGCCCCCAAATCGACGCTTTCCGGTCTGTCTTTGCATTCGGAGGATCATATCCATGGATGATAACTCTCGAGTACTGTCATCCCCTCGGCCAATGGCATCGGAGACTGGTACTATCAAATCCTCTCCCACCCATGTCCACCAAGGGAAAGAATTCGACCCCAGGGAGTGCGATGAGCAGATCCCAAACAGTGAGAATGCAGGTTCCAGCAGCGTAGAAGGCTTGAACGAAGTCTTTTATCATACTGGTCTGACCGGCCGCCTATTCCTGGTGGTTATTATCATCTCTCTCGGTCTCACCATGTTTGTCTATGCCATGGATGGAGGGGTTACCCAACAGTTTACGCTGATTGCGGCCTCCTCCTTCAGCATGCATGCCCAGCTGGGCGCGGTGAACACCGCCAGTACGGTGATTAATGGTATCACCAAGCCCGTGATTGGCAAGCTGGCCGACGTCCTGTCCCGTCCGACCAGCTACATCATCTCTCTCCTGTTTTATGTGATCGGATATGTGGTGGCGGCCAGCTGCACGAACTTTGTCGCCTACACCGTTGGCGTGGCCCTCACGGCGGTTGGCAAGGCTGGCCTCAACATCCTCTGCCAAATCATTGTGGGCGATCTGACGACCCTGCAGTGGCGCGGCTTTTGGACCAGCATGATCATCGCTCCCTACCTCGTGACGACCTTCACCAATGGCTTCATTATTGATGCCTTTGTGCCCGAACAGTGGAGATGGGGTCTGGGCATGTTCGCTATTATGATCCCGGTTCTGCTCATCCCCGCGATCATCGCATTATACGGGACGCAGCAGAGAGCTCGCCATATCAGAAGAATGGGGAGTGGTGCGCCAGAGAAAGAAAAGGAGAGCACGTTACATACAGCCTGGCAATGTTTGATTGCGATCGATATTCCCGGCCTCGTGCTGCTCGGTTTCTCCTTCTCGCTCATTCTTCTTCCGCTGTCACTTGCTGAGGCTGCTGAGAATGGCTGGAAAAACCGCAGCATGATTGCCATGGAAGCTGTTGGCTTCGTCATTCTCGCACTATTTGTTGCATTCGAGATGTACATCGCGCCGAAGCCTATCATGACGAAGCGGATCATCGCCAACAAGGTCTTCCTGGCTGCCCTGGGCGCCAACCTTTTCGACCAAATGACAACCACACTTGGAAGCAACTACTTCTCTTCGTATATCTATATCATCAAAGACTGGGACAACTACACCTGGACCGTCTTTACCGGTGCCCAGAACCTTGCCATCACTGTCTTTAGCATGGTTGGCGGTTTCCTCCAGGTCCGATACCACGGTTATCGCACCCAGATGATTATCGGGGCCGTGCTGAAGGTCGTGGGCTACGCGGCGTGCCTCACGAGCGACCAGCGCAGCACACAAAGCACGGCTGCGCTGGCCATCTCACAGGTGCTCCTGGGAACCAGCGCTTTGACTGCCCTTGGGTCCCGCATTGGAGCCATGGCCTCGGTGCCTCACGAAGATATGGCATCCATCATCGCCGCTTATTTCCTTTGGACGTATCTGGGCAGTGCCGCTGGGTATGCCATTGCCTCCGCGATCTGGACGGATCGCATGCTGGGGTTCATGCGCCAGGAGCTTCCGGACGCCCTGGACAGTACACTCCAGGAGATCTACAGTTCCGTTAGTATTCTTCACACCGAGTATGACTTGCATGACCCCATCCGTGAGGGGGCTATCCGAGCTTATGCGCGCACCAACGGCATCATTTTCATTGTCGCCGCCGCCATCTCCACGCTATCTATCTTCTGCTCTTTTATGATGCCTGGTAATTGTCCTCTCGGTCTTCTATAGTTCCCTGACGGTATACATGCTTACAACTTTCTTTTCCATAGATTATTACCTTGGCAAGCAGCAGAACGCCGTGACCAATTTAGGCCTCGATGGCAAACCAGTCGAACTCCCGACGGGTGGCAAGAAGGAGCTGAGCTTCTGGGCTCGGATGAAGTCTAGGTACTTTAAGGAGACGTAATTAAGGTTCACTGACTATAGTTGTACTGAGTGACGGAGCCAAAAGGAGTGGTGATAAGAGTCATAGCTGCATTTCCATATGGTCTGTGTGCATATATATCTCTAGGGTGTGACGCCGGGGTAAATGAACATCCAGGGTTAGAAATACTTAGCAACAAACAATACAAACGATGAATATAACAAAACCGACCACAATGCAGAGCGACAGAACGAGCTGTCAAACAGCGTCTAATGCAAAGCAATGACCAACGAGAATCACACTCAAACGCCGATAAGTGACTAAGTGACGTTCCCCGCATGAGATATCGGCGAAATCCCGCGACTTTGGATCCACTCGCGGCTGCGACCGTCGGCCTGACCCGCGATCGGTCAACGCCGGACGGTCGCTGTATTTAAGAAGGACATCCCTTTCCCTACGCTGACATTCGTCGCATTGCCTGTCTGGAGATTGGATCTACAAGTCTACCGGGTCATTTACAGCGAACAATTCCGCAACCATGGGCAACGACAACAACATCCGTGCATATTATGCACCCACCGGCGGACTGCCGCCGCAGACGCAGCTGCTCACCGACCGTGCCATGTTCACCGAGGCCTATACCGTCATCCCCAAAGGCACCTTCAGCGACATCGTCACCAGTTTCCTGCCCTTCTGGGAGCAGACGCGGCTGTGGGTGATCGCCCGTCCGCTCTCGGGCTTCGCCGAGACCTTCTCCCAATACATCATGGAAGTGCAGCCGGGGGGTGGCAGTGACCGCGCCGAACTCGACGAGACCGCCGAGGGGGTGCTGTTTGTTGTGGAAGGCCAAGTCAGCATCACCCTGGCCGGCGAGACGCACACACTGACAGAGGGGGGATATGCGTATCTGCCTCCGAAAAGCGGGTGGACCCTGCGCAACACGGGCGTGGCGACTGCGCGGTTCCATTGGATCCGCAAGGCGTATGAAGCGGTGGCCGGCCTCGACACGCCCGACCCACTGTTCCTCAATGAGAAGGACATCGTGCCCACGCCGATGCCCAACACCAACAACGCCTGGGCCACCACGCGCTTTGTCGACCCCAACGACCTGCGCCACGACATGCACGTCACCATCGTCACCTTCGAGCCCGGCGGTTCCATCCCCTTCGCCGAAACCCACGTCATGGAACACGGCCTGTATGTCCTCGAGGGCAAAGCCGTCTACCGGCTCAACCAGGACTGGGTCGAGGTCGAAGCCGGCGACTTTATGTGGTTGCGCGCCTTCTGTCCCCAGGCCTGCTATGCCGGTGGCCCAAGCAAGTTCCGCTATCTGCTCTACAAGGACGTCAACCGCCACATGAAGCTGTCGCGATAGAGTAGCAAAGGCCGTGCACGAATGGGGACGGACCGGAATAACGACCTTCCGGGCCGGAAGAGGGCAATGCGGGGAGCCGAGGTTGCAATCAACCAATCAGCCAGCCGGAAATCCAATCATGAATTGTAATGCCACCACACTTTTCTTTATCAGCCACAGGATGTGAGGGATACACGAACAGTGATGATTGATGTAAATAATCAGATACCACAAACCATATAGAAAAATGCCAAACAGAGAAGACCGCTATGACGGAAACAACCAGACAGCCGCCTCCCCCCGAGCAGAACGCAGTGCAGTTATTTTGCTAAATCGAGGTCAGGGTGAAAGAGATGGAGGAAAAATAAGGGAGAGTACAGAACTATGTATAACATTGAGTTGTACAATAGGATTAAGAGTTCCCATTGAAATACATGCTAGAAGGTACGGATAGGAGTAGTGTCTTTCAAATGCATGTCTTCTCATTATTCTGACATTGCTATATTTGGTTGTGGTGACATTCTACATGATCTGATGGTCCAACGTCCTAGGAGATAGCTGAGACATATTGCCCTATCGATATGAATGTAATCATTGGAACGGCCAGGCATGTTCTAACTCGAGAGCCTCTTCTGCGTTGCGGGAATGATTTTGTATAAACTCTGCCTTAACGCGAGGAATAATCTGTCGAGCCTCGCTGAACTCTTCATGGCTTACCAGTCCCGGCGCGTAAAAGAACGTTTTGCCTATCATCTCCTGAGTTTCTCGGATCAGCACCTAGCTTGTGTATCAATATCAGGGTGTAGGTCATAATACAAAATCCATTATGGCAACCTCGGAGGCGGTCGTGAAATGCGGCTTACCAGCCTTCGGATTGGGTACTTTGCCCACCCCTTGAAAACCATTACCCATCGTGAACCATACAGCCTTATTGTGCGTCTTGTGGGCCCATTTCTCAACATTCACGCATTGTCGGGCTCCAGTCCTGGCAAGCTGGGCGACCTGGACAGCTACTTGCCTGAGCGCGTCAAGGTTGAATTGGACTTAACTTTGGGCCAGTTGGCGTGGCTCGTCGCGAAGAAATCGGACGCGAGTGAAACGGAAGAACTCATGATTGTGGCTCCAGCTGCTCAAGTTTGTTGAAATATTTCTAGTTCTGCTTGACGGAGGGGGTGTGGTTGACATCTGTCCCATGGCCCATAATGGAGTTCGTCGGTGCAGCCTAAGTCAAGGGGCTACTATCAGCAAGTGATTGTCAATATCCTTTTTTGTGACTGGAGAACAATACCAAAACATCGGCACAAGATGTAACTCAACTTGGATAGTGAGTACGTACAACACGTCAGGGGTGTGAGGCCGCTTACAAGATTATTGGCGCCTATTTATGAAAGGACTTGTTGCACTTCGGGGAAGAAGTTGATAGATGAACATAAGCCCACGTATCCCTGTCTCAGCCACATCAACTGGCAGCCACAGTTGGGCACCGTTATTTTGACCTTTGCGTTTACGCCTCGAGTATTCAATAAAAATCATATAATTCACCAACTGTCATAGCAAAACATTACCTTGGTACAAACATGATGAGGCGCTGTAAGGTGACATATTATAACGTGGTGGTACAAGGGAAATATCTGTTGTAAGCACATATATCCTATTTTTCAGTGATCATTATCACTAACTCCTAGCCCTGTCATCTATATACTGACATGCCTGGTGCACCCAGGTTTCCAGAAGTTTTCTGTTCAGGGAAACCACCACTGGAAGACTAGCTATCTAGACAATGCGGTGAGGTGTGATCTCGTGGTTGCTACAGGTTGGGAGGGTCTATGGTAGCCGACATTGCCCAATGTGCTCAAGTCGTTGAGCTTCCGGAGGTTGACAATACGGTAAATCTTTGCTCGGAATTTCTCGGTGAGAGCCATGTTGTTGAACTATACAACTGCTAGATGCCCGTGACAGATGTCCAGCGCGGCCCACCCTGGTTCTATACCTGATGACCAGTAAATTGGACAGGATGGCCCCAATGTCCAGGATAGCTGAGACCGGAGACCTCATGAAGGCTGCCAGAAACTATTCAATTGGCCCTAATGCCACGCAAACATAGCTCTAACCGCCGTGGGTGATTTGTATGGACAGTGTCCTCACTTAACGGGAGATTACGGCCAAAGCTTCAGTGCCATTCACTAGACTACAGAGGTACGCTATAAAAAATTGTTCCTGAAACCTACCGACAAGTATTGAATTTGGCATACTATATTGAGAAATGTGATATACACAGAGCAACGTAGTTACTGTTCCTCTCGGCTGCATGTCGACAATGACATTTGTCTCCCTAGAGTCCCTTCCCACTATGTCCCATGTCGAGGTTAGAACAGAGGAAATGTGACACGGTTTTCATAGTCCACGTTGCCCTTGTGCCCTTCAATACGTTCACGGCACGTGCCGAAAACGCGGTCCCAGACGCGAGACTGCTTGCCGTAGTTGTGGCTGTTCCTCCATCCATATCGATGATGTAGGTCATGGTCTTCGATCACCAGATCTGCATCCAAGGCCTCGAGCAACCAGTTGATAGTAGAGGGCGCGCCGCCGTGAACCCGGAGACCGCTATGTCCGATGATTTCAGAGAAGGCGACATATTGATAGCAGATATACCATTCGTAAAATGACATCGGTAGTCCCATTAGTTTCAGAGTGGCGTACGCAAGCAGCGGGACGCCCATCATATCCATAAACTCCTGCTCATGGTCCGCATACGCACCAAGTAGCGGGTGGGGGTGTTTCGTTAGATGGTGCGTGCGATGGAATTTCCACAAGATAGGCACCGAGTGCATCAGGCGGTGGTACCAGTAGAAGAAAAAGTCCACCGTGATGCTGTAGAGTGCGATCTCCAACGCGAGCCAACCCCAGTTGAAAGACAATGGGAGCTCCTCCGGTCGATAAGAGAGATAGACAGACATGGCCATCCGAAGTACTGGGACCGACAACAGTTCGGCCGCTACTCGGTCCACGCCAACATCAGGGATGTCATCTCGTGCATGCTTGTCCCCATCCAAAAAGCCGTAGACCCCACCGAGGCGGCGAATGGTTTGCGTAAGATGGATGCCGGTCCCATAGAATGCCGTGTTATACCAGAAAAAGACGGCGACAGGGTGGAGGGGGCGGCCAGTATAGGCTATGTATATTTGGTGAAGAGCGAGCGGAATCAGGGCGTGTAGCAGAATCCACAGATGGACCGTCCACTCTCGCACGGACGGGACCTTTTCTGTCTTGGCATGGACTGGCACCTTTCCATCGCGGGGAATGAGGCGTGTGCCCAGCAGGTCAAGTAGCCGGTGGGAGGCTGTCCATTGTGATCGGTCGCCATCGCGCCAGGTCGACACCATGGAATCGCGGGGATTGCCTTTCGAAGTCGTCTGAGTCGCCATCGCTCACTGTGGTGTTCCGCTTTGGGGGAAGAGACGAGGGTTAGGGCGCCAGATCTACATCGCCTTGTGTCTTATATGCCCGGCGTAGGCTCAAGTCGCTCGGCACCATGTGTGGTCGGTATATCATGTGAGATCGACGGTCCTCAGCCCCTCCAAGCCCCCAGTTGCAGGGGTTTGGTCATTCAACGGTTGCAACTCCATTGATCCGCCCCCCAGGATGTCATTCAGGTTCCTGTTGGGGAAGAATAAGTGCCTGTAATTGGCTCTGGGTGGTGCGCATCTGCCTCGGTCCGGTTGTGTTTGGCGATCTCCAGAGCGGGGAAATCCTGTTCCATTGTTGGACCTCTGAGATCAAACGGACCATGAAGAATCCAATTGTTGCAACCGAGAATTAGACATATCTGGGTGGACCCTGCTTTGGGAGGGCCTCCTACTACATCTGCATGAATTCTATTGGCCTCCATCAAGGCGAAACTAGCAGTTAGTCTGGTCTAGCTTCCAGAGTTTAGTGGTCTCGCATCTAATTCCCAAAAAAGAACGAAGACCCTTATTCGATATGTCCATCAGAATGCATCTCGACCGTTTTCGTTTCTGATGCAAACATTTTGTTTGGCAAACGAGCGGTTGGCCTTGGATCCAAGGCAAAGGCACGCCACCTTTCTTGGTCGAAGATAGGGCTTCCTTTCCTGTCCTCATGGCTGGATGATATGCTTCAAGCCTGTGATCTTCAGAAACGGCCATGTAGTGCATGTGTCTTCGAGCGTCCATCGTATTCTATCCAAAGAGCTTCTCGCGTGTTCTCCTTTGAAATCCTCCACTGCAGCCTCGCATCCGCGGTACGCGCCGAGATGGAGAAACAGCATGTGCCGCGCATTGCCAGTGTCGAACGTGAACGTACGTAGCCTGATCGTGGAGAAGAGTCGGGGTATGGTCATTATCAGGGTCAACGTCAGGAGGGATTGGAGCCGGCAGAGAACCCCTTCGGTGACAGTCGACCACATGACTCTATCCTCGATCATGAGTTCAACAAGTCTTTTGAAGACCTCGGATAAGTTGGCTTTCCAGAGAGCAATACCTGACGTCCTGATTGGATTTGTAGCACCTCCTTTAGGGAGGCGGTTTCAGATGCGATTGTCCCACCTATTTCCATCGAAGGTGCTGGTCGAGAGCCTCTAACGTATACTGATGTTGGCAGTTGGTGGCTGAGAGCACTTCATCCCATCCATCTTCCGGTAGAAGTATCTGATTCGGCCACGATGATCTCCCAGGGTAGACTATAGACATGGAAAATATGAAATAACTATCAGCGTTTGACCTTGGTTCAGTCGTTCCTGTCATATGGTCGCGTTCATATCTTCAATGTGATTGTTGCCCCGTAGGAGACCTGCGTGATCGGATGCATAAAACTGTCCCGGGGCCGTTTCGGTCGGCCGTATAACTCCGTGCTAATACATTGAGTAAGCTTACCTATCGTAAAGGGTTAGAAAACCTCGCAACCTATGAGGAAGGTACGGAGTATACTCTAATACAAAATGCGGACGTGCGGCTGCAAACCACATCGCTGGGTAGAGCTGTTTTCATTCTCAAAAAGCAGTGGAAACCAGCCGACTTTTATTATCGATTTATTGTTCGGAGCGACATAGGAGGTGGTGCTATGCAGGCACTTGGCCATTGTCACAGCATGCTCTTTGCGGATGATCCTTGGTGAGGATTTACCCAGCGAAGTGTAGATACTAGGTCCAGGTATCAGAAATCCTCCTGTTTTTCTTCTTTTGGGCCCGATTTGCATAGATTATAGAGAATTGAGAACTCAAAACCAAGATCCGCACGCATTTCCCAACCCAAGCTGTCTCTCACATTCTTCATTTGTTGTTCTTGCATTGCTTTCTCCATCTCGATCTGTAAGAGCGGCAGTCGGACCTGCATTTGCATCTCAACCTCCACTGCCGATCATCCAGTCGTCTAAGGATTAATTCAATAGTCTAGGTATTAATGCAATAGTCCGAGATAGCTCGCCACGAGGCGCACAGCTTGTGCTATACTGTACAGGATCCCTCACAGTGACTACAATCTAGGTCTTCCGCAGTGTTCGCTCAGCTAGATTTCTATACTCTCATCTGACGTTCTCGACCCTAATCCATTTCCACTTTATACTTTCAATTTTCAACCTTTCCAACCCAAAATGAAGGCCGCTAGCGTGTTCGGTTTCCTGGCCATACTCTGTAGCCAGTCAGTCGCCGCGGTCATGTTAGACAAATCGATGACAATCCGCTCAGTGAAAACCCAACTTTATCTGGCAGATACATCTGGAAACCTTATCTTCTAGGAGAAAGACCCGCCGGCCTGGAGCTTCTTTCAAACGGCTGATGACGGGAGTGTTTTCTGGGTAGACGGAAATCACAACCCCACCGAAGAGACCGCCGATACCTTTTATATAGGAAATGACAATGGGGAATATCTGCGTCGGGATTCGAATAATCAGCTGGTTCTTTCTCCTACAACCGGCGCCGACAATGAACTGTTCTTTATGGATGAAGCTCAATGTAAGTCGCTAGCTGATAGACCCATCTCTCTTCCTATAAGCATTGCTTTCTGATGAATGTTGATTGCGGGAACACACGGAAGACTATCAGTACATCTTCAGGTACTCAATCAATATCTTGCACCCAGAAAATAGGAGCATAGAAAGGGATATCAACAATAGAGTAATATAATTTACGAGAGGCTTTGCTACTTGATTTCGGTCGTAAACTCCTACACTTCATTGTCTCTGTTGAGAAGATTTGATTACTCTTTTCATTGTGGACATTCCTGCGCTTTCAGCGTGATACTAGTTGGAGACCTGCATGCTCTTCCTTGATTTTTGCTACGGCACATTACAACTTCTCCGGCGAAGGGCATGAGCTCAGCGAGAGTATGTGGTGACCTACTTATATTTCGACCGTATTTCTTAATATGAGGAAGTTTTCCAACTGGAGGGAGACTGATGATCGTCGAATAAATCCTGGTCGGTGGAGTTGCACTTCCTTGCTCCTTTAAGACTCCGTTTCCTTGTTAGAACAACACAGACGTGAGGAGAAAGCCACTAGCCATGGCCATGCGACCAAAGTGACGCCCAGATACACTCTGAAACCATGACGATAACACTCCACTAAAGGCTGGCAGCCGCCTTACCCGTGTAATCTTGCGGTCCATCAGTAGAACTCCTAACAGACATTTTCCCAAACCGTCTTTGACGGTATATAAAGCAGACCACATTCCAACACGTCACTATTCAACCGGATCCATTGGATGGGAATAACATGTTGTGTTGTCAGCAGCTTATACGTACGTCTCAGGTGCGATCAGGTAGTGACTGGATACAGACTTTGAACAACAATCTATATACATCCACGAAACAATCAGACGTCAACATACGGCATGCCAGTCGCATATCCAAACCCCAATTCTAGCCATAGCTGTGAAAATCAGTCTTTACCATCACAGATATACCCCTCAGCGGCCAATGCCTCGCATCGATAACGCATACCCTGCCCCCCATACCAGACACTCAGAGCCCAAGCCTGGCCAATCGCTCCTGTCCCCGATCTGTGAATAACAGAAGCCCATTGAAGTACCCAACCACCCATATCATTGGGTAACGCCAATGGAACCACAGTGGATGTTCAGTCGCGCCGAACCAGCCGAAATGTCGATCGAGATTGTAGCAGAGATAGTTGCAACTGCTAAGTATAAGTAGCGACAGAATCCCCGTGAAATGTGCCGCTTTTTTACCGTAGTAGTGGTCGACAATAAAGCAGTTGATAAGACCTCCCATCGCGCCGCCCATTCCAAGTGGACAGAAGACCAGAGTCCATAAGATCTTGTAAAGAAGGTCCCGGGTACCCGTCATAATGAAAACACCGACCGCCAAGAAGATAATCTCCGCGAAAAGAGAATTGAGCCAGAAGAGGAGGAACGGTCGGAGATAGACATTTCGTCGTTTGTGAGCAGTCTTGGTGTCCTGCTCTCCGGTAATCAACACTTGGTAGTTCATCGGTGGCATTGTGATCGAATGGGTCTCGTGTGGCTTGATGGTATGCAATGACAATATCCTGTAACTCAGTACCCATGAGAGGGTTTAAAAAGGTTTGCTATTTCGACTTTGGAGTGCCGTAAATCCATTTCGATGTCAAATCTATGCACAACCCCGAGGCTTCGGTATCTGCGTCGCTTTGTATTTCTAGTGATTAGCTAACTCACCGAGGTTATGCAGGATTGTTATCATGATTCGTCCTACCCGAGGATTAGTGATCTACCGGGGAACTCCCCAAATTGCTTGCGAGTAATTGCTGTGAGTAGTATTAAAACCCAAATGATAACTTCGCCAGGTGGTTTTCCGACGCGCATCGGGGCGTTAGGATTAGTGATCTTTCCGATCCACCAGACATGTGCTCCGACGACATTGACACACATTGAATATCTCCCGTCCGAGTTGATATCGCTGCAAACCCCATGGTGGAATTGAGAAGCCTCGCTCGAGATGCCCTTGATATGACAGCCAGCATTAACCAATTTTTGGCTGCACTACCTTGAGCAGGCCTACAGTTCTCTGAACACCGTACAGAAGCACTACATTCGGTATACAACTAGACATTGCGACCTGAGAGGGTACCTCAAGAAGAAAAGTCATCCAGTCATTCGTACGGGTGTTCAAAACTGGCCGTCCGCGAAGACATCACTTGGTTGCCAGACCCTAATCTGGGTTATGTCCCGTATCCAGACTGGTAGGAACCGAGAGGGACATGGCTCTATCGTCGCCGTTCCATGCTCTCAAAGGCGTAGGTATAACGTAGTATCTATGGCTATTATATTGCTTCAGCCTTTCAAATACAAGACTTTCGAACAACTATACAATCTATTGGTCAACGGCTTGATAGCCACGATGCGCCCAGTCGCTTTGTCTCCATCGTTTCTTGTAGTCTTCCATCACGATTGGCTTTGAAGTAGTGGGCGGATCTTCGGCGAGGCCACGCTCGAGACGACCTTTTCGACGTTGCCGGACGCACCACATTGCGAATGCTGCCACGACAAGCGCTCCAGCAGCAGCAGCCCCGCAGTACACGCCGATATGAGCCGCCTTGCCCAAGTCATCCCATTTTTGAGCAAGAGTCTTGGTCGGCTTCTTGTTGATCTCCGTTTTCGCGGTTGAGTTGCCACTGCAGCGTCGATCAGTCATCTTAACCAATGGACGACATGTAAGCACGGGGATCATACCTGACGACATTGATACTTTCGTATGAGCCCGTGTGTCCGGAATATGTATACTCTTTACCCGAGTGAAAGTCCTGAACGCGAATCCTCTGTACCGTCATTGTGAAAGGGAGATTGGTCCAGTTCACCAGACCGCCGCCCCACTCGATATTTCCAATCGACTGGGACGCAATGCCCACCGGCCAATTGCTGACTTTGACTCGACACGGTGTTTGTGGATAGTTCTTGCCGTAGACGGTCAGGGGTTCCGAGTAGTTGACCGTGCGCACCAATTCGTTATCAATCCACCATTCCAGGCGGTCCTTGTCCCAGTAGGAGGTGTAGTTATGGAACTCTGTATCGGCGTTGGCCACGGCATGGAACCCCCCGCGGTCACTCGTGGTCGTATTACCCTTACCAAAGAAGTCAGATTGCACCGAGCTGGTGTTGTATCCGACCCATTCCCAGTCGATCTCGTCCAAGTCGTCCGACTGGAGAATCACACTGCTGATGATGCCGGCGCCCTTGGCCATCTTGACGTGCGCCTCCATGACACCGAAGAAAATGTAGAAGTTGGACTGTAACAAAGTCGACCCGTTTTCTGTCTTGATCGAAAACTCTGCCCCTTCCGAAGTATATGTCGGGACCCCGGTGGTCATATTCCACAGCTTCTCATCCAGAGTGGAGTTGAACCACCAGGTGTGCTCGGTGCCCAACGCCGGGTCGGCGGGACATGTATTGTTTAATGGGTTGCATTCGGTTTGGTCGTCGGCAATCGCAATCCTGGCCAGGGCGCTCAGGATGCCGACATACCGAAAGGGGCGCATGAAAACGTTGCTGTCGTGGTGGCGCGGCTGGCGTTCCCTCCGTATGCGAATCTGGGAACACAGCCTGGTCCAGATGTGGTGGTACGGCGCAAGTCCTGTCAGAGTAGGAGTTAGGGGGAATGGTTCATGGTGTATGACGAGCAGGCGACCATGCTGGGGTTATACGCCCAGGAGAAAAACATGGTAACGGCGCACTATTCCCCGAGGAACCGCAAAAGGGGGGGTTGAAAGAAGAAACCCATCGCCAATCAGGCTAGGTGCACTTCTCCGACACACATTAGTGGGAGCCGAACTATCGGCTTTTGACGCGTGGAGCCCACGAGGCTATTTATAACGAGATAGGAGAACTCGCACAACTTGAAGCTCCCAGTCGCGCGGAACGACGAGAGGTCTCATTGGCGAGGTTCCCTCCCCACGTCGCTGGCGATCAGATGCTTTCAAGATGTTCACAACGGGGATGTCTCTTTCTTCTCCGCGGTTCCTTATGAAGGAAGTCAAGTCTTCTCTGTGGGCTGCTGCCTTGTCGAAATCCACCCAATTTCCATGCCACAAAAACAAGTGGATCAGGTGTACGACGCCGCTAGTCCCAGCTGGGCCTAGTGACCAAAAGCTTGTCAGGTCTCGGAGAAAGTCCGTCTAGCCTGTTCCGGTAAGGTGCGGCATCGCGAATCCCGTGAGCTCGGAGTTAAGATCCAAAGAATTTCTACGCAGGCAACACACTACGCATCCAGCAAATGCGCGAACCAATGGACTTTCATATTATCCGTCTCTAAATATATCCCTATGCCTACACTTCCGTTGGGAAGGGTCATCTTACATCCTCCTTTATTACTGTGATCCCATCCTGCCTCCACTATAGCATTCATCACGACTGAGCGCTCAACGAGTGGGCGAGAAAGATTATGCCGCCCGAATACCCACAGATCCCTCTGCGGCCGCGATAATTGGTGGTGGCTTCTCGATATTCTGACGGAAAATGTGCCGCTTGATGAAATAAGGAAGCCACACGGTCAACTCGTGGTGAATAAAGTCCTTGGTTGGGACCGAGAAGACCTCTGGAAACAAAAAAAAGTCAGTTAAGGCTACAGAAAGCCGAGCGGGGGGTCACCTACGATCCAGCTCCTCTAGTGTCAGCTGCTTTGTCTCCCGGACGAAGCAGAAGATCAGAAACCATGCGAGAAGGTTGAGTCCCGCGTAGAACCCGACTGGAGCGAAGGGTCAGCCGATGGCCTATCGCCAGAATCCGGGAATGTTCACTTACAAGCGCCGGTGGGAGTCATGACGGTCTGCATGCGAGGGAAGGTGAGACTGAGGACGCCCGCTACGCATGTCTGGTTAGCAGGACTGCGGTAATATGGAGGCTGGAAACACTCACCAAAGGTGTTGTTGATGCACACGGCCCAGGCCATGCCTTGCTCTCGTTGAATGGTGGGGAACACCTCAGCAGAGTACTGGAAAGCGACGGGTCCTTCACCTAGGGAGTAGCAGATCGTGAACAGGTAGATAAACCTAGTCGAGTCGTGTCAGCCAAAATGCACCTCGGAAAACATAGTGTACAAACGTACAGGACAACGGGTCCGATTTGGGCCCCTCTGCTACCGGTATCATTCAGAAGCGACAGACCGCCGGCCAGGAGGAAGATGCACATGAGGGGGAAGGTCTTCATGGGCAGGACAGTCAGCTATGGTCTGGAACCAGGGTGGGGATCACTCACAGCCAATGTCAGGGTTCGTCGACCTTTGGTGTCGATGAGGAAGAGAGTAGGGATAGTGGATACGACCTGAATGGCACCGTAGCCAAGAGACGCGTATAAGGCCTGCTCAGGGGTGTAGCCGACCTTTTCGAAGATCGTGGAGCTGTAGAAAGAGATGACTGCCAAGGGTTAGGGCGAACCAGAAGGTAGACCAACCACACAAACAGTGACTTACTGTTGATACCGCACATTTGTTGCGCGATCATGACGGTCGAGGCACCATAGTTCGCGCGCCGAATCCGGGGCACGGCAAAACAGTCCCACATACGGGCGAAGTAACCGGCACCGCGAGCCTCCTTGAGCTCCTCTTCGTAGATAATCCACGAATAGTAGTAGTCCCGGGCGGCAATGATGGGATGGGCTCGCAAGCGCGACATGGATCGGTATCCGGCCGCAAGTTTCCCATGCTTCATCAGCCAACGAGGGGACTCGGGGCAGAAATAGATACCGACGCCGAGGATGAAAGATGGGATGAATGCCGAGCCAAGTTGGAGACGCCAAGAGATATCTCCCGTGTCTTTCACAATCACGTTGGCGCAGAAGCCCAAGAAAATACCTGTTGTGACCATTAGCCATGTTGTGAGACAGGAGACCGAACATCACTCACCCGCTACCACCCACAGCTGCCAGAACATGACGAGCGCGCCTCGAATGCGCGCCGGGGCCATCTCGGCGGAGTAGATGGGCACCGTAGCATTCTTGGCACCGATGCCAATACCCATGACGAATCGTGCTGCGAAAAGCCCTTGCCATGATTTGGCGAAGGCGGACCCGATTGGGGTGGCCGTGAGACAGCAAGCCGTGACGAAAATCTCGCCGCGTCGGCCCAAGTAGTGGTTCAGGGGATCAACGATGAAAGCGCCACTATATCCCAGGTCAATCAGAAAGCCAAACGTATCATCGTTTCTACCACACTCACATGAGACCTGCCGTCAAGAAAATGATGGCATTGATAACTCCCACGATCCATTCATCTCTCCCTTCGCCAGTCAGACCAAATTCCTGTGGAAAAGACAGGTTGGCACCGTTGGATCCCGTCTGATCCCATCCTTGGGTGGCGGCTCCGACGGCGCACAAGGCAATCGAGTACCAGAGCATGAAAGGGCCGTGCCATTTATGATCGCGCTCGTAGATAAGGGCGGCGCGCTCCTCCTCATTAAGCTCGGTAATCATCTCGAAGCGTTGGGGGTCCCGCGCGACCAAAGCCGCGCGACCAAACAGATCTGCGTGCTCCGCCATCTGGTGCGACTCGGCAAATGCTCGGGCATCGAGCACAACTTGCTCCGGAGAGCTGCGCTACGAGGGTAAGCCAAGTCAGCATCATCACCGATCGATCCGACCATCGTCAAATGGCCAATCTCACCGTCAGCGGGTTCTCAACGAGATTGAGAGCGAAGGACTCGCGGCGGTCAGCGGGGTCCGCCAGTCCTGGCTTGGTGGCCTGAGCCAGGGTCTCATTGTGAGCGGTCACACCCATGGCTGTCTTTTCGTCCATGGTGGTGGTTGGGGTTCTGGTAGAGCTTGAGAGCGATTCTGAGTCTTCCCTCCGGACGCCTTCTTGGGTTTTATCTCGCGGGGTCGACGAGCTCCTCCCTTCCCCCCGTGGGGATGACCTTAAATCTTTAAATCCTGCATCCGGCCATGGCGCGATACCGTCAACGCCCCGTGGGGAGAGATCCTAGCGTCGTGGCTCGGCGGGTCATCCAGACAGCAAATTAGGGCACACCGCGCTGGTGACTGGTCGCGTGGTTGCAAACTTGACCCACCGGGAAGGCGGTCAAAGCGGAGGTTGAAAGAAAACAAGCCCTAGAATCAAGACTCACATAAGACTTGTGGGGTTTCCTGGCAACGTCTTGTCCTGGTCTTGGTTCGTCAATCGTGCCCTCCACAAACCAAATGGCTCCTTCGCAGTCGAAACATGGTTAGAGCGCTGGAAATCTGCCTTTTCATTCTCACGGGAATCGTGATACGAGCGGCAGCACCGAATCCGACAGCCGGCCGCCACCAGCCGCCCTGAATGCAACCTTTGTGATCAATGTGGCTTCTGGGGGAGCCTATGAAAGTCAGATCCCGAGTCAGACCATGCCTCTCTTGATCTTAGGTGAGAGACGGTCCTTCCACTAATCATAAATGTGATTCCCCGGGCATTTCCCTGATGCGGGAGACTAGCGCAGCCACCAACGCGGCTTTGTTCTCTACTGGAGTCTTCGGGATGGCCTCAGCGACTTTTGATTAGCTGCTTGGCAACCTTCCTCCACTTGGGTCTGCCCAACCTAAATGCCACGCGAACCTCGCCAGTGTCAGAGAGTCTTCGAACCTACCAGAAAAATCGGATACGGTGCTTTTCTCCCATGTTCTTTGTGGTTAACAGGGCACGCTTTCAGACAACCTTTTTCTTTTGTCTGTTTCCTTTGTTTATGGAATACTGTTTCTCATGGGAAAAATGATGCATGACAAGCCGATCATTGTCGCAACCAGCCTTTATCAAGCTCACCCATGGATCCAAACAGGGCGCTTTGTCGGAGGCTAGTGGATGTGTCAGTGCTACCCTTGTTGGGTTTCTTCCGTCAGCCTGCTGGTGTTTCGCCGAGGGTCACAACTTGTTTACCCAAGGTTTGCTTTTGCCGATCAGTATCCTTAATGGCCTTAGTCAGTTCGGAATTGACCAAAGGAAACTGGGGTGCCGGTGGTTGATAACACCACTCGCCCGGACATGCACCGAGAAGTTTTGATCCTAATCCTTCGCACCGTTATTAGGCCTCTTCCGGATCCTGGCCTCTCTGCCTTGTCACGGTGAGTCAGGCCGATGCGAAAAAACTTCCGGTCCCTACATCCTGGTGAAGCATAGAAAAATTCAAACCACCCTTAGACAAACAAAAATGGGGCGCAGCGATCCAGACGCCATGGCTTTCACGGCGGGTACTTTCTCGTTTTTTTCCTTTTGTTGTTCTTTGTCCGTAGTCTGGACCTTCTATCCGACAGGAATCGTTAGGTCCCTCGTTCGCGTTCGGGAAGACAGCATGGAAAGTGCTGCTTCTCCCCAGGTCATCGGGCGTTGACTGACCAGCCCACACGACATTTACTCTTTTTTGCACAATGACCAGCGAGCTCGACAGAATCGTTGACTTGCTTATGCGCCCTCGTGCGATTACGATGCAGATATGCGGGCACAAGGCTTCCAAAATACTATCAATAGCATGTTATGATTGCTAGAAGCGAGGCCTGCCTCGTATCAGAATGCCATGTCGCGACTCAAGTTCGCCTAGCCTGCCGCAGTACGGACCACGCGCCATGAAATAAAACGTCGCTGACTCGACTGGTGGCAAACAGATCTCGAAATCCCTCATAATCCAGTTGCCCTTGTCGCTCACACCTCTCGAGTAGTTGCCGCAGATTTCCTTGCATTTGCATTTGCTCGGTAATTCGACTTTCGCTATTTGTACAAGCGCTCCAGATGTTGGACAAAGTCGTGGACCGAATCACTGCGAATGTACGCAATTCTGCCTTCATATATGCGCGTAACAAGTATTGCATAGTGTATCGGAATACATGCCATGTCAGGATGCCTGTAACGTCAAATAGATATGCCTTTCAGTGACCTCGCAGACTAACAAGAAATACGGCGCCGTAGTGTACCCGGGGGTTCACAGCGGGGGAGACGCCACGCGATTCACTGTATATATCGTGGATTGTCATTTCAGTGAGTTTTCCGAGCTATGATATATCCAAAGTTAGTAAAGTTAAGTAATTAAATAAGGAAATGATGATGTGTACAAGTGAACGTTGGAGTGCGCCTTGCTTCTTGCGCGATCGCGATCACATCATGTGAAAATGTGTGCCTCAGGCTGCCATCACCAGATCAGATCTCGGATCTCGTTGCCCCGACAATTATCGAAACTTCCCGAGAACAAATGCAACCAACGATGTCACTCTCAATAGTATCATTCGAGGCAAGGCATAATTTTCCGGCCGAAATGAAGCATCCGCAGCTACTTAAATCTATGAGCTACTTCAGTTTGTTATACTCACGTTCCTTTTCTCATCCATATTGTACTATAGGTGCACAGCGTCTATGTGTGCTGTAGTCATGGAGACAGCCGTTGCAATATATATATTTTAGCAATCGCTCAACTCAGCGTTACAAAACGTTTTATTATTGCAGCGTCCTAACACGACTTACTTTGTTAAGGGTTTCAACTACTGCCAATGCTTGGCTATCTAGTCCATGCCATGTTATCTTTCGACTGAATACAGGGGTAATAAATCTTTGGGTGCTGCCCGGGTGGATGGTTGAGAGGATGAGGAATTGTAGAGATTTATTCCACAATCAATCTGGATCATGCCAAGGTCGAGAGAGCATTATTTCCGACGAGAGATCATTACCAGATTAGGTTGCTGAAGCCGACCCTATTTTAATCTCCGAGATCGCTCATCGTCTGAGAAGGTGACAGGATGTATCTCAACATGAGTGGTGTTGAACACGAATGACCATCAATTGTGACAGCAGTCCCTGATTCTTACCCAGCGGAAACATGCGTTACTTCTTTCCTCTAGCCATTCCTGCTATAATAGCAGCTCAAGCCGTAGCTCTTGAAACCAAACAACTATTCAATTTCTCCACCGCAGTTGCTATCGAGAATAGCGCCCTCCGGCCAGATGGCAGCCTTCTTCTCACCACTTTCGACCAAGGTCGTCTCTACACTCTCAATCCATCCCTACCCAATCCCCAAGCGGAGCTAGTCACGGCACTCCCCGGAGCCACTGCTCTCTGCGGCATTGCAGCGATCGACACCGACAAGTTTGCCGTCATAGGTGGCATTCGGGGCAACTACAGCTACACCAATGAGACGATATACACCGTGGATTTTAGCGTCAACCCCATCAATCCGACCATACAAGTAGTTTCTCAGCTCCCCAATGCCATTATGTTGAACGGCATGGCCGCCTTACCAGCACATCCGCATGTGGTCCTGGCCGGAGACGCACGACTCGGGGCTGTATTCCGCGTCAACACAGACACAGGCGCCGCAGAAATTGCCTTCACAGACCCCTTGCTTACTGTACCTTCAAATGCATCCACCCCGATTGGGGTGAACGGGCTGAAGATTGCGGGCGGTTATATGTACTTTACAAATACCGCAAGGGAGATCTTTGCGCGGGTACCCATTGATGGCTTTGGAGAGAAGAACGGTGATATCGAAGTGATTGCAACCCTGAATGATGCAGATTTGTATAATTGGGACGACTTCGTGGTTCTAGAAGATCTTGGTGTCGCCTTCCTGGCCCAGCCGGATACTGCCATAGCACAAGTTGCACTGGAAGGAGAGCAAAATATCATTATGGGAGGAGGGGACGATCGTACGACGGTGGTAGGACCGACATCGCTGGCAATCACACAGGATGGCAAGACCCTCTATGTCACAACTCGAGGGGGCACGGTGAATGGATCTGTGTATGGTGGGCAGGTGGTTCGGATTCAGCTCTAAAGGAGGAATACGACATGCATGGTTTGTGGGCTGAATGGTTGTTGAGTGGATGCTCAGTGCATCTTGAAAACAGGCGTCGCAGGACCAGACCGAGAATGCTGATGTCTGTAGTCTTCAGCGCCAGAACGCACCCTAATGGCTTTCTGGTTTTCTATTTAATATAAGGATATTGTTGGATATGGCATCTCTCAATGAGGTATACTCCGCAAGGAATTGCCACCAACCACCGGAGTAAAAGCCTTACGCCGAATACTGTGACGGTGAAAGTATCCACTTCTAGCTATGGCGGGGGGTGTGAAAAAAAAAAAAGAGAAAATTAAGAAAGAAGGGAAAATTTAGAAAGTTTGGAAACGAACACTCTAGTGTGACTGATCTCCCCGTGCTCCTTTGCAACCCTTAACACGGCTTCCTTGCAGCCGCTCTCGGCTTATTGATCTCGTGCTTGTCGCATCCTGGAATGTTGACAGTGGTTAGTCTGCATCGGAGCTGAAGTTCTTCGGATCGCTTAGCATCCCTGGCCATCCTGGCTATTTCGAGCATTCTAGAGGGACAGGATAACCAGGGCGACCGCGACTCGTTCGAAGAAGCTTCACGGCTTTTGGCTGAGCTAAAAGACGCCGGGAATTGTGTCGCCCCGGAATATTGCCACCACGTTGAGGTCATTGATGCTGTCAGAGAACTCTGGTGTACCCGGAAATGGGGCACCGCCAACATCCCAGCTGGCCCTGACTATGCCGCGCGGGGGCCTCCTATGGACCGATTCATCGCTTCAACAGCTCCATTCCCAGCCGGCTCTTGATGTGCAGTTTCTCGAAGACGCTGTCAGCGACAGTTGGTCGCCGGGGCGCTACGGGCCTGGCTTCGGCAATGTAGGTTGATATACGAGAGTCTTAATGTCACTGAAGAAACTTTTGGATTTCTGTAAACCATACGCAGACTCTACGGAACACGATCTTTTTTACTCCGACCATTGGTCAGTGCAGCCTATTGTGCCACGGCCGCCGTATGATGTGGAGGTAGTCGTCCTGCCATCCGTATCACGTAGCACTTGTTGCACCAGTGTATGTAGATGATATAAAAATATGCTGTCAGTATGTAGTTTACCGGTTGAGCCCCATATAAAGGAGTTGTAATTTCACAGATCATAAGTCAATCTTATGACAGTATACTTCCACGTGTGGGCTCGGTCGCTAAGCTTTTCGCCGAATCCATTTTATTTTTATCTCATTTGGCTTCCAAGGATTCTTTCTCCATTCGCCTTTCTTTCCCCTGACTTGTACACACGCCAAGTCTCTATTACCCTTTACAACAGAAGCATCTCACTATTTGGCGGTCATGTCTGCCCGAGTACCACTGCGCCTAATGCCACTGGGCGGATCGGTGACCAAGGGAGTTGGCTCATCCCACGGCACGGGGTATAGAAAAGCACTACTTGAGCTTCTTCAAGCGCAGAACTTTGAAGTCTGTATGGTCGGGTCGCGCAGGACAGGCCCAATGCCCAATAACGACCATGAGGGATGGCGCGGAAACAGAATCGACGAGATAACAAACAAGGCTATGAAGTCGGTCGAACGTTTGATGCCCAATTTGTTAACCGTCAACGCGGGCTCCAATGACTGTATTCAAGCGTTTAGAGTCGACGAGGCGGGGCAAAGAATGAACGATCTGTTGGAGTATATCTGGCATGCGTCGCCGAACTCGACTGTCCTTCTCTCCACTCTCCTGGTCAACTCGGATAAGCAGGTGAACGAGTGAATCATGCACGTTAATGACCAGTTCCGTGCTCAGGCCGAGAAAAAGGCGGCCTTGCAGAGGAGGATTATTCTTGTGGACCTTTATAATGATGGACCTCATGTTGATGGTCTGGTTGATGGCATACACCCCAATGATGAGGAATACGACGAAGTGGCACTTCTTTGGTTTAATGGTATCCAGAGGACCCTGGAGAAGGGCTTGATAGTGGGACCGAATGACGCTGGAATGTAGTTCACTAGAGCACTTTCGTGACTCGATTACTTGTATCAAGTCCTACTTAGGTGTATCAGTGACAATTGTCTTGTGTACAGTGCGGACGGTCTGGCCGAGTGCACGACAAAATCGTTCCATATTAAAGTAATTAATAGAGGAACGGACATTATAACCGTTGCCACCACATGGAAATCAAAGGTTCCTATCAGGAATCCATAGTCAGAATTCAGGGACAAACTACAAATTCACCTTCGAGGTGTGGTAATATGTGACCAAGCACCGGGCGCCTGGAGACCGCTGAGCTGATCTCGTGTCAGATATGGTAGAGGAATGTCAGAATCGTCAAACCTATACACACGACCTTGCTATTCCGATCAACCCGACAAGCAATACCATACATGACTCTCAGCCCAATTCAACTACTTCCGACCGTCACGCATTTCCCTTTGTCATGCCTCCTGCGAGTTCTCAACTTCCCGAGTAGCTTCCATAAACCTTTCGATCATATTGTCAAGATCGGCTGTCGTTATGAGGTCTTTCCTCTTTTCCCACCCGAGCTCGACGGGAAGCCGTTCTTTTTCTACAGAGAAATTACATTAGACATGAACAATATTCTGAATGAAGTTGAATACACACCGAAAAGATACTCGATCCAAGATGTGTTGACAGTCGCCGAGACCTTGTCGCCGAATACAAGGAGGTACGTGGCTGTCTGTGCATAGCTAAAGCGAAGGCGTGACCCGGAGAGGTCAAATGTAGGGTTGGTAGCCTTGGACGTGTTTATCCGTGCGAGACGGGCTCTCGCTCCTGCGTGGAGATCGATTAAGGGTTCTGTCCAGTATGACTTCGCTTGGTCGAAGAGGGTCTGGTTGAAGGAATGGTTGTCTCCGAAGTAGAAGTCTCCACGGCTAAGATCATCAGATGGTTAGATTTCCCGATCAGGTTGGGGAATAATGTTCACAAAGGGTCTGAACTTACCTCAGACTTCCATCATGCTCGATGATGTTGTGATGATCCAAATCGTCAAGAGAAAATGTGGTGGCATTGGGTTTTAGGTTAGTCTTCAACGCTGCTGCGAAGAGTATGTCTGAAAGCCCTTTATCTACATGCAACGCGTCCATGGCGCGAAATGTATCTTGCTGCGTGATATCTTTCCCATCGTGTTGGAGGATGTTATGATTGGCAAGTGCATTCAGCACGGGGCACGGACTGCGCACTGGTGGTCTTTAGCTTGGTATTTGAACCGTCTACAACACTTCATCTTACCATCATCAGGCCCAGGGGGTGACCAAGGTATTTCTGGTGATAATGCGCTCGCAAGCGCAGCAGATACCGCTAGTAGAGTCAACCTCATCTTGATGTTTTGTTTGGTGTTCAGCTCCAGTGTTTAGGCGGATTTTGGGGGTAAATATACTCCCCGGTTCAGAACTAGAAATAGGAGCAGTTGACCTATTCAAACTATTTCATTGGCCTATGTATCCAGTAAGGAGGGAGAGCGCATTCCTGAAATATGCAATAATCCTGCACCTGAGATATGTCACATGGACAAAAATGAAAGCAAGAGTCCAGACCCACGCAGATGCAATATCGATGCTGGCGAGCTCAATGCACATATGATACAAAGTACTGCAGGACATGATGTCATAATGTGATTCACAACCTGAACTCGGAGACCTACGATGTTTTCACTATTCCTGGATTGGACAGCTCGGGAACGAGCACATCTCATGGGATATGGTTTGCTCCAGACTCTGCATTAATATTGATATTCCCCAGTTCAGGTCCTGTGATGCGGGATGCCCTAAGAGGATGCCAAGCCCTGCCTCATCTACCGAGGTTGATGAGATCGACAAAGCCATTCAAGAACCATTCAAGAACAAGGTGCTTGTTCGCACTTTGTATTGCTTGTTTTTTTTTTTTGTTGCCTTTGTCAGCCTTGTATGATGTCGTCTCTTGGTCTACAGGGGTAATCTCTGACAATCCCCCAGGCTACAGGCTACAGTGGCATCCACCTTACCAGACTGCGACTAGTTCCTGCGCTATGAAGACGCTAGCGTCGTGAAGATATACGGGATGGGGCTAATATTATCAGCACAGACGATACGAAAGAAAACCGAGGTAGACCGAGTCCGCACAAGCCATCGTGGTAAAGGACAACGCCGACCTCCTCCACTTCCCCGACCGGAACGTTCCCACAGCTTCCCACAAAACCATGACAGATTCACCCGCTCAACCAGCAACGCCTGCGGTCCACCATCCCGCACGGGCCGCGGTTGCCTGTACGCAATGTAGACAAAAACGTCTGAAATGCAATTCGGGCTATCCTCAGTGCTCGCGGTGCTTGTCCGCGGGGTCTAACTGCACGTACATCCCCTCGCGGCGTGGCCAACGCCCGCCCAAAAACCGACCCGAGCTGGACTCGGTCTCTCAGCATATCTCAACCTTCGCCATCCAGACCCCGCGATCCTCCTTTCTCCCGGCCACCCCGAATACTGCACTGCCTCTCTCCCTCGCGGACACCCCGGCACCAGGGGAGGTGTCGCAGCCGGTGAACCTCGCTCCTGGTCCGGCCTCGGCGACCTCCCCAATGACCAGCTTCACCACCACGGCCACCACGTCATCTCGCCTCCATTACAATGAACGCCTGGTCAACTACTACTTCAGCAACTTTCACCCCGCGCATCCCATCCTCCTCCCGCACTCGCTGTACGCCACGCAGGGCTACCCGGACTACCTGCAGGTGGTTGTGCAGTTCGTCGGCAGCCACTATGCATCGTCCCCGGTCGATTGGCAGACGCGAGAGGAAACCGTCCAGGCCATCATGAGCAGCAATAGCCCGCAGACGCCGGAGATGGTCCAGGCCCGGTTGATCTGCGCCCTGGCGATCCACGCGCGCTACGAACTCATGGACTCGTTCACGATCTTCCAAGCGGCAACCGACCTGGCCATTCAACTCGGCATGGACTGCGCGAGCTTCGCCGTGCAGCATGGGAACCAGAACCACATGCTCGAGGAGAGCCTGCGACGGACCTGGTGGGAGCTAGTCTTCAGCGAAGGCATTCTCTCCGGTCTCTACCGCCACCAGCGATTCACCCGCGCGACCTACTTCTCCGACGTCCTCCTCCCCTGCGAGGAGACCGACTATGAGAACCTCACCATCCCCGACCCCTCTAACCTCGTGTCGCTGACCCAATTTGACAAGAGGATCTTCAACCCCAACAGCATCGAGTTCTCCTCGTACTCCTATCGCATCGAGGCCGTTCGTATCTTCGTGAACGTTCTCACCCTGACCGAGCCAGACTCTAACATGCGCCCGTCGCAGGTTCATGCCGTGGACCACGCCATCGCCGGCTGGATCCACCATCTCCCAGACGTGAAGGGAGATATCCTGCAACCGGACGGCAAAGGCGACGAGATGCTCTTCCAAGCGTACATGATCGTGCAGTACGCCAGCATGTTCCTGCATTTCCCGCGCAGCGATCTCATCTCCATGCTCCCGAATCCGGACATCGCTTGTGCGCAGAACGAACCTCATGTGTCGCCGACGACGTCCCAGCGTCTGCACGGGCTGAAAGCGATTGTCGCGTCCAAGTGGATCTTCAACCTGGCAGCCTTGCGGCTCCCGGTGATCAAGCACACGCCGCTGTTTATTTGCGCGCTGCTGAGTGCAGCGATCGTGCAGTTGTCTGCATTATCCAAGAGGAGTCAAGACGAGAATATCGACATCATGGAGTGCTATGACTCGATGTACCTGGCGATCGGGGTGTTGAAGTCGTTCAGTAAACATTGGCCCTTAGGGCAATCCGCGGTGCAGGAGCTGCAGAAGGTGGCCAGCGAGGTCTTGAAGGTGCAAACGACGACACAGACCTTACCGGAGGAGGATGGCTGGACGTGTAATATCGACTTTGAAGGGGTTCAAGGGTTATTACATGGGAATCGCGATATGACGGGTTGACGAAAGAGTGCTAGAGAGACTTTAGCGCCAGTGGGGATGTCTTCGTTAGCGTGCTGGAGAACTATGCAGATTAGGTAAGAAAAATAGACGTAAGAAATTCGAATTCAAATGCAATCCGATCGAGTGATCCCAGAACGAATCAACGCAATCTTCAGCCCTCAGAAAATCACTCGGATCGTGCTATATTGTGCCCGTACTTTTGTTGATGACCGATGTCGGGGATGTTACCCGTTGAAGCGATCAACACGGCGTCGCGTAAATTAGTCGGTTTGGCAACTTTAGCAGCCTAGCCAGATCTTTTGCCCCTTCCCCAACCTCAACAATCCTGCGAGTCGAAGACGTGATCAAAGCCACATATGAATGGACAGCCCAGCTCTGAGTCACTTCAACGAGAGCATATAAAGCCAACGCGACCGAAGTAGCCGAGTGATTTAAGGGGGAAAACGTGGCATGGGAACGAGCTAAAAGAATAAATAAGAAAAGAACCACACCATGGGTGGCTTCTCCAGCGCAGCGAGCAAACTGCACCGCACTCTGAAGCTCAGCGGCGATACCGATCAATGGAGAAACCGAGATCTGATACCCTTGTCTGCAGGTAGGATTTAATGTGGGGATGCGAACAGGGGTCTTTACAGGGGTCGTGACGGTGCTAACCCTCGAGCATAGATCGTACGATCTGGTCCAGCTGGGACTTCCTCTATCTGTGGAGCACCGTCTTCTTCACGACATTCGGCTGGCAAATCACTTCGTCGCTCTCGGCCTCGGTCTAAATGTCTGGCAATCTATCCTCTGCAACATCATTACGAAATTCCTTCAGACCGCCGTGGTGTTCTGTGTCGGATGGCCCGGTGGAGTCTGGCACATTGGCTTCACCGTCAACTCCCGCTCCGTGTTTGGAATGTGGGGATCGTATGTGCCAGTCATTCTGCGCATTTTCCTCTGCATTATTTGGTATGGCGTCCAGGCGTTTACGGGCGGCCAACTGGTGGCGATTATCCTGTCGACGATCTTTTCCGGCTACCATCATATGGAGAACACACTCCCGGAGTCGGCGCATATGACCACCAAGCAGTTCGTTGGATATGTCATCTTTAATATCAGTGAGTGTGCCTTCCTCTTATTTGCGCCCGCAACATGGGATCTGACGCGGTACAGTCTCGCTCGGACTCTTGTGGGTGCCCCCGGACAAGCTGAAGAAGCCCTTTAAGTTTATCGCCGGTATTAACCTGCTCGTCATTCTGGGACTGGCGATCGGCCTCATCGCTGGTGCCCGAGGTGGCTCCCTGGGGACCCTCCAAACGTCCCAGCGGACAGACAACCTGGGATGGACCTTCATCCACGGTTTCGCGGTCGTTTTCTCTGGCAACGCGGTCGGCATGGCGAGCCACAGCGATTTCTCACGTTTCGCTCGGCGACCGGGGGCTCAGGTTAAAGGCCAGCTCTTCTCATTCCTGATCTCCGGGAACGTTGTGCCCATCCTGGGGATTTTTGGCACCGCCGCCGCCGCGAAGATGTATGGCGACGTGAACGAACTGGGTCTGTGGAACCCACCCAATATTCTGCAAATGTGGCTGGACAACCAGTACCATAACCCGGCCATGCGAGCTGCGGCATTCTTCGTCGCGTTCGGGTTGACATCGAGTATCATGGCCATGAACTCCATCGAGAACGGTGTCTCGGGCGGCATGGACATCGCCGGACTGTACCCCCGGTACTTCAACATCCGTCGTGGATCGTATCTGTTGGCTGCGATTTCCGTGGTGATCAACCCGTGGCAGATCATCGCCAATGGCGCCATTTTCACCAACACTCTGAACAGCTTCGGAGGTGAGTTTTCTCGGGCCTGATACACCCCTAGTCGATCCCACACACTAACCCCGCCAGTCATCCTGTTTCCACTCATGGGCACCATGGTCGCCGACTACTACATCGTTCGCAAGCAAAAACTTAAGCTGTCCGACCTCTACCGCGCCGACGCGAGCAGCATCTATTGGTTTGAGGGTGGTTTCAACTGGCGTGCGTTCACGGCCTGGTTGGTTGGGTTTGCGCCCAGTATCCCCGGTCTCGCCGCATTGAATCCAAACAACACAGGAATCCCCATTGGCTTGACGTATACATTCTACTTGTGGCCCATCGCAGGATTCTTTGCGTCGTTCGTGCTGCATGCTGGTCTCTGCTATCTCAGTCCCCCGGCGGGTATTGGGGCGGTGGATGAGCAGGAGTTTGACCCGATGTATACCGAGCGGTCAGACGAAATACAGAGCCAGACCATTACCGCACTGGAGAAGGGCGGACATCCATAGACTGGCTCTGGTCCTCCCATGGCAAACGATGTGAGTTGAACGGGGTTACCTTGGTTGTCCCGACCTTGTACCGGATGGGCGCTGTCTCCGTGTTCCAAGAAAAAAAATTTCATTCTATGTAGTAATAATAGAACTCGCCTAATACATGTCACAATGTGATTTGACACCCGGTGTCCTTCCTTTTCGCAGAACATCCCCGACCGTGTAGTACGTATACATCTGGCAACCCGACGGCAGGAACGGCAGAGATGTACAAGTTGATGGTTAGGCTAACTTCCCGACTTCGCCGAGATGGATCCACCACTGCTTCGGTTGGGATTCTAGCGCTTCTTAGTGGGCCCTGTGACCTGTTGCTGGGATTAAGACCAAGCATTTTGACCAGGATATGCGAGAAGATCTTGGATAAGGTCAGACTAGGGCAATTTGCCATTGGCGATGGTGGTGCAACGGTCAAAGGGTCTCCACATATAAAACCAGTCCGACCGGGCAAACCCCTGTCATCGATCTAGATATCACGATCAACCACCAGAACAGCCATCATGATTGCAGAAATCCACTCTCTTGCTGAGTACGAGGCCGAGCTGGCGAAGCCAGGCCTTGTGGTCTTGGACTTCTACGCTCCTCATTGTGGTCCTTGTCATGTAAGAACCTCCGACTTCTGGTTGTTCAGGATACTAATCGGTCGGGAAGGTAATCGCACCTTTATACAGCAAGATCGCCGAAGACCAAAGCAGCGTACGCTTCTACAAGGTATACCACCGCGACCGTGCTATGTCTGCCATGTCTAATGCACAGTCTCCAGGTCAACGGCGTCGACGAAGCGGGATCCGAAGTGCAGAAGAAAGCAGAGGTCACCTGGTGGCCAACGTTGGTCGTGTACAAAGATGGCAAAGAAATCTGGCGAGACCGAGTGCCAAATCCTCCTTCTAGAAAGCCGTTGGAGTCGTTGGAGTATTACCTGAAGACGGTGGTGGCTTGATTTTAATGTGGTTCATGTTATGGATCAGGTTGTCGGCATTGTATTGAATTTAGTGCATTTTTCTTTGAAATTCCAATGTGATGCATGCCAGATTAAATCGGACAGGGATTATTGCTGCATGTAATCCAAGGCCCCTCCTCTTAGGGGCTTGTCGTGTTTGGTTTTCCTTAGACGCAGAAGAATTCAATCGTCGGGATTGTGGGATGTTTTAGCGCGACTGTCCCGGTCGTCGGCGACATTTCCTTTCGGGGACGTTAAAGATAGCGATAAAGCCGAAGTTGCGCGATCAACGCATTGCAATCGGCATCCCAAGCTGACTAACGATATAATAGGTGGCAACACTGCAAGAGTGCGCTGCAGTCGGAGCTTAGTTAGTGATCTACTCAATCGCTAGAGAGCTAAGCTACCGTATTGGGTAGATTTCGTAGCATGGCGCAGTCAGTGCGGATCGGCGTGGACGTCGGCGGTAAGACAGCAGCTTCGTACATTGCCTTGTATCGCCATGCAGGATCCGCTCACACCGCTTAGGAACAAACACCGACGCGGTGTTAATCGACCTGGGACAGCGAGACGCACCGTCTCGTGGCATTCGCTCATCTCACAAGGCCCCAACGTCCCCGGACGTCACCACGGGCATCCAAGAAGCTATTAACACGGTCCTTCGTGACTCCAAGGTCGCTCCGGAAAATGTGGCGTCCGTTACTATTGGCACAACTGCCTTCCTGAACTCCGTGCTGGAGCAAGACCCCCGCCGTCTAAGCAAGGTTGCGATTATCCGATTGTCGAAATCGTTCCTGCGTGATGTGAAGCCGTTTTCCGAGTGGCCAGCTGGACTGGCTAGTCTCATCAATGGATATGTCGGGTACATCGATGGCGGCCTCCATATTGACGGGTCTCAGGAGGCGCCGGTGGTCGAATCGCAGGTCGTTCGGGAGTGCGAGAACATCAAGGCGCTCGGTTTAACGACTGTCGTCGTGGCAGGTGTTTACTCGCCCATTGATGAGGTGTTCCGGCAGGAGGAAACGGTGCGGGAGATCATTGCCCGCGAGATTCCGGGGGCGGACGTCGTATGTTCGAAGGAGATTGCCAATATAGGTATGTTGGATACTCTGCCCCGTCACAAATCGGGTCGGCGAGGGTATTGCTAACGAACACGGTGGTAGGTTTCCTGGAGCGGGAAAATGCTGCTATCCTCAACGGCGCCATCTTGAGATACGCGCGTCAAACAATCCGACGCTTCCGCAGTGCGATGAAATCCCTTCATCTGCAGTGTCCGCTGTTTCTCACACAGAATGATGGCACCATCATAGACGCGACTAATGCAGCTAAGACACCCATCCGGACGTTCAACTCCGGTGCTACGAATTCCATGCGCGGCGCCGCATATCTAGCTGGAGAGGATCTGGCTAATAAGTCTACCATTGTCGTTGACATCGGTGGCACCACGACTGATGTTGGGGTTCTGCTTCCGTCTGGGCTGCCACGTCAAGCTTCGGCTTATGTGAAAGCCGCGGGAATCAAGGTAAACTATTCCATGCCCCATCTGTACTCTGTCGGACTCGGCGGAGGATCCATTATCCGTGATGCACAGAGCGACGCAAATACCGGGGCTGTCACCGTTGGTCCAGATTCCGTTGGGCATAGACTGCTCACGGAGGGTCTTGTGTTTGGCGGAGAGACTCTGACCGCAACGGATATTGCTGTTGCCGGTGGTCAGTGTGTCGTAGGTAATGCGGAGTCCGTTAAACATCTAGCTCCTGAGTTGGTATCTGCGTCACAGACACGGATCAAACAGATCTTGGAGCGCTCGATTGACCTCATGAAGACCTCGCCAGAGCCACTGCCAGTGCTCCTTGTCGGAGGAGGTGCCGTTCTGGCCCCTGCAGAGCTAGTGGGTGCCTCCAAACTCATCAACCCGCCATTCTTCGATGTAGCGAACGCGGTGGGGGCCGCCTGCGCCAAGGTCGGTGGAACAGTAGATAAAATAACCAGCATCGCAAATAAGTCGATCACGGACGCTGTGGAAGACGCTAAGAAAGCTGCCATTGAACGAGCTATTCAAGCCGGCGCCGTTCCAAATAGTGTTTTTATTGCTGAGGTTGAGTCCATGCCGATTCCATATATTTCCAATCAGTTGAGAACTGTCGTCAAGGCGATTGGAGATTTGGATACTGAGAGGTCAATGAACATGTTTGTTGACAACGATGAGGGCGCCGTGGAGGAGGAGACGATAGCTGACAGCCCCAAGACGGTGGAACACCTTCAAGTGCCGGACGTGATTCCCGTTGATCATCTTACCTACAGGCCGAAGGTTCTCTTCAACGAGAAGGCTGGCTGGCAGGAATGGCTCCTGACAGAAACCGACCTGGACTACATCGCAGACGGAGCGTATGTCCTCGGCTGCGGCGGCGGCGGAAGTCCAGACGCTGGCCGCATTCAACTACAAGAGATGATCCGTCAAGGGTACAAAATCCGGTGCATTGATCATTCCGTCCTGCCGGACGATGCACTCGTCTACTGGGGAGGACGCATGGGATCACCGGCAACCACTGTGGAGCGACTCCAAGCCCACGAAACGGTGGATGCGATCGGCCAGCTCATGCACTACATGGGTCACAAATCCTTCGATGCCGTGATGGGCCTCGAAATCGGTGGGTCCAATGGTCTCGAAGCCTTTCAATGGGGCTCAGATCGATTCTACGATTGCCCCGTTATCGACGCGGACTTCATGGGCCGTGCCAATCCCATGATCTGGCAGACTACAATGGCCGTGTATCGGCCGGGGGAGCTCGCTCCTTGTGCAATTGACTCCGGCGATGGAAGGTCTGTCATCATGCCCCGAGCGGGTGATGATGAGATGGTCGACCGGGTGCTCCGTGCTGCTTTGACTGAAATGGGCTCTTTAGTTGGCTTATCAGCTCGCCCGACAAATGGTGCGGCTGTGAGGGCATTCGCCATTTTGAATACGGTGTCACTATCATGGAGAATCGGGAGAGCCATTGCCCAGGCTGCTCAATATAGTACACTTCTCACCGTGCCAGAAGCCATCATTGCTGAAGTCGGAGGCGCCCAGTCCGCCAAGGTCCTATTCCGAGGCAAGATCTCTGGAATCGAGCAGACAGTATACAAAGGACATTCATACGGCGAGCTCATCATCACCGAAGTCCCCGCCGAGGACGACGACCAGACCACTAATCAGAATTGCTCCCCTGCGGTTGCGCAAGGCGGGCAGCTCCGCATCCCGTTCAAAAATGAGAATATCTACGCAGAGCATCATGCTGCCGACGGCTCGAAGAAGATCATCGCCAGCGTGCCGGACCTCATTTGCATCTTGGACAAGGAATCAGGCAAGCCAATCGGGGTGCCCGAGTACCGCTATGGCTACCAGGTGGTGGTGCTGGGATTAGCCTGCTCTCCACACTGGTCCAAGACGGAACGAGGCCTCGAGATCGGTGGACCGAAGGGCTATGGATATGATTTCGCATATGAGCCGTTGGGCGAGTATGTTGAGCCTAGGAGTGTGATTGATGAGTTCAAGGAGGGTAAGTAGGCCGCACGCAGCAGATCATCGTATAAAATTGTTAATGCTAGCGTTAATGAATACTTTCCACCTCGTGTAAGCCAAATTCCCCACTTAAAGACGACATGGACCATAGATGTGAGAAGGAGAGAATCCGCTCGACAAGATCGAAGTGGAGAATCAAGAGAATTAATTATATACGCCGTATTCTCCACTGGGTTTATCCACTCGGGTGGATGTTGATCCGATGATTTCAGGGGCATGACAAACATGACAAACATTCCATTCGAGCACAAGACCAATATTGGAGCCCAAGGCACGCTTTAAACGACACAAAAGGAGAACCCAAAGGAAAAGACTGCTGAACTAAATATGAGGCTGAGTAGTAACGGCTCTTTCGGATTTTCGGTAGATATTTACAGCTTGGGGTAAGGTCCATGGAGATGATTCCAGATGTCTGTGGTCTTGCCCTCTCGATATATATATTTAAAGAAGTCTTGTGTACGGTCTCAAATTGTCATGAAGTGACTCCGAGCTCTAGACACAGATTGACCTGTTCTGCCTAAACGTGCTATGTCTTATCAAGAGCTGTATACTCGATCTACGGTGTATGCCTTGGCTCACGAACGGGAGTAGTGGACACATTGCAGATCTCTCGTATTCAACCCAATACAGGCAGCAATAATCATCCTTTATAACAGTCATCTTGACGCTCCAGACTACGTTTCTTTTATACAGGTGCACTACGCCTAACGGTCCGCAGTGTGCAAGTTTTTACACGAATAGATGCACTATGAGTTGTAGGTTCCCTAAAGTCCCGGTGCACAATATCGCATGCTGATGGCAAGTCCCCGAAGCTATTGTTGACTGGGTCATGTGGCCCTTTAGGACCCTGGAATTCAGAGTTAATTTGGTCGGTGACTATGACTGTGGCAAGACCACTCTACTTTATCAGATGAAGCTGGGGGAATTGGTGACTACCATTCCGACAATCGGCTTCAATGTTGAGACCGTCGAATACCCGAACAAGTATAAATGGACAATCTGGGACATGTCCAGTGAGTGAGCCCACATTGACAGTGTGCCTGTTCTGCATTGTACTATTATGCCATTTTATAGCTCTGCCCTTCATATTTACTGGCATATCAATGACAAGTTACAGTATCTAGAAGGTCGCGCGAGCAATTGATCCACAGCTACTTTGGGGAGACTGACATTGTTCTATTTATCCACAACTGCGATCCGCAACAGCCCGAGCCCATCTATGATTTTCAATACTTTGTCGACTTTGTGCAGCAGCATGATTGTAGACATCTATGGATTCTCCTTAACAAACAAGACACACTTCCCCCAGAAAGCGCCCCAGAAATTGTCGAGGGCCTGCGAAGGAAGTATAAGGAGGAGATGGCCCAGTGTGGGGATAAACTCTCATGGAGGATTTTAGATCACAGACTCAGTGCCAAAACGGGAGAAGGGGTGCTGGAAATCCTCCGCCAACTTCATTCATCTGCAGATCTTCTTTTGCGGACTCGACCGAGACCCCAGCCCCAACCGAGTGCCGATTCCAAGCAAGAGCCTAAGATAGTGTTTACTCTAGACAAACCAGAGGATACAGTATCCAGTCCGAGTCAGAGCGAGCCTATTAACAAACGAGCATCACAGGATCCTGTTAATGCCCAGGCCTTTTGGGACTCATTTGTTACTGGAGACATACCAGTGTGGGATCATCATGCCCACCTGAAGGTGACCTACATTGTAGTTTTAGAATATGTGAAACGAAGACAAAGTACGTTTGCTATGGCTGATGTCATAATCGCCCATCTAAGGCGATTACAAAACAGTCTGCCAGAGAAGTTCAGAAATAGGGTACATCGGTAAGCTCTGTCCAGTTCAGAAGTTCCTTTAGTTTATACCCAGGAACCGCCCAATAAACTAAGAATTTATTTGTAGTACGATAACGATTTTCTGGATTTTACAGTTACAAATCGTCATCAGAAATTACAGGATCGCCAACAGACTTGGTGAAGACCCGTTATGGATCGACTTTTACAAGGTCTTGTTCCATACACCATCTGTGATGAACCCCCGTCTCTGGAGTTCGTATTATAGCACACAATATCTTTTTCACCCACGAGCATGGAGTTCATGGATCCCTCCTGATCATCAGCCATTGCCCGTCATGACATCCCTTCTTGACAAGCCTGCTAGTTTCTCGACAAAAAAAGGAGATCCCGCTAGACTGATACGATTCGCGTTTGTGTTCATCAGCCAGTGCGAACAGATCTCAGAATCGCGCGACGAAAATGCCATACAACAGGCACTTGTCACACTCCAATCAACGACTATCCGTCTACGGGCTATACACACGGCGACACCACCATATTCCGAAACGCAAGCCCGGTTTTGGTTGCATATGGTCCGCGCATGTCTACAGTCATTGGAGATACCCCAGGGAGACAGTAGAGGAATTATACCGTCACAATTGACATTTGACGGTTTCGTGGCCCTTTTCTGTCTCAGACCAACGTTATGGAAGAGATACTATACCCAAAAGACATGGGATGGTCTCGCTGCTCGAGTCCAGTATGTTGCCCCAGAGAGACGCGCGTTGCCAAATGTTATCAACATATCGGCCCGTAATAGTGAGGTAGAGGCGATAATGAGAGGGATAGAAAAGGAGGCACTACATTCGGACTCAGAATCATTGGAGGATGTATTGTTGGCTACATACACGGAAAGTGCAGAATCGTCTGGGACAAAAGAGCAGAGAGTCGACATTGAGGCTTTTCTTTCATGTTGCGATGATGGTCTAAACCATGAAAAGGGTAGCTTTGTTGATTAGAAGGCATGACGAATATCTGACTGAGCAATATCACGAACGCGTACGCTGCATAAGGGAGACATAAGAAGATCTGGCCTAGAATCATTCATAGCATATGGCTGTTGTAGATCGAGAACATAATACTGTACCAGAGCGACATAGGGTTTTTGTTATCACACGGCCTTTCGGAGACAACGCCAAGCATACATGCTGTAAATCAAGCCGACGGAGCCAAAGTTCAAGGCTCTTCGGAGACAATAGCCGAGACTTGGACTCATATCAAAATTCAACCTAGCGAAGCACATACGGCTTTACTAATAGGACCTATTGATGATAGCATGATTAGCCCACTCCACCAGAAGTGTGAGCAACTAAATAGAAAAACAACTCATATTTCACGAAATTTCCTAGTTGCTGCTTGTGTGAGTATGAATATTTCCAGAGTTGTGGGAGATCGCCAGGTTATCGGAACGCGTGATGAGATCCTCTAGAAGTGAACGCTACTGCGTTAGTGAAGTGGCAGGCCAATATGTTATCTATGAATGGACCCGAATGTACGGTGAATCTAGTCACATTGTCCCGGTAGGGATGATTCTACCTAAATGATAATCAGAGGGGAAGATATAGCCATAGTAAGTTGAATTTATCGGCATAAGAATGTTAAACTAGCGATGTTCAACGGAGTAGCTTAACGATTTCTGTGGATTGATTAAGATAATAGTGCAAATCTGTTTATCGCACCATTTCTGTTGTATTAGGGCCCATAACCCAAATATTACTGGTATAGAAATTATTATAAGCGATGATATTCACAAATAACGGGTCTGGCAAAGTACTAACATGATGTGCGCCCTGCACATTCCCAATATTATGGGCACCCTAAACAGTTTAGTGAATATCTGTACCGGTGACGAGGACTTTTTAATCATTATAGTCGGACTCGTCATCACTCCTCTTTCTCTTGTAATCTGTAGAGTATGGTAGATTTGGGTAAGCTTCGTATCAATGAGATTCTTGTCATCGAAATACAAACGGCGTAGTGTGGCTAGTTGATTGATCGTAGTCAGGTCAAGTGTATAGCAACGGGCGCTTTCTAAGATAGCGATACCTCTTCAAATGGCAGCCATTGAATGCCCCTGCCATACCTTAGGGGTAGCAAGGGTCTCAAGAACGCTGATGGAGAGCAAAAAGTCTTTCAAAAAGTACCCCCGATATAGTCTTCTGACCGCGTTCTGTGACAGTAGGCCTTGGGAGGCAAGGTGTTTCCAGTTGCCATGCATCTGGTATTCCATGGCCGTATACCAAGAATACCATCGCCAATCAACAGTTACAGATGGGCGTGCACAGATGGTCTTGGTGCAGCTTACCCATATAGGCAAGGAGTTCGATTTCACCAAGGGGACGTTGAGTCCTGGTTTTTGGCCAGATCTGAAGTATCAAATGTCCAATAGAGACACTGCCAAAGTTCCCTGTACCTGATCACGGTGTCCACTTCACGAAGGGAGCCGCCTTGGTGTCTCTCAGCTCGTACCTCGGAAGGAAGATCGAGAGTCGACCATTCCAAATCAGTTTTCTGCGTTTATTTTCTGTAGTAACGAACGGATGATAGAAACTATGAAAAGTAGGGTTATTCTGGGTAATTCCGAGTCAAGAAGATGGGTTAAGGATATCAGGAGGAAGGAGTATCGAACTAGAAACTACGTTATGGTTGAAGACATACATGTGAATTTGGAACACCGCTTTCAGATTCTGCCGCGTCCGAGGAACAGTCACAATTATAACAGAGGCATTGGTTTTAAAGGTCCTCTTACTAGGGTTAAGTTACGCCATTTTCTCCGCTGTTCTGTTGGCGTTGGACGGTTACGGCTAATGCCAGCTGTCTGATACAAGCGCACGCCACCGTCTCCACTGTCTTTTGTCGGTTGGAGGGGTTGTCGTTTTAGCTTGCTTGGCCTGACAGTACGCAAAACCAATAAATATTGCAATAATCCCGGTATTGGAGCACGATGTGGAGTTGAAACCGATATCTCCCTCGTGGCATATGATTATGGTTGATAAGATGCCTAATAAATATAATGGGGCCCCTCTCGTTGCTACCTAGAACCCAACCTTTTCATTCTGTTCATACTTTTGAAACAAAATCCTTCGTTGTATACTCTGGCTTCCCCCCATAATGTCTGTTCCCAACCACAACGAGATATGGCGTCGAGGGGCAGAGGAATTCAGAGGCCAGAGACTGCTGCCTCACGTCGTTGACTATCATGCCCATGAAAATCCCAATCGCGTGTTCAATTCCATGCCAAGAACCCAAAATGTGGCGGATGGGTTTCGAGATTTCGACATGAAGACAATGGCAACCGCGGTCGATTTCATGGCCTGGTGGCTAGATAGCCATTCCAAGAATGCCCCTAAGGAAAAGAAAGTCCTGGCGTATGTCGGAGTACCAGATATCCGATACCCTGTTCTCCTCTTTGCAGCAATCAAAGCCGGATGGACGGTAGAGAATCCGAAATTCCTCCCGAGGCCTGGCATTTCAGCTGATATCGTGATTTGCTAGACATTTTGGATATCGCCACGGAATCCGCCTGATCACAACCTGTATTTGCTGCGTGAGGGGAAAGTGAACCTTCTTCTCTACGCGGATGTAATGGAGCCAGTGGTTAAAGGCATTCAGCAGCTTGACTCTGCCTCTCTGATATCCTATCAGCCAGTACCGTCCCTGGAGGAAGTACTGAATGGCCAATCCCGTCCATACCCTTTTGATGTCGTGTTTGCGGACGTCAAGGATGAAAAATGTCTTGCTATGCACACGTCTGGATCCACGGGTACGATCAGCGCCCTGCACAGCCTTCTAGATGGTTTCTGACTCGGGTCGTAATTCCAGGACTTCCAAAGATTGTGTATTATACACATGCTGCATTCTCCTGTACGGACTCCGACCGAAATATCCCAGTCCCTGAAGGACGTCGGCCACAGAATGCTAAACAGTTTGATTTCTCTCCACCCGGGCGATTCTACTGCTGCTTCCCGCCGTTTCATGTAAGAAGTCTCCCCTGGATTTTGATTGCTTTTGGTTATGAAATAACTAATGAAGCGAAGCTGGGGGGTACAATGGCATTCATGGTTATCCCCGCGTTCTCCACGACTGCTACTGCTGTTTGGGGTCCTTCAACGATGCCACCCAGCGGTCACCTCGTGAGCGCTATCATGAACCACACGACAGTCCGAGCCCTGTATATTCCTCCGTCGACTATCGAGCAGTGGTGGACATGCGACCCGGATGCGCCCAAAAAGGCAGAAGGTCTCGACTTTGTGCTCTTTGGTGGAGGGCCTCTAGCACCCAGTGTTGGGCAGAAGCTCAGCGAATTGACGGACCTGTGTCAAATGTACGGCTCTATTGAGAGCGGCCAGATCCAGATGCTTATCCCCCAGCCCGGAGAATGGCAGTATCTCGAGCCCAACCCTGCCGAAGAGTGCGATATGCAGGAGGTGGAGGAAGGCTCCGGCCTTTACGAGCTGGTGCTCCATCAGGATGAGAAATTCCGCGGGCGACGTACTCTTTCACATACATTCCCGGAGGTGAAGGTATGGCGTACAAAGGATCTCTTCACTCCTCATCCGACAAAGGCAGGGTTGTGGCAATTCCATTCTCGCACTGACGATCTCATCGCGCTCGGCACTAGCGCGAAGGTGTTCCCCGTTCCCATGGAGATGGCTCTGCAAGGAGATCCCAATGTCGCGGGCGCGCTGGTCGTCGGAAACGCCCGCCCAGCAGTTGTCCTTATCATTGAGCCCGCCCAACCCTTGAATGGTGTGAGCAAAGACGAATTTATCGACAAGATCTGGCCCTCGATTGAAGAAGCAAATGCCGCTGCACCGACGCAAGGCAAGATCTCACGATCTCGTATCCTCCTGACAGAACCTGCTGTAGGGTTTGCAAGAACTCCAAAAGGCACCATTGCACGCAAGCGCTCCGACGCTCTTTACACGGCAGCGATCGATGCGGTGTTCAGAGATGGTACTGTGGACGAGACCAACTCGACTACTGCGTTTTAAAACCTTTTTGGGTCGATGAAACGAAGGGATTTATGCAGCCAGATACTCATACCGTGAGAAGCTGTTCAAAGGTGGCCGCCGATATTATGCCGGGCAAGTTGTGGACTAGAAATGCTAGCACTGCGGTTTTGTAGCGGTATAAAATGTTTAGTCCATATAGCCGAACTCCTGGCCGGTCGTAGTAGCGGAAGTTGGCCATACGAATTCTTACGTGGATTATTTATACGATAATAGTGGGAGAAAGCTGCCAGGAACCAAATCCTACGAGACCCACGCATACTAACGTAAATTCTTACTAGAGTGTTTACCCTGGTCCCACCGGTCACTCCCTTGAACGGTTCTCACCACAGTGGGTGTACTATTACCAGATATGATCACGAGCATGTGCGTAGCTTATACTCCAATGATGTGGAGTGACTTTTCTGGTAAGCAGGGCCAACCTCCTTTCGAAAGAGACTGATTTCCCATTTCAGCCCTCAAGTGAGCTTCAGGTCAAATGCATCACTAGTAGCTCTCCTCGAAATAAGTAAACTCCGCTGAACCCTCCCATCTTTGCCCTAGAGTAGACTGGGTCAGGGTAGTGGAGTCATAGTATCGTTGGCGCCCCAATGATCTTGCCCTGTGAGGATGCAGATCTTCACACGGGCCTCTGCTCAGCCTTGTATGCCCTGCAAATCTTAAGAAATAAAGGTATTTCTACTTCCATCTTTAAGGCACCATCGGCGTTCGCCTGTGCGCAGTACCGATTGCACGGTGTGAGGATTCATGATATCTGTGATGGGTAGATTAGTGGCTACTCTGCATTTTTCTATACATGTGAAGCCTAATCAAATATTAATGATTAGTGACTTGTATTTAGTTCTCCCCTTCCAGACGTAGAGAATAGAATATATCCATAGTATGCTTTTTATATAATATTTTACACTCAAGCCGTCACTCTCATCTCAGCTACAGACTCCTGTTTCCCAATCGCCAACCGTTCAGCCGCCTCGCGACTGTAGGTAGGCCCCTTATAAGTCCGCATACCCTGGAACAACCACCAGATGCCGACAAGGGTCATAAGCCCGACGGTAATAACACTGGTGTAGTTCATATTCTGCACTGTCACCGGCAAGGTGAAGGGGAAGCAGAAGAACACCACTGTGACGGCGATGTAGAGCACCGCGAGGATATTAACCACATAGCCAATTTTGTGGGGCATCGCACAGGGCCCGGGGACAACACTTCGGCGCCGGGAGAGCACATGCGGGACAATAGCACCGGCATAGGACAGGGTGCTCAGAACAATAAATGACGAGATCAACGCCTGGAATGCCGTGGTGCTGCCCACGTAAACACAACCGAGACAGGAAACCATCACTGCCATGGCTACTGTTGCATTGACCGGACAATCCAGCGTGGGGTGAACCTGGCCAAAGAACGAAGGAAAGGGGGTGGCATTGTCGCGCGCAAGCGACCACCACATCCGGCCACCCGTTGTAAGGGTTCCCACCAGTGTGGGAAAAGTGGCTAGGAAAAGCAGGGCGATAAGGCCTACTGCCCCCGCTGTAGAACCTGTTGCCTGCAGGTAGATCTCGGCAACGGGGAAATAATTGACGTTGGTGTTGAAAACGGCGTCAATATCGTTGATACCATAGAACAGCGCAATGAGATAGACAAACGCCGTGAGAAAAGCTGTCAGTAGCTGCAGCATAATACCCTGTGGGACTTTTCTCTCCGGTTGGGGAACTGAAGGTCGTTGTTAGTATGTACAAGCTGGGGCCAAAAAAGCAAAATAATAAGGAGCCATAAGGAGAGGAAGAACCAGGACATATCTACATACCCTCTTCGGAAAGGTGGCTAATACAGTCCGGAGTACCGACCGCAAAGGCAGCATTCAACAGCCCAGAAAGAAAGCAAATGCCGTCGGACCAGCCGCCAGTCTCGTTGTAGTAGGTTCTCCAGACTTGGGCATTGCTAGCGCGTCGGCCACGCGGCATCGCGGCCAGCACGACGATGGTTATAAACAAACCACCCATGGACAGTACCAGCGAAATCCGGTTGATGAGCGGAAGGTACCGGTTTCCCAAACATACAATGGCACAGCACATCCATAGTACAATTAAGAAGACAATAAAAGGCTGCCAGCTATGCCATTCTACCCCCGGATGCCGTAGGAGATACATGGCAACTGCCTCATTCCCCAGAATTGAGCTCATCGAAGCTGCAGATAGCAACCAGGCGCAGGCATTGAGGTAGCCCGTGAAAAAGCCCGCAGCACGACCATACTTCCCTGCCACCACGGACGACCAATGATAGACACCACCCGCCGAGGGAATCGCAGAGGCCAGCTCAGAGAGGGATGCAGAGATGAATGCGTAAAAGACAGTGACCAGGATAAGTCCATATAAGACCGCCATAGGGCCGCCATTATACAGTGCAGTTACAATAGTGCCTCCAGTAGCCGCCCAGGAACTATTCGCAATTGGTCATCTTAGTTAGGATCGGCGACTTCAGAAGGATGTGTAGGGAAGGGAACCCAGTGGACACACATACTTGGCAATAATAATTCCCAGGCTGGTCAAGCTAAACAATCCGAAACCACGAACCAACTCCTGCTTATGGCCCAGGGCCGCTTCAAGGCGTGCTTCATCGACCTGGATGTTTCCCTTACCGGTGCGACTAGCGTTGTCTGGAGCCTGCTCCATTTTTAGGCCACCGAGATCGAGTCAATACAAAAATGGAGAGTCAGCAATGGAAAGTTCCAACCGCAGCAGGTAAGCAGAACAAAACAAAGGAAAAAGAAAAAAGGGCAACCCGGAATTTGAGAAAGTAAACAGCGAGGCCGGGAAAGAATAGAAAAAACATTGCGTAAGTTTCCGATAGTTGCTGCAGGGGCTGCGAGGGCGGGACGATATGCATCTCAATCAAATCGGCGCAGATACGCGAGGCGAACGCCGCAGCTCGCTTGACCCCCACCGCGCTAAGCATCGTGGCCAAGTCTTGCTGTCACTCTTCATTCGGTCGCATGAAGATTTAGCGTCTCGGGCCTGCTTTCCTTCAGCATTCCGAGCAAGGATATGAATCCTAGAAACATGCCAATCTGCAGACCGGGATTCGCGTACGGCATTAATATGTCCAAGGGAGACGCCCCATGTCTGGAACATGAGTCCTCGCCTGTTGATTGGAGTACCAAAGCGTCCAGGTCTAGCAAAATATGAACCTGTACGAAATTTTTAGCTTATCTTATAGACCTAGGGAGCGCCACTAACCCACTGCCGCTGAAGACCTCGTGCATTTCCGATCGCTGCTGGCTCCTCGACAGATACGTAGAGATCGCATCCGATCTACTATGGGAGATGTTTCACCCACTCCTCACCAGCTCATGGTAGAAGCAGTTGTCTTCTGGAGTATAGCTGTGGTGATCTGGATTGGAAGACTGTAGGGCGACCGGTGTCTGCCCCCTTCTAACACATCAGGAGCTGAGAAGAATAAACAGTATCGCTCGAAGCATATCCAATGGAGGCATCCGAAATCTTCAAGGTGCGTACTGAGCCTCAATTCACAGGATGCCGCCGGTATTCGGACCGTTGAGTACTATTTACACAAAATACTAATAACAGAGTAGTGGATGACTACATTATGAGTGTCACCTTCGTACGTGTTCCATCATTTTTCTGAGTATCGACTACTCGTATACAAACCCATGGCGCTCACACGACTCGGCTGACTTGGTAGGGTATCTACACGACACTCCTGGTCCTCATCAATATTTCTTCCAATTACAACACCAACCTTTTCCCCACCGAGCAACTCCCACAGATACTGGCGGACCCCAAGGATGTGGCGAATCGAGTATATGGCAGCAAGATCGTGATTGGCCTGGAACAATGCATGCTTCTGTCGACATGGGGTGTCAAAACATGTCTCGTTGCCATGTATTGGAAGCTAACGAAGATGCTGAGCTGGCATCTCTTCGTTAAGCTCCTCGCCGGGTATGTCCTCCTCGGCTTCATTGTGATTGAGGTTACCTACTTCGCCGTGTATTGCCGACCGTTTCATGAATACTGGGCTGTTCCACCACAGGACGCACAGTGCGCGACATACCAACATTATTCCATCACGCAGGCGGTATTCAACCTTTCGTCCGATGCGTGCATGTTGATCATACCGATTCCCCTACTGAAAGGGACGCAAATGTCGCTTCGCAAGAAGATTCTCCTCGTCAGTGTGCTCGGGTTGGGAGTGTTCGTGATGATCGCCGCCATCCTGAACAAATATTTTAATTTCCACTCGCCGCTCACGACGATCTATCAGATCTGGTATATTCGCGAAGCCAGCACCGCCATCTACGTGGCCAACCTCATGTGCTGGTGGCCCCTCCTGCGCAAGCTTTTCGGCAATGTCTTGACACAATATCATAGTCGATACGCTACGAAGCAAGGGCATCCATCACATCCCTCCGGGGTCCTTTCCGGGGGTGCCAGCTCCACAAAGCCTCCGGCCGATCGGAAATATGTGAGTCCCAAACGATGGTGGCAGCCCAAGGGCCTTGGGGAGTCCTCTGCCCATGTAATTTCTACATCAGCCAGTCAGGAGGCGATCAATTTGCCCGTTCGTGACCCTCAAGCGGAAGGGCATTTGGAAATATGGCGTAAGGTGGACTACGATATCGAAGAAAGCTATGACGCAAATAAATAAGATCAAGCACTCCGAGGATTCTACTTTTCTTCTCCCTCTCCATATGTGATAATAACTCTATACTTCTCGGCCAGACAGCTAGGCAGCACGTAAAAACAACATCAAAAATATAAAAAAAAGCTAAATAGACGATCAATTACGCTGCATCAAGATGATCGCAATCAACGACAATAATAATCAAGCGGAACAAATCTTGGGCCGGACATGGGCTAAGCCACTTTACCGTGGGGCACAATTTATGCGGCCAGTTAATGCCTCTCATCTTTGAAATTTGCTTTCCAAATGTCTATCCATCGGGTGGGGCCGGCCACCAGCGTCAGAACAAAATTAATTCATGGTCTGGATGGCCAGAGGCCGCCGGATGTCTTTCCTTTCCATACACCAAGTGGAGTTGATTAGGGTTTAAAGGGTTTAACACTTTGGGCGGCGCGGGTTGGCCCGATCCCCGAGGCCGCGTTTTAGGGTTCCTACCCTGACATCGTGAGGTAGAGTGGATGAAGGGATTTCTTGTAATGAATCCCCGGCGTTGGCTGTCTCAAATTCATCTAAGTAAATTCCCTACGGAGTACGCTGGTTCGCATATACTAAACCGGCTCTAGTATTCTTTTGCACTATGTTTTTTTCGCTTCCGGTTCCTGTTTCCTGTACTGGTTAAGAGCTCGACGCTGCCGATGCGATCGACACAGCATTAATAACGCAATTTGACCATGCCATTCAGCAATTTCAGTTTCTTAGACTTTGGCCCTTGGCTATCCGAATGGGGGCTAAATTACTAGTGCTCCGGTCTCGGCAACTCAGGCTGCACTTTGGAGTCTTTCTGCCTCTTAAGTGCTTCACGCCGTCTCTTACGCGTAAGACTCTATAGCGTAATTATCAGCTGCAAAAATGAAGCTCACTCATCGGTTTCCGGGTGTGGCTATGAGTCGCTATACGCCATGCACAGTGCTCATGGTGCGAGGCGTAAATACCCTGTGAGCGTGTGTCGATCCCCCACGGCGTTCGGCATAGGGTCGCATCCAGCAAGCCCGCCGCGGCGTTCGACTGTTCCCGCGCTGAGCACTCCGTACTCCGTAGGGAATTTGGAGTTACCCGACCCATAACTTGCATAGCTTCTAATCGCTAACTAATGAACCTTCAAGTACATGAAGAACACCCTGTGAGAGCTCAGTACTGAGCTGATATCATTACTTTTTTGCCTGGGTGCCACCGTGACTATCATTACGGATGTTGCGGCTACTACCTTTTAATTCCCCCTCGCCCAGAATATATCATCCACGGTGGCACATAATATCCTAGCATTACAGCTGATGTAGATCTCACCGGGTCAATGATCGACGTGATCGGAATTGTCTTTCGTTCGAAGAAGCCCAGGCCGACATTGTAAGTGTGGCTTAGAAAACATACCAAAGGTATTACGTCCAATAAAGAGCAGGTCATATTCAGCATACTATCTGCATCAAAAGTAAACCCGAAAGATCCCATTCACAACTAGAAAGCACAAATATGCTCCTTCATATCCACCGCGGCCTATGCCTCCAAACACGCGGGACCACAGACCAGACACAATTATAGTGGACGAGGAACACAGCACTATCATGAACAACATAACATCAAGCAGTCAAACATAGCTCTCAGAAAAGAGGCTGGGCCGCGAAGCTCCATCAGCGGAAGCCGAATCAAATGATACCTGCGCCGGTAACGATGAAGTCCTTTGACTGAGCCAACGGACGCTCCTTGGCCTCCGTCTCATCGGCGTTGCGTCTGACGAAGTTGAATTGATAGCCATCGCTAATGGAATTAGGAAACTGATCACGAGGTGAGAGTAGTAGAACGTGTACATACTTTGCGGGAACACCGCTCACACCCTGAACATTGTAAGATTGGGCATCCCTGTTGATACCTTGATCGATACGCCTGGCATAGTTGGGGAAATGTCGCATGTTGACCAGCCAGAGATCAAAGGACGGATTATCGGTGCTAGATTGCAGACAGCATGTCAGCTCCCTGTCATTGTTCTCGATGACTGAGAATACGTAGCTTATAACTTACTTGACAGCGCTCCATGTGATCGTGGTTCCCGCCTGGAGGAAGATTCGATCACCCGTCACTGGAGTGCTGACCTCATAGGCTGCGACGGAAGACGCAAGAGCTGCGAGGCAAACGAGGATGAACTGCATCTTGGTGGTAATTGGGTGAAGCTGGGTGCTTTCACGAAAATTGTTCGAGGTTGTGGAGTATTCGTAAAGTGTGTTTGTTGATAGAGAGCGATGAGGCAGGAAACGGAGCAGAGCACAGCGGCAATATATACCCATCGTCTGGAAATGAGTATACTTACTTCTTGCTCATCTTTCAAGCTGTTTCCACTTGGACTCTGGATTATCGCCGAAGGTACATTCTACTCAACCGGTAGCCGAGAGACCTGAAACCCAAGAATGTCAATGCAATCCACTATCTACTGTACGTACATCCTCATGTCCTGATCAAAGAGTGCTCACCGTTATCTCGTCGAATTGCAAATTGTAGTGACGCTCTTTCATATGTAACTCGAAACAATTGATAGCCGAAGGAGTCATTCGGAATAGGATGATCGCCGATAAACTAGATAAGTAGAGAAAGAACTTCTGTTGGGATGTGCAGTCGCTCACCGTCCTTGCAGAAGTAGTTGCATTGCTATCGATACAGGACCAAGTATCTTGTCTCGCGCGTCTCAGCATCCAGGGATGTATATAGTTGGAGATCAAAGTTGTCTCGCATGCTATCCCACCACACGACTCAATCGAAATTCTCCATTGCAGAGGGAACATATATAGATTCAAGTGCAGATCTCTGTGTCACCAAACTCCCCGGCCTCCGGAACTTTGACATTGTAGCTGCCGAGAATGATTTTATATTCAACCATGTCTGCCTTGGGTCAAACTTGGTAACGTAAAGCTTGCCTGCATGCGCTGTTGTCCGAAGTTTCAACTGTACGCAAATGTCTATGGCGCGGAAGGTAATTATCGGACACCGAGCTACTGCCAAACGCTACGATCCTGAGCATTCCATATGATGCAGTTTATGGTACAATATCTCAAGTAACTTTATACGCAGCTGGGTGTCATGGTCTACTCGATGTGTAAGTACAAATTAGTCAAACTGCAGTAGCTTTACATGTCTAGGAACCATGTAACGCGACGATATCGAGGAGAAGTGCGCTATGGTCGCTGGCCTGACGTTAACTGCGTTCAGGGTGCACAGCCTTGAGTTCATGGATGGTGAGCCTTCGCCAAGATGGCAGTGGTTTGTAAATATCTGGGCGAATGAATATTTAATTTTACTTTTGCTATTTTGCGATGCCCTTAGCAATGCTCAACTTGGTAAATTAAACGACAGGCATCAGAATATGTTCCAACGGAAGGCACTTGGAAGGATTACATGTTCTGTCTTCGGGTTTACTTATTATGATCCTGGTCACTCGGGGTTCCGTAATCCAGCTGAAGTGTCTGAGCTATATTCTTCATAACATCATGATACAGCTATAGATCTCGTAGACCATCTGAAGATTGTCATGATGAGTCACACGCTTTGGCAAGCTATACCCGTCCACAACTACTGTTACGGATTATTCTTATGTTGACATGAAGGAGTCTGAACAGTAAACAACAGGACTTGTCTTGGCTTCCAAAGAAGTCTTGCATAGAAGGACTATATTACAAGATATATAATAAACTCTCACACCTGGATATGTTATCCACTGGGGCGCTTATAATTGACACTTATTATGCCTCTATGTTGCATCAGGACGGAGTATAATTATGCGATGCGGATGCTACGACCGATGATTTTTAACACCACGTAAGGGACACTATATACACTGCAATATCTCACATGTGCTTTCTCTATGAGGAGCGAGAGGAAGGCGGGCCACTCCGAGAGAGCCTATTAACCATCCCAATTCAGTTCTTGCATTCCATGGTTCAGCGAACGAGGGGTTGGAGGTAGAATAAGTGGAAGTCATTAATCGTACCAGTTCACCGAAACTGAGAACGGTTTAGGTAGTAGAACTCTGTATCATCTCGATCATAACCTTCGAATCCTGATGTCAGCTTTTAATGTATTTTCCGGCATTTCATTGCAATGGTGTGCTGGGTCGAAGAGGCGGAGTATCACACTGGCTGTCGTTAGGGTACGCCTACAATATGTATCTTCATCTGTTTTCCACACATACATCTGAAGACCATATCTTTGTTCTTCTCACAGCTTCACTACGCTAAGGCAGAAACATTACAAAACTGCGAAAAATGGCTTCCAATTTGGACAAATTCTTCGATGCGTATGTAAAATCAATGAACCATTTACAGTGATCACCTCACTAGTGCAAAGGACAGAGTCGACGACCTTTCTTCATCCTTTAAAGACAGTAAGAGTTGACTTACCCCCGACTACCTTGTATCTATCGTGATGTGATTGACATGGGCAATTATAGGGCTGGGAAGGGCCATCCACATCCAATCGGTTTCATCAGAGGCCGATAAGAGGGATGAGCTGACAAAAGTAAGTTTACTCCAACGGACGCATCCATCTAAGTCGCTATGTATGGTTTGATGCTGATAAAGTCTTCTTCGCACCCTAGATGGCGAATTTTCTAGCGGACGAGCTCAACACCCTTGGGGCACAGGCAGAACCAAAGCTCCTGCCCAGCAATCTGCCACCCGTTGTCATTGGCCATTATCCGAAGTCTCCAGACCAAACGAAGCCAACTATTTTAATTTACGGTCACTACGATGTTCAGCCTGTTACAGTACAGCCCTGGCACTACGCGCCGTTTGAGCTTACCCAAGCCGGGGCTGTCGGTGATGAGCGATACTATGGACGAGGTACGACCGACGACAAGGGTCCCGTCGTGGCCTGGGCCAATGTTATTCAGGCACACCAGAAGGCCGGGGTCGATATTCCAGTCAACCTACGCTTTTGCTTTGAAGGAATGGAGGAGTCCGGTTCTACTGGACTCGCGGATTATCTTGCAAGTGAGGAGGGAAGGAAGATTTTCGAAGATGTCGATGCTGGCTGTATTTCAGACAACTATTGGCTTGGTACTAAGAAGCCCTGCTTGACCTATGGACTACGAGGGATCAACTATTTCAAAATCACGATCTCTGGTCCCCCAACTCAGTTACACAGTGGATTGTTTGGGGGCACTGTCTATGAGCCATTGACTGATTTGGTCACTCTCCTCTCGAAGCTGGTTGACTCTCAGGGGAATATACTAGTCACTGGAATCCAGGAAGATATCGAGCCTCTAACGGAAGAGGAGGAAGAGACTTACGATAATATCGACTTCACTATGCAAGACTTCAACAATTCAATCGGCCCCAACACCGATTGCGGAATCTTCAATAACCCTAAGCGAACACTCATGGCGCGATGGAGGTACCCATCTCTGTCTATCCACGGGTTCGACGGTTCAGCAAATGATCCCGAGACTGTGACCTCCATACCTCCGTGGGTGACTGGAAAGTTTTCCATTCGCACCGTCCCAAGTATGACTACAGAGCAAGTCACACAGCTGGTAACGAACTATCTCAAAGGGGAATTCGAATAGCTGAATAGCAAGAACGGCTTGGACATCAAGATGACTGATAGTGGCGAATGGTGGCGTACCGATCCACAGGCTAGGAATTTCAAAGCCGCTGAATTAGCCACACAAAAGGTTTGGGACAATGTGACCCCAGACCTGACACGCGAAGGTGGAAGGTTAGTAGACCGTGATCTTTACTTTGAGCCGATACCATGCTCTTCCGCCTGCAGGGTCTAGAAATGCCCAGTCAACCTTGTTGCGCCTTGATACACTTAGTCCTCACTACATATTTACTTTCTTTGGAGACTACTCTAGAAGAAGGCGCCTTCACGGCTCCTTAATATCGGCACATACCTAGGAAGCTAACAATTGTACAGTATTCCTGTCGCATTGGATATCCAGAAAGGGCTAGGTAGCGACGAAAGCTTGATGTTGCTTCCAATAGGCACCTCGAGCGATGGTGCACATGGTCCTGACGAGAACATGAGAGTTCAAAACTATCAGAATGGTGTTAAAGTGCTGGGAGCCTACCTCCATTATTTTGCAGAGAAAGGTATCGAGGAATAGCCGTGTCGCCATTCCTAACTTTTTCAAGCTTCAACTGTTTGTATTCGAGAATGCCTATCTTTACCTCCTTGCCTCTGAAAAACTGTTTCAGTATGGAACGCTATTTGTACGAGATTCTTCTTGATCAACCCTTTTTATTTTCGCTTGAATTGAAATGGCAATCCACGTACGGGTACAGCATGCGAAAAGGAGGAGTATGAAAGCAGTTGGTCCAAGAAAGGCCTTCCCTCACCCTCGTTAATGACAGGCCATAGTCAAGGAGACACACAGATATCGTCAATCCCTCTTCATGTCCATCTGAGTCCTTCAATCCTATTTGTAGCCTCCCAGAGCTATAAGCAACATCAATCTCATGGCCCTTAGGACTTGATGCGACCAGTATCTATTCAAAGGACGATACTCCAGATATACTATTTAGATGTGACATGCAATATGCTATATTCAGGCCTCCATTACAGTCACGCTTACCCAACGGGACAATGCATCTTGTAGTCCTTTTATTTCAATCTCGTCTGTCGAGACCCATGCGACGACACCATCAGGTCGCAACAATAAACCCTTCAGCCCGAATTTCTCCTTTGCGCTACGTCCACAGTATTGGACCATGAACTGTTGGGGATTTAAAGATTCCACAAACTCTGCTACCTGGCTGTTGCTCCCAAAGTCAATAACCAAGAAGCAGCCTTCCTCTAACATAGCTCCAAGTCGCAGCCCATCATCGAATTCAAAGTCTGGAGCGCTACAACCCACCAGTGCATGTGTATCGCCCAGCTCGTAGCGCAGTGAAAGTCCCCAGATGCGATCCGCGAGGTAGGTGGCCCCTTCTTGAGTATTAATCATGTCACGCATGACATCTGCGATGGCCTGGCCATATGGATCTGGGCGTAGTATCGCCACTTGAGCACGAGTCCACTCAAGCACTCGTGCGGCCTCTGGGTGCCGCTCTTGATAATAAGTGTCGAGCAGAGCAGCAGATGCAACCCCTTTAACGGTAGCCGCAAGTTTCCAGCCGAGATTCATGGCATCGCTAATCCCCGTGCTCAATCCTTGCGCGCCCAATGGGGAGTGGATGTGGGCACTATCGCCAGCTAAAAGGATGCGTCCTTTACGATACTCTGTTGCTTGCTTCGCGCGATCGGTAAATGAGGAGGCTTGACGAAGCGCTTTGACAACGATGTTTGTGTCCGACACTCGTCGGAGTATTTTTTGAAAGTGTTCCCGCGTAATGGGTTGAGACCGGTCAAACCCCCTATTGAAATCAATGACATGCAGATGTCCAGGCCCGCTAAATATATACATTCCCGAGCGTGTGTGTGTAAATCTTGGCTGCAATAACTCTGGCTGGTCGAGATCGCACATCGCAATATAACCAGTGAACTGCGCTTCTGTCCCGACAAATTCAAACCCAGCAGCTTTGCGAACTGTGCTGCGTCCACCGTCACATCCGACTAGCCATTGTGCCGTAAAGCACTCATCGCCGGCCCATATCTGCACGGAGACACCTTCATCGGTTAGTTGGGAGACTTCCCTTCCTCGAAGGATTTTGACACCGAGTGTCTCTGCGCGTTTCGACAACACAGTCTCGAGACGTCCAAGAGAGGTTGGGCCAGGAAGAAAAGACGGTCCTGGCAAGTGATACGGCCAGCGTGAAAAATCAATATTGTTGGCATTAACCACCAAGCCCGCAAAATGTCCCCCAAACTGGAAGCCTTGGGTGTTTTCGAAATGCATCGGACGCTTCTCATCACCCATGATCTCCTGCAACATGCCACGACGGTAGAATGCTTCTACTGATGGGATATAGAGGCCGCGACGACCAAATAATCCCTCCTTCCAAGGTGACTCTGGCTGTGTCTCACGTTCCAAGACGAGTACCGAGACACCAGCTGTGGCCAATTCACATGCGAGAAACAGTCCTACTGGCCCAGCACCAGCAATAATAACATCCCAAGTTTTGTCCATGATTTGCATCTTCACCGGCGGTTGGTTTTGTGATTTGACAGTGATCGAGCTGAGTTGCAAAACAAGCCTTTCACGAGTTGTTTTAAGTAGACCATCTCGGGGTTTACTAACTTCCGCTCGGGCTGTCGAACACCGACGGCGCATATGAATCAACCTCTTACTGACCCCTTTACTAGACCACAACCAACAAAATTTTACATCAAGAAGGCACCTTCGTGTATGGATATTGCTTGGACAAGACATGCCACGCACCATGCTGGACTTCCTCCATATTGGTCCAACACCTGTTAGCTTGGCTCATTCCTACAACCTGAAAGCGGCCTAGAGCTTAACATAACTTCAGTAAGACTAGAACACCATCAAGTCTCTCTTAGAGAGGGTTTCGTTATCTCGATGGCAATGGAGAGACCAAATAAACGAGACAATGCCAGCGGCCAACGACGGCTGATATCTATACATAGATCTCGTACTATCAACAAGATGACAACGGCCCTCTTGTAGATATTCATCAAGTGAACCATCTAACCATTCTTGTGGCAAGGAATGATCAGGGCCACATGTCCTGAGAATCCCAAGTGTTATAGCATCACGCGGTATATTTAATCTCTACATGTTAGACTGCAAAAGCATGTCCAGAAGTACATGTCTAGCAGTCTGGTGTCAAGCCCAGAAACATATGGTTTATAAGGCTCTAGTGGTCGGCTTAAGAGATGTTATTAGTTCTATATTCCTGTATACATATGCATGAAAGCCAGCTTCATTCCTCCAGCTCTTTGATTGCTTCTTCAATACTGGGAAGCCTCTGACGCCCCAGATTGAGCCTTCTACGCCACTTCGCTTCCTTCTTCAGCTTGGATCTCCGGCGACGAGTACGCGGATAATTTATCGGAGACTCTCCTCCAATAAAAATGAAAACGTCATACACTGCGCCTCCGGCCAGGGCACCAGATATGGTAGCCAGCCAAGCGCCCCAAAACCACCATCCTCCTCGTTCGGTGAATGTGCTTCCACCGTATCCTGCCATCAGGGCCACGAGGCGAGGACCAAGGTCTCTGGCTGGGTTGAAACATCTAGACGTTCGTTAGCGCGGCCGTCTCTCAGACAACTTGCAGACAAGCAGGAAAATACACACCCTCCAGTATTGTAACCGAACCCGATGGCTAACACAAAGATCAAGAGGCCAATGATGAACGAGTGCATACCCGCGCCAGGCGGAGCGTTGCTATCGTCACCCATTGCAAAGATTGTACAGATTAGAATAGCGGCAGCGACGAATTCGTTGAAGAAGGCCGTCACATTGCGGACGTACGTCAAGGGCTCGGTATAGAAGCTCAGACCAGTCGCCCCCATTGTGATGCCGGAATCACTGCTGGAACCGCTGTGGAAAATTGAATCGCGGTATATGCAATATGCAAGCCCACCGGCAGTAAGAGCCCCCAGAATCTGAGCAATCACATAATAGATACAGCGCCGGCCTGGAAACCCTCGATAAATCCATAGCGCAATGGAAATAGCCGGATTGAGATGTCCACCGCTGATGCCACCAGCGATATAGATTCCCACGGTAATAGCCAGGCCCCACGCCCAGTAAAGAGCGAGTTTGTTACCTGCATCACTTCCCCCAGTGGATATTGCCAGAGTGGCACATAGTCCGATTAACATCGCAACGGTAGTCTGCCCATCCCATCGTCAGTACTGTATCTCTTGAGCAATGTTCGAAATGGGTAGGATATCTTCTTACCCCTAACCATTCAGCAAAAGGCTCCCGCAATTGGTGCCGCACCATAGACCACTTGTTGAAATGTTCCGGCTGGCCCCCGTACGCCTTGCTCCCATCCTCCGTTACCTCGTCTTCCACGGGACGCGGCACACGGTCGGGGTGGTCCGCATTGGACATCTCTTGATGCAGCATTGTGTCATCCCGGGCGCGACTGAGGACTCGAGACCGCTTGGCCATCTTTTCCCTGCTCGTCTCCCTGGTCGGGAGTCGCCTCCAACTCGGGCACTGGTTCTGCCTCTCCCTTTTGTCCTGTTGGGTAGGCAGACGTTGTCCCACCGCCATCATGGCGACGCATGCCTGGTCGGACCACGCGTGGAAGGGGTTTTGCTAAACCCCAAACCGGCTCTTCATTGGTCTTCCCATAGTCGGGATTCATGTCATGATACTCTGGATGAATGTAGATCGAGTTAGTGTCGGGCTCTCGTGGGCCGGCAAGAGAAGGAATCGTTTGGTTTGTCCGACTGGTCTGGTTTGTCTGTCGTCGTCTGAGTTGAGAGTATCGGGACGGTCGCTGTGATCCGGTGCTGCGATACTGAAGTGGTGGTCGCTGTCTGTCTTGTCTCATATTGTCTGATTGTTCATGGGTCCTTGACAACTCGTTTCTACTTTCTTGCGATGTATTCAGGTCATTATTTCTATCCTGACGGCCATCGGCCAGATCTTGCTCCTCCGGCATCTCGGATCTTCGGGTGTCTAGATTAGAACGCTAGGGAGGAAGAGGAAATGAAAAGGATGATGGAAGTGGAAGAGATAGAATTAAAATATATAAGCAGAGAATCGAATGAAACGCTAGCTTGGCATATAAAAAGAATTATATCATAACATCATCACCAATGATAATACAGGGTACGTTGATCGAGTTGAACACTAGCATAGATTCCCTCCTGCCTTTTCTACTATCTGTGGGGACCACGATATCCAAGAGCTTTTCTAGCATAGTACCTCTGAGAGTTCACTGAGTTATCTAATTATGATTGACGTTCCCTGATTATTTTCAGTGAGTCGCGTGGCAAACAACCCTATCGCGACTGATTGAGCGGATCCATGATGTCACGAGCTGCCCGAAACCCTTGCGAAAGAAAAACTTCAACATTCTTCTTGGCAATTAACAAACTGTGGCATCTACTTTTCCATAGACCTCTCAAAACATATCGAGCACCTTTCCTGGACGGCATCTGGGCTCTAGAATGTTCATCAGTGATATCTCGGGATGCCATCCCGGTTGGCAGCAGAATCCAGAGGTACACCAGGACTTTCAAGGAACCAGACAACACGTCGATCCCGACCTCTAGAACTTTAGCCCCTGTTGGATTAATGGTGAGCTTAACGCATATTGGTAAATGCCCCATGGCATCAACTGCTATCGGGATCGGGAAAAGTTCTCCCTTGAGCTTGAATAAGCTTGGTGGAGATCACGACGTAAAAATATCATATTTAGCCCTAGGGATCCACTGACGATCGCTACCTTTGGAACCGGCTGTCCATCCAGCCAATCACTACTGCTGTATCAGGCGGAATTTTCAAGCTTATCCCATTCAGGGTTTCAAATCCCCCAACTTCAGTCACCGATCCTAGCAGTTCACGTCGTGTACGCAAGTGCGTCCTCTTTCTAGAACCTCCGCATGCAAGGCGATTGCAGTGTGGTTACGTCATCGCATGTTAGTTGTTCACTGCTCAATATATTCCTACCGTTACTTGCTGGATCATGTAGCCAGGCTGTTCCATAGCAGCTGGCTTTTCAAGTCGCCGCTCTATGGCGCCCGTTGGGTGCCATCGACTACAATCGGGGTGTTGCCAGCTGGTTTTTGACGACCAGCACACTGTTGTGCTTCTATCGTGGTGTAGTAGAAGATCCGAGCATAAAACCAATGGACATGGTTATTAACGGGGTATCTTTATTACGCTAGTGTGAAGAAAATTATAGACGGGCGAGACAAACCTCAGTATAAACTTCGATTAGGTATCCAAAAGGCAACCAGCCGGGGAAGAGATGGCGGTACCTACCATCCTTATTGCAAACGCTAGCAGCCTACGGTCTACTATACGTGGTCCACAGGTCCATCCTGCGGCTTTAGCATACTCTATACAGTCAGTTTATTGGAGGTCGGAATTCCTCTTGTGCAAGGTGGAGATGCGAATGCTTGGCTTCAGGTACGCCCAACCTCAACACCTTATGCACCTTTTGCTTATACGGCTTAGTCATTATGCCTTATGCCTCCTCCATTGCATGTACAAAGCTCGAGATATTGTACGAAATTCATTTGACCCAATCCAATATCATGATGGAGAATGCCTATATAAATTATCAAGCGCTCCTGATCCTGGCGGCAAAGATTATAGAAACACACGACAGAAGTATTTATACCGCATTCCTAGGTATATATTCTTGTTCAGTAGCACTTGGACATTTCCTTTCAGATCCAGCGGTATACACCAATCGACATCATTTCTTTTGTGTAGGGGGGCCATCAAAACACAGTCAAAGCAGGTGAAGCGGGATCTCGGGGGGCTGAAAACCTCGTCTGAATGAAAACCTTCTGCATGCCATCTGCACGACGGTTGAATAAGTCATAGACCTTCTCCATATCGTTGAGGTCAAAGCGATGAGTGACCATATCCAATGGGCAGATTGTCCCTTTTTGGATGAGGGCGAGTAGTTCATTCCAGTACTTATGCACCGGCGCTTGACCATTTCCATTCAGGTGAATCCCCGTCTCCATCAAGGACCCAATATTAAAGTGATTGCACTAGGCCAAGGGTTAGTGATTGACAATGATATCAAAGGTCGCCACCTACATAGCCGGTATATATGCCGGTGACCCCACAACACCCGAAGCCTCGAACGGATTCAATCATCTCGTTCAAGAGCTCCGATGTGTCGTTCTCCATGCCTAATGTCCTCTGGATGGCGTGGCCCAACCCCTTTGCATACTCGCCAGCGGCACACTCAATTGCGATGTCTGGACCGCGCCCATCGCACATTTGTTTCAACATGGTTACCACTGTTTCTCCGCGCGGGAGTCTGGTGAAGTCAATCGTCTCCAAGTTCGGAACCTTCGTCTTCATAAAATCGAGCCGCCATCGTCCCTCTCCACCGTCAATCATGATGATTCGGCTGGCGCCATTCACAACTGCAAACTCCGCGGCCATCTGCCCAATAGGGCCTGCTCCCCAGATGGCAACGGTGTCTCCTTGCTTAACCCCGGTATCAACCACAGCATTCCACGACGTGGCCAATACATCGGATAAATAGAGCCCTTGTTCGTCCGGGACATCATCTGGCAACGGCAACAGGTTCACGTCCCCAAAGGGAACCCGCACAAACTCCGCCTGTCCCCCTGCAAACCCTCCGGTGAAGTGTGAATATCCGAACATACCTGCCGTTCGGCGTCCATAAAGAGCCTTTTCGCTCTCGCTGCCATTGGTTCTTTCACACAACGAGGATAGTTTCTTTTCGCAATAGTAACAAGTCCCACAGGCAATCTGGAAGGAAGCGACGGCTCGCTCGCCAATCTTGCGTTTCTTGACTTTGGGGCCGACTTTCTCCACAATTCCGCAGAACTCATGGCCCAGAATGTCGCCTTTGTGCATCTCAGGTATGGCCGCTGTAGAAGAGGTCAGGACTGCAGCTCAATTTGGGAGCCAATCACGTACAGTGAAGGAGATGAAGGTCGCTTCCACAAATAGTACTTCCTGTTACCCTCAGAATCACATCTTCATCGTCCACGATGGTTGGCCGAGCCGTTTCCACTGTAGTCAGATAAAGATGGTCAGTATCATCCTTTCTCTTCCAGACGACCAATGAGTTGTTTGCTAGTCTACTTACCGAGCTTCACTTCATTCTTTCCTTGCCACGTCAAGGCTTTCATTGTCTGGGTGGGGTCTCCGTGGCCAGTATCACCATAGTTGCTGATGTCCGTAGTGAGAGCCGGCTTTGCGCTAGACATTATTGCGAGAGGTGCAGTAACCCAAATGTGAAGAGGATGAGAAGGTTATTGGTTTGAGTATCTTTTCCAAGATATGTTGATAGAGGGTAGATTATATAGATATAGATAAGTGCCACTCACATAGCACTAGTACCACGCGCCTAAGACGTCACTCTGATGCCTTGATCTTCGAAACTTTCCTAGGCGCTATTTCCTGCAATATCTACATCATGGTTGCCGGACAAAGTATCCAACTTGCCTTTGGCATCTTGTAGTAAGACTATGTAGCCAACCAGGGATTGCTTTATCATTACAGCCCGCGATCACCGCACCGGATTGTCTTTCCGAAGGGGATCGATCGTTGAGTGTGCTCCTTGTGTCGGGTTCTCAGTTCCGCCGGGAAGCATCTGGCTATGCACTTGTTGTGCACCGGACTGTGAGCCTGGATACCGGTGTTGTCGTGGCTGTTGCATGGCGGGAGGAAACTACATGCGATGATGCAGTGGTCAAAGCTAGGAGCAATGACGTTTCCCCACAGTGCTTCCGCTACAGATCCACGGGTTGATTATAATCAGACTTTGCTTAGGAAGCTCACGTTGGCAAGAAACTTCTATCCCCAGTGGAACCAACCAAGGAGTGTCTGGTAGCCCCACAATTCAGAACTTTATGATGCGTCAAGCCAGATAAAGTCCATTCAAAAATACCCAGTGGGTCATTACTGCCGATCTGGCCGCTGATCAGTCGTTTCTGACGTGGGTCAAGGGCCTCGACTCTATCTAAGTGAGAAGTATCTCGGGCTGATTTAGGAAAGACTAATTGGCCAATGACCACTGACAATAACTGCCCATCAACGTTAAATCACAACGTATTCTAAATGATTGCCAAGAGGTCCAGGGTTTCCTAGATAGAAAGGCTAGTTAGATGTCTCTCCACCCAGGGTCCGAAGCAACCTAGGATATCTTAGCTTGGCAACTATATCTATATCGTAGGGCTAATGGGTATGATCTGGGACAATCATATCCAGTGCATAACATCCTTTGAGTCACTAGGGTAGACCCCGTTTCCCACCGCAATTACTGTCGATTGTCTTAAAGCAAGCCCTCCCCTCGGTACTTCGCTCAATATACTGATACGCACTCTTATGTCCTACACCACTGCAAGGTATCAGGAATACAAAACAACGTTTACGCAGTAGAAAATGGTCGTTATCACAAAGGCAGTTATCGCGTCCTTTGGCGGCAAGCTTCTGAAGCTAAGCCACAGGGCCACTTCGACCAGATGTGAGATGGCTTTCAACCTCTATCTTCCGCCGCAGGCTTTTGAGGATCCGCCGAGGAAAATTCCCGTCCTGGTCTATCTATCTGGCCTGACGTGTACCGCCGATAACTGCTCTGAGAAAGGGTTTTTCCAGCACGGGGCCAGCAAGAATGGAATCGCTGTGCTATATCCCGATACCAGTCCTCGTACGATTCCTCTATCCTTCCTGCCCTGTTATTTCCCGATGCACTTCTGATGCTCGAGCCGTCATTTGAAATTCAGCCGCATGATTATGGTGCTGAAATAACTGACACTTCATAGGAGGCCTCAACATTCCGGGAGAGAACGATAGCTGGGACTTTGGGACAGGTGCCGGGTTCTACGTAGACGCCACCCAAAAGCCTTACGATGAAGCGTACAATATGTATACGTACGTGAAAGATGAGCTACCCAATGTCGTTTTCCAGCACTTTCCCCAGCTGGATCCCGAGAGGGTCAGCATCACGGGCCACAGTATGGGCGGCCACGGAGCTTTAATGTTGGTATGTCTCGAGTTCATGTGCTTCACGGTATTGATATAGCATGCGCACTTTATCCTTCCTTTTTATTTATGATTCTGGGGAGTCCGCGCTAACAGCAGAAAGTACCTTCGCAACCCCGGAAAATACCGATCTGTCTCTGCCTTTGCGCCCATTTGTAACCCTATCAACTGCCCTTGGGGCCAAAAGGCCTTTTCAGGTTATCTCGGAGAGAATCACCAGGACCTGTGGAAAGAATATGATTCTACCGAATTGGTGAAAGGATGGAAAGGTCCCTTGAAAATGCTTATCGACGTGGTTCGTGTCCTCCCCCTCCCGGATCCTTTGTATCCTCCATTCAGAGACTGATGTCGGTCCAGGGTACTGGCGATAATTTCTACAAGCAAGGCCAACTTCTTCCCGAAAACTTCGAGAAAGCAGTCACTGAAGCTGGAGTCAAGGGTCTACAGATACGCTATCAGCCAGACTACGACCATAGCTACTACACCATGGCGTCATTCTCGGATGACCACATTGCGCATGCGGCAAAATATCTTGTATAGTATCCAAAGGTTACAAAATAAAACATCATGGAAGCAGTCGCCATGGCCTTTCTTAATAATTTTCAGTAAACGATCCATCTATCAGTGCGTATATTGAATGTGCCACCTTTAGCATGATTTCCATACATAGAGCAAATAGAGTTGTATTCCAAGGCGCCACGACGCATTCAACCTAAGCCGCTAGAACCCAGAACAATGGGCCGGCGAGCATAATTAACCAGGCACTGTGTCGATTCAAGTTCAAATATCTATAGAACAGGTGGAGTGACAGCACTTCTGACGTGCGTTGTATACTATGGTGGGGCTAATCGTCCTCGACAAAAACAGTAGTACTAGCTGACCAATCAGCCGGCAAGGACCCGAATTTATACACCTTGCCGAGTTCTGTGCAGATGGGATCCTCTACAACGACAATCTGGTTTAGCTCAATTTCCCCCATTGAAAGGCGAATTGCCCGATTTGGGTGTCGGGGAGGGATTTAATGAGTTGGAACTCTCTTTCAACCCTCATGCAAGTTACATTGCCCTCCAGTGAGTCACGACACTGACCTATCCCGGCCAGCTCTGGAGCCTTGATGTTACAAATCTAGGCAATGTAATATGGGTAACAAGGAGACGGTGAGGGGCTGGTGAGGGGGGATGAGGGGGGATGAAGCCATCAGTTTATCGCCAACAAAAGAAAAGAGGAAAAGATGAGAAAAGGAAGAGGGAAGAAAGAGGAAGGCCTCGTCCCTCTCCAAGGAACTCACGCAGTCGATGACGGAATCATGGCTTCTTGTGGCAGTCTACCACCCCTCACGCGGAGGATCGACCAGCCACGGTTGGCGACCTGGCAGGTATATAAGAGCAACGAGATCTCGAGTCCGGAAGCATATTGGAACACACCAAGCCCGATCAGTGCTATTCTCGTTTCAACCACTACCGTTATCACAATTACCACGGCCATGTCTCTCCACCCTCTCATCGACAACGGAATCGTCAAAGGACGCCAGAACTTTGCCGGTGGAACGCTGTACTGCCGCTGCCCTTCGAACCAAGTCGCTGTCTCCCTGAAGAGCAATGTCGCCCACAACCATGCCTGCGGCTGCTCCAAGTGCTGGAAACCAGCCGGGGCGCTCTTCTCCATTGTTGGCGTGGTGCCACGCGAAAACCTCTCCGTCACGGCCAACGAATCCAAGCTCGTGATTGTCGACGAATCGGCTGCGATACAACGCCATGCCTGCAAGGACTGCGGTGTGCACCTGTACGGCCGGATCGAAAAGGACCATCCCTTCAAAGGGCTGGACTTTGTGCATGTGGAGCTCTCCAATGAGGAAGGATGGCAAGAGCCGCAGTTTGCCGGCTTCGTGTCATCCATTATCGAGCAGGGCTTCAACCCCAAGGGTATGGATGATGTGCGGGCAAGATTCAGAGGACTTGGGTTGGATACGTACGACGTTTTGTCACCGCAGCTGATGGACCTGATCGCAACCTTTAACGCACAGAAGGCGGGATTCACTTTTGCGGCATAAAATGTATCTAGCGGTCCATTGATCATTAGATAAAGCTTACACTTTTCCCATCAATCTATGAGGGCTATGCTGTGTAGGCTGGACTAGAACGAGCTCATGGCGCTATTGACTCTTGGAACGTCTGAATTACGCAACGTAACACTGGAGTAGCACTCCCCGTAGAGTAACAATATGAATGCACAACGACACCACTTGTAGTTACAGCGCCAACGTGTCCAGGCACTTGGGCTTGGTATGTGCGGAGTCCTGGTATTACCGAGGTCATTTAATGTATGCTACATAGCTTTGTATAACTTAGTTCCATCAGTCACTTGATCGGCCAACTAAGTAGGCTACGGACTACATGGCTTGAATATGACCAAAATCGGAAATGTACTAAGATAGATTCATTGGTCTTGACTAACGAACAGTTGTTGCGCTTGGGGTATAAGTATCTATAAATGTGGGATGAATGGAGTAATAGGCCGTATTGAAAAATATATAATTGGGGAAATACTACAGTGACAGCCCCACAACAGGGCGTTATTCATTGAAAATATATATCCGCACAATCAACCGAGTTGTATATTTTCAGGATAGGCCTCACAACCAAGGCAACAATCAGTATTGAGAAGCAATCCGATGGCTTAATTCGAGTTACAATCAGGAGGAAAGCACGGAAAGATAAGAAGAAAGGAAAAATAAACCTCGGAGGAGAAGAGAGACAGGACAAAAAGCAATGACCAGACTGGGGCTCGATCCCAGGACCTTATCGGTGTTAACGATACGTGATAACCAACTACACCATCCGGCCAATTGATGGATGGAAACTGCTTATTCAGCATTATAGTACAGAGCCAGACAACCTTTTTCTACCTTTGCACTTAAATTTGTATTTAATTCCTGTTTGTTATATGTCCATTTTACCTCTCTGTTAATCCACACATTCTAACATACGCCGCACTCTAGGCATAAAGATCCGCAGAATGCTGAACAACAGCGCGTGTTCAGTTCGATTGACTTCCTCTAGTTGCCTCGATCTGCACGGGCATCTTACTGGCGACACCGAGAAAAGCGTCCCTTCATCGGATGAGTGAGCGACGAATCCTACCACGCGTTATTTCTCGCCACGTTACCATCCAGACACATCGGGTCCCCGGCCCGTGTCTAACGCACCCCCTGTTGTTCCAGGGACAGGGATCGGAGCACACATTACTTGGCGTAAAGATCTGACCGTGGTCTATGTAACATTGGACGGATTACGGTCGATTGAGACTGTCGGGCCGTGCCGACGGAGATATTTGCGGTTGTAGTCTCTGTTGAACTGCTACCTTATAAGCCGTGCCACGTTGACCCTTGCCATACTAAACCAGAGGGCGTGCATGTCCCTCGCTCTGCTAACCGTATGATGTTTTAAGGCATGCCTCTTCTTAGAGTGATCAACGTGCCTATATTATGGTATATTGTTCACAGAACATGCGGTACATTGAAGCCATACTACATGCACAGCCTATGTCAATGGATTGAGCCTAAAGTCCCGTCGAAAAAGTCCCAAAGTACGCCAAGGACCGCGGGTGGAAGGAAGGGAATGCGTGAATGCTACGTGAAACGCCAAGAAGGCTACGTTCCTCTCTGGCTAATATACACTGGCTAGGATAACCACCCAGATGATTTATTAATTTATTTTTGGTGGCCGGAAGACCGACCGAGGCAGCACTAACACGTAGTGGCCCGCAGAACAAGAGCCAAAATACTGGGATCCATTGGTGGATGGCCTAGACAACATTCCGAAGCACATCGCATGCAGCACCAGCTAATCACGACGATCGCGCACTGACTCGGTCACCGCGAAGGTCCTTACCTCCCGAATGATATGGGTTTCGCTTGACTGACTCTCTGCGTCCCCGTCGGAGATCGCTCCTGACGCGGTCACTGTTGTCTCATATGTGTCCTTGACAGGGCGGACTGGAGTGAGCTCGTGAGTCTCACTGCCACGAAAAGTCGAGTGATACCGCAACGAGGATAGTCCATGTCGCTTCGTCGATGCCATATTGTAACTTGTCAATCCGTCAATGCGCATGCCCGTGGAGCGCAAACTATCCATGAACGGTTTGAACTGTGGGGAGCAGGCAGTTACGACACTCAAGCACTGAACAAGTTGTGTCGATACGGTAGCCGCCCAGGTATCGAACGTGGGATCTTTGGAAGTAATGGTTTTGTTGATATAGATCAGTTGGCCGATAATGGCGGCGATCACACTCGAGTGCTGCATCAGCGGCCCATAGTAGAACTACAATATCTTGCTCGGTATTACTCACAATATACGAAGTCCAAAGATAGTAGCTAGTGTGCCTTTCTTCGTCCAGTTTGCCTGGATCCCCACGATAATCAGAAGGGCCTGGACAATGATCCCCGACTCGGACAGGATATTCGTTGCTCCAAGATAGTTCCACCACGCGCTCTAGGTCTCGCATGTTAGTGGTGTTCTTTGGGTCTCATGGAGAAGATCATAGCGTACCATGTTGAAGCATTGTCCACTCAGATAGTCCCATGTTCGAGGCGGCGTGCACTGGAAGATGGAGGCGATAACACTTGTTACAGCCCACAGGACTGTGAAAATTTCTAACCCGATAGCAATGCGACGGTCGGACGCGGCTGGTGTCACGTTCCAGATAAAGTGGATAAGGGCTAATTTCGAAAGACACATCGTCATGATAAAGAGAATCGCTGCAGCGTATTGCGACTTATAAGCTATGAGTGATGTCTCGAAATCGAGGAACAAGTACAACTCACCTTCAAGATGTGGTCCACGGCTGCCCTTGATAACCCGCCATAATGCTCACCATATCCATGGGCCGTGGCCATCGACAAGGCTAGAGACTGCGCCGCGCACAGTACCATCGAGACTATACTGAGGTAGTCATCTGTCGTCCACCGTCGGAAGATCCAGTACTTGGTGCCCAGCCGAGTGAGAACGCAGAGGATGGCCGTCGTCATGAGAAACCAGGTCACGACATTGACCGTAGGCTTCCAGTTGTCTTTTGCAAGCCTACCCATTGCGCATGTGAAGGGGAGACAGGCAGCACATCAACGAGATGCGAGATGTTGACAAGGGACTTATTATGACGCCCACAGAGCAGAGGTAACCACGCCGCGTAACCTCATGAACCATCCCACCGGCGACACCGTACCACTGCCATGGTGAACGGATTTAATGAATGTGGAAATTACCTGGATCAGGTACAAACGATCTAAGACTGCAGTAGGCCGACCCATGGGAAGCCACTATATTTTGACCAGGGATTGTCGGAGCGGGACGGCCACAGCACCTTGTCTAGTCAGAACGTTAATTGATGAACGCTTTAGAAACACAAGCATCTAAGACCTTTCTAAGATTATCCGAGGCCGTCTGGGCAATCTAGGCAAATCCCAAGTTGCACCGCTATTACAGAGTACACGTGTGATTGGATTGACCTAGGGAACGGACATGCAGCTAAAGACGCGCTTGACTCGAATCCCTGCGATGTCGCAATAAATCAGTCCACATGTATAGGTTCCCCTCCTCCAGGGTACCAAAGTCAATCAAACCGTTTACTTAGCGTATCATCGCTTGTAACCGAAACAGAGAGTCTAGTCCCCTCTGTGTGGCGGACAGTTGTATTTGAGAGAAAGGGCGCCGAAGAAATTTCCACCCCTGTATGCACATAGTTCTTCTCTCAGTCGGCGCTGGGTCTTGACAGCTGACGCTTCAAATATCTTTTCCTATTGCAGGCCTACCTTGGTCATGCTATATACTTTCCCGTTTCAATTGTTTCTGTTCCACTTGAGACGGCTTCTGTTCTATTTTGCTGAACTCCGGCCTACTGGTTATCTCTACAATGGGTCGCCATGAGCTGAAACAGGCTCCGCCTGCAGCACTACACGAAATAGACGGCTCATCGCAGGAGAATCTGGATGATATCAACCTGGCCCGCATTGGGAAGCGCGCTGTCCTAAGGGTAAGTCTTGCCCATCTGGTCTCCAACAAAAGCTGGTCGCAGTTGATCTGATTTGTATGGCTTGGCTTAGAGAAACTTTGGTTTGATGTCAATCCTGGGCTTCAGTTGTACGATTCTTATCACCTGGGAGGGTATAACAGCGTATGTTACTGTCTTCATACACGTTCAAGATTTTGTGGTCTGTTGTGGCTAATGTCAGGAACCATAATAGGCTATTCATACAAGGCTTCCAAAAGTATGTGGCAATCCATATTTCAAGCCCGAGGATTGACTTCATACTGACATGGGCAATTGCAGTGGTGGCCCTGCTGGATCGGTTTATGCTTTCCTCTTTGTCTGGGTCGGTGTTACAGCAACCTTCGTTGTACTATCAGAGCTCGTTTCAATGTAAGACATCGATCAAGATCTCAAACTCTTGTTGACCACTTGGTAGGGCTCCAACAGCCGGTGGACAGTACCACTGGTGTTCGATGTTGGCACCTCCGTCGGCCATGAAACTCTCTAGTTATATCACGGGTGAGTCCTATTCACTGGAAAGGTTAGACGTAAGGCGAGAGGGTGGAGATACTGACAAAGCATGGTAGGCTGGCTTACTGTTATCGGATGGCAGGCTACTTATGCAACCGCCATTTACCTTAACGGAACTTATATTGCAGCAATGATCTCCCTGACGCATTCCGACTATGTCCCGCAGGCATGGCATATGACTTTGTACTCTTATGCAACCGCGTTGATCGGTCTGGCCATCAACTGCGTGGGAGGCAAGCTGTTACCACGATTCGAAGGGACAATTCTAATTCTCCACATTCTTGGGTTCTTTGCGATCCTGATTCCATTAACCTATATGGCTGACCATAAAAGTGCCAAGGAGGTGTTTACTCATTTCCTAAATGAAGGGCAATGGCCAACCCAGGGCCTCTCGTTCTTCATTGGGTTAATTGGTCCTGTATTTGCTTTTGCCGGTGGCGATGCCGCAGTTCATGTATGTCACCAGTCCCCGAGTTGGCTATTGTCAGAAGATCCCAGGCTTCTGAATGTCACACATGCCAAGAAAACTGCTAATCTATCCGCTGGTAGATGGCAGAAGAGATTTCCAACGCCCCTACCTACGTGCCCTGGTCGCTGATGCTCACTGTTTTGATCAACGGAACCCTTGGTTTTGCCATGCTTCTCGCCTTGCTCTTTTGTCTCGGCGACATCGATAAAGCACTGAATGATCCTACCGGACTGCCCTTTGTCGGCATTTTCCTGCAAGCAACAGAGTCCATCCCAGGGACAGTCGTTATGGCTTCTATAATCATTGTGCTGTGTTTCTGTACCTCAGTGGGCATGCTTGCATCCGCTTCGCGTCAATTCTGGTCCTTTTCGCGTGACCGCGGAATCCCCGGCTGGCAACTCTGGAGTCAAGTAAGTAGCTAGAGACCTATTCACACGACAGCACTAAGTATCCTAGGTCACAACGCGTACAGCAATACCAACATACACCGTCGTTTTCACCACAACCATCTCGCTCCTTCTAAACCTCATCAACATTGGCTCCGACGTAGCCTTCAACAGCTTAGTATCGATGTCGACATCCGGCCTGTATCTATCATACATGGCTGTTGCGGGTCTACTCCTGTACCGCCGTTGCACTGGCGGAATCATAACCAGAAACAACGGGACCCGCGGCTCAGAGATCAAGATTAACACAGCAGGCGCGCAGCTGGTCTGGGGCCCATTCCATGTCCAGGGTGTATGGGGGATCGTGCTGAATGCCTTCTCGTTGATCTACATGTCCATTGCCACTTTCTTCAGCTTCTGGCCTCCGAACAATCATGCAGATGTGCAGTCGATGAACTACAGCGTGGTGGGTACAGTAGGGACGATCATCCTCAGTCTTTTGTATTATTTCATTCGTGCTAGGAAGGTTTACTCTGGCCCTGTGGTGGAGATATAGCGTTGGTCACTATGTGCTGATTGATAGGCATGTGTTTCGTGGAACAGCATGTTGCATTTAGGCGTTAGATCGCGGTGGTTCATAGGCATGACCGCATAAAAGAATCTGTCCTGTCGCTGGAGGGCAGAACTGCAATTTACAAAATTTAAGAAACGTCCGATTTAGATATGGAAGGAAACATACACGACTGATTTACGTGACGCTATAGCGGCCCAACTTCCTTAATCGCTCCCCGTAGATATAGAACAATATCGGCACTGGCACCATGAGCACCGACACGAACCCCAACAGGGAGGTGGCCCAATTAATTCCCAGACGATCATACATTGGGGTAGCAAATAGTGGGAACCCTGCAGCCGCCATAGATCGGACAAAGGTGTTCGCTGAAACAGCGCTGGCAGCGTAGGGGGTGTATACATCCAGAATGTAGTTGAGGCCCATCGTATAGATGACCTGAATACCCATGCCGATCGGAATCCCAGCTAGGACCTGAGGTATCCAAGTGATGTGAGGGCTGCTGGTCCACGCAAACCAGAATAGTCCTGGTGGTAAAACGACGGCACCAACCATCATGGGGATTAGGCGCTCCTCCGGTGCGACTATACCACCCCCTTCGTGGTATTTGCGTTTAAGACGGAAGACGGTTGTTGCTGCGATGGTCAGATTGCCGCAGATGACACCTGCGCTAATGCTCAGGAAAGGCAAGGCTCCCACGCTGGCGTTCCAGCCACGCTGGTCCTGAAACGAGATGGGATACGCTTCAAAGAAGAGATATAACGTCCCGTAGACGAGGGACATATACAGGGTTGTTAACAGCAGGATAGGCTCGGTGGCCAACATAACTGCTCACCTGTTAGTAAAATGGTGGCACTCGATCACAATGTCCTTACCAAGTGGTCGTGCTAAGAACTTCGTCAGGAATTCCCTCCAGTTCATGTAGCTTACAGGCGAATTGGTATTCGATTGTCCGAGCTCTTCCCTTCCGTCAGAAGAGCACTCACGAGCCTGGAACCGGCGCAGCAATGTCGGGGCGTGAGTCTCAGGCACAAAGATCATGCCAAGGACCCAGAAAAAGACGCCTTGGATCAGAGTCAGCCACGCTGTCCATCGCCAGCCGAGATAGCTGTCCACGACGAAGCCGCCCACAATCGGGCCTAGAACCGGCCCAGAGAATGTCGCGCCGGAATATATACACGCAGCAATTCCCCGTTCCACCGGATCCCAGATATCCGCCAGAGTGGCTCCAACAATCGACAGCGGCGAGCAAGCAAACAGACCGCCAATGAAGCGGCAGATTACAATGGTTGGCACGTTCTGGGCCACGGCTACAGGCACTTGAAAGATACAGAAGACGATCACACCAAGCATCAAGGGTAATCTACGCCCATGGCTCTCGGATAGTGGCCCCCATAGCAGCGGACCAAAACAATATCCCTGCGTTGATTCATTAGCCAACCGTCCGAGCGAATTATTTGTCTTTACCGGAGTCAGATCACTGACTAACATAAACAGGCTAAGACCCAATATCATCACTTCGTGGGACACATGGAATTCCGCTGCCGTTTGCTTTTCCGCGGTGCTGAAGATACTACTCGCAAAGGTGACAGAGAATGTCATGAGTGAGGCAACCACAGTGATAGTCCATTTCTTCCCGTTCGACCATCTCTTTGGGTTTTCAGAGTCAGGAATTGTGATTCTGTCATTGAAGCTACTCTTGAAAGTCGCTGCTTGGGCTTCGGATGATCCTGAGGTCATTTTGTACACGATCCCCTCACGGCTGTGAGCCTCCTGACCTGCTACCAACGGTGCAAAGCCGGGGGTCAACCTGTGGAAGCCCATTTGTAATTAAACAGTAGCTTCCCCTTGTTGATGTGGGTCCGGCGTGGAGAGTCAACTGAAGCCAAGTCGATCTTGGCACTGAAAAACATCTGCCGAAATGAATCCCGAAGTCATTAGATTGGCCACAGCATTAGAGCCTTCGATATATACGGGTATGTCCCACATGGTGCCGGGCCATGTATCATCCGGAAAACACCGAGACATGCAATTTGAAGTAAGTATTGATCATCTACTTCGAACCTGTCCATGGGATTCGTATAATGAGCGGAGTTTACACCACCAAACGATCATTAAAAGATAGAGAAAATGAGAGAATGGGTAGATCTGTGGAAAGGAACACGGTTCACCCAAACTGTGCGACAGCAAAGACCATAGTTTCATCTAGATAAGGGACATTTTATGGAGAATACGTGGCGCGAGGCTGAGCTTTAGATCTGTGGAACTTAAATCACCAACTTGGTAAGACTTCTTTGATGGACCTAGTGAATTAAGTTAAGCCTGAATAAGATAAAAGCGTGCAGGCGATCTATAGAACAGTCTTGACGTGAAAAAAACTTTACACCTTTCCTTCGCATATTTCTGTACAGCTCCAACTCTCGCCGTTCCGCTGAGCAGATATCGAATCAACCTGGTCAGTGCACGTGTCGCTTCAAGCCAATCTTCCTTGAGGAATAAGTTATAACTTCGCGTAAAATGTAGACTAACAGGCTCTTGATCGAAATGTCCTTGGGCATATACTCTGGAGATGAGATCTTTCGTAAAGAACCCACGAGCAATATGGAGATACGGACCATAGAAACCAACTATAAAAACTTCCTGGTCTTGGAATCTGGCATCCAGGATACTAAGATTTTTAGTGAGCTGTCCCAACATGGCACTAAAGGTTTTTATCAGAAGTTCACTCCAAATCTGCCCTGGAAACCACTGAATAGTATTAGCAGACATCCTACTCAATGAAGTATTGTACAAGTACCCCAGTACAAGAGATTATTGGTAGATATTCAGCTCTTGGTCCAACAACAGCGGCGCCCTCTGGTCTGGCGGCCTATCGTTTACCGCCAATCGTATATCTTAATTCGCGTCCGCGTGTGGCAAAGCTAGGGAGATTAGGAACGCTAGATGTAAAATAAGCTAAGAGACATACCCAATTTTGGGATGCTGCTCTTTGACATTATTGAGCTTGCAATAGATAGCCCCCATTAGCAAGCTGGATCTTAGGCACTGGTCACGTATAAGATATTTAGATTGCTCTCTTCCAGATATGCGCCAACTCTTAGTGGGCAAGGTGATTGCTTGGTTCGGTACGAAGATATTCGAGATCTCTGTAGTATCGAAGGCGCTCTCTTGTAGCTCATATCGGTAGAAAACTAAATTATACAAGAATTGGTGAAATTTGCAATCTTCTTCAGGGCCACTCACTAGGCGATCCCCATCTACAATATCTGAATGCTCAAAAACCCAGGAAATGACTTTCTCTACATCCCTTTATTAGATAACATGTCAGGAGAAGATATCAGTGGAACAGGGTACATATTATATACCTTCGCATTCACGGTCCACAACTCTGGGGATCAAATTGTCTAGCTCAACCAGTTTGGAGCTAACAGTTACTGACATTGTAGATGGTGATAAAGAAAGAGGGGAAGTCAACAAGTTGGAATTTGGGAATTGCTAGTGGAAGTTACGGTTCCTGCAGGCGGTCAGGAAAAAGCCAGCCACCTTGTCTATGGCTCGTTATGGTTAGGAGAAACAGATTTGATCTCGCGCGTGTTGATATAAGTAGCCCGCGAGCAACCCTTTGTTAAAAGAGGGGAGATTGAAGATGATGTAACTGTGGACATGGCACTAAAACGCCTTGTCTAGTTATATTATAGGACAGCGCATTTGTGCGAACTTAGCAGATAGGAACTCTCCCTGGTAGTATGGGACAACTACAGGCATAGTGGAAATATTCTCCACTTGTAATAGTAGTTTTCTCTAAGTGTTCAATATTATCCAATTCAAGAAGGCTATCTGCCACAAAGTCCATTAGTTAACGCTATCTTCTTCACCCTAACATACTTACATCCCTAGAAACCGTAGAGGACCCCAGATGTGACACACTTGAGAGCAGGAATCCAATCCCAGCACGATGCTAGCGCTGTGCATCGAATGAGAAAGTATTCCTATGTGATTCCTGCACGAGTTGTTTAACCCCAGGCAAACCCAAAGAGCACGCTATGGCTTGAAAAAGTGGCGAAATAAGCGACCCGAGTGTTCCAACCGGGGGTATATTTTTTCAGGCCATCTGTGCCTAGTTGGTGAAAAATGGTTGGGACTAAGCGCTCAGTCTAGCTGGGGTGGTGATGGAAGGAATTCTCGTCTAGCTCTTGAACCTCGTTATTAATCAAGGGTTGTCCTAACTTCTGGAGTAGCAGATGTAAGATTTATAGCTGGATTGTATAAAATTACTGAAAATCCAAAACGAACCAGAAGGACGTCATAATGAATGATATCAAGCTCCGTTTTGTTACGGAAGGGAGTCGAGGATCTGAGATCGACTCTGACTCCGGAGATCAACCGGTTCGGGGCGGGCCCAGCGGGGAACCCCGTGTCATTGTACGAAAGGTTAGGACCAAGAGAAAGGCGAGAGACTCTCTATCTTACCGAGACAGGGGCAGTAGCAGGGATATTGCTCACTAGACTGAGACAGGTGAGATTCTCGCTGCCGGCGCACCTGCCTCATTTCGCCAATTGCCCGCTGCTAGTGGCGTTCGACCGGTCTGTGGAAACCGTAGCCCCCTGAGACCAAAAGCACGGAACTCCACCACGCCGCGGGGACGGGCCGCCGACAGCTCACGCGGGCCTCGATCTTGGGAAAGACTAGACTCGCAGGTCCCACCGGAAGCCGGGGTAGCGATCCTTTGGCAAAAAGGTCGGGAGGGGTTCGTTGAAGCTGGTGGCGCAGCGGTTGCAGGGCGCGTTTTGTTCTTGCTCTCGGATCACCGGGACTGCCTCTAATGTAGGGACGGAGCGCTATATGATAAGCAATGTGAACCCCAGGCCCCTCTCGTCGACTGGACGAAGTTCCATGTACTCAGCCAAGGTAGGTAGATATGGCGATAAAGCAGACATATTTCATTCCATTTCATCTTTTTTCCTCCGAGGAATATACTGGCCAGTGTGCCGCATACAAGAGCGGTGGAAACGATGGTCGCTGCACGTCCACCCCGGGAAGCGACTTGATCAAGAAGACTAAGATCAACGAATTACACGCAAAGCTTCAGAGCAGCTACAAGAATAGGACTGGGGATGCAGAGAAAGGACAGATGCTGAAGGAATTGGCCGGGCTTACTATCTGCGGGAAGCAAAAAAATAATGGAGCCATAGAAGATGCCGTGCGCCAGTGGAACTCTGAACTAAAGACGCAAGATAGCCCGGCTGTTTGTCCAGCAACACCGGCGAGAAATGTCAATGCACAGTCGAAGAAGGACAAGGGGAGTTCCAAGTTGGAATTCACACCCTATAAAATCGACGATATGGACAAATACATCGTGGGCAAACTCAATCAGGCGGCTGGTCACGATTCCAGCATGGACAGTGACAAGGAGAAGAGAGATCATCTATATATCTTTGAGTGCGAAGATGCGAAAGGCATGTGCAAGCTTGGGTACAGTTCCAGTCTCACACGAAGGGCTCGTGAACAGGAGAAGTGCTATCCTAATTTTACGGAACGTCGATCCCTCTATTGTCCAAACCCGGATATATTCGAGAAGGTGGTACATCGGGAGTTGTCTCAGGATCGATACAAACATAAATGTAGCCGATGCAACGTCACTCACAATGAATGGTTCAAAGCTGATCTCGATGAGCTATACCGGCGTGTTAAAGTTTGGTGCCAGTTTTCACAGGGCTTCCAGGACCCTGAGAAGCGAGTCGACGTGCGTATTCCGCCTCCTGAGCTCCCTTCAGGTCCAGACAGATGGTACAAATGGGCTCAAAAATGGGTTCAAGATTGGGAGAAACAGGGATTACATTTCGAGCCAAATACTTCAGACACGTCCGCTGTTCACAATGCTATCATGGATGTGGAGGCCCTGAACCTCGACGATGCAGAATCGGTGCCTGGACTTTCTCCATCAAGCTCTGTGTCTGGAATTCCCGGCGATGAATACATCGATCCTCCCACCCCAACCCCAATTGAACGCTCACGAAACGGAAAGAGTCTCTTAAAAAACAGTTTGATCATACCGACTGCATCGCCGTCCATGTCGTCGGAGGAATACTGGACCGCCGTCGAGGGTTTGTCAACACACAAAGGCTCCGTCCTCTTTCCTCAGGTACCCGGCGGATATCCTGCCTCACCAGTGAAAGTGACAACCAATGAGGACGAGAATGGATTGGTGGGTACTCTTGAGAATATGACACTTCGTTGATTGCTTGTTTCAATTCTCGTCACAACGCCTCGTTGTCTTTATGCTGTTTGGCATTCTTTGTAGCTTGGCTGTTTGCTTGGATTTATGTATTGCTATATTTCGTACTACGTTAAAGCCTGATTGTGGTATAAGAATGGAATCATTTGCTGCTGAGGTGCCGACTTTACTTAACAGGGCACGATCTAAAGCATAACTCTAAACAATCTATTCTGGGCTCACTATTCCACCACTTACAGATATATCAATGTATAACATTTATGCATATAAACGCAGCATAATGACAGTAAGATCCGTGATCAGCAGACCTCAGCAATCTAAGACCAAGAAGGAAAACTCCGCGAGACAGCCTTGTCTCACACGCTAATGGTGACCTATCTCGTCATCGCGCTGGTTCTGACTCGCTAGTGTGGCGCCATTCGAACAGGGATCTGGATCCTGCAGCGCCGCAAGCCGCGTGCCTAGTTCGAGTGAACTCGTCCTGTTCCCAGCCCCAGATCAGAGGAGGCTGGCGAGATTTCCCCTACCAGAGATCATCTCGTCCCTTAAGCCCCATTCCTGCCAGGGCCGGATGATATCCCCGAAATGGATGGCCAGGTGCCTAGGTATCTGAAAGCCCTCACGAGCATGTTGAACGTTTTCTGCCTTGATCTTCAATCTACTTGAGTCACTTCCGTCCGCCAAACAACAAAAGTATGGAATATACTTCGACTTCTACCCGTTCTGCTTTTTGCCTACCACTCTGAGTGAAGCTCATTATTGCGAAAATAATCACAGAACCATGCTTCCTTGATTGTATGCAACATTGGCGTCGGCGAAAAATATTGGGGGGTATATAATATGATCGAAGAACTAGCAGTAGTTGAACGTGGTGGGAACGATAATGATTGTGATGCAGATCGAGAAGGGTTAATCTCAGTGTCACGAACACCGCGCAAGGGATCGAGTTCTGGCTGGAAACATGTAGCATAAATAATGGATGAGAAGTTAGGATTATTCAACACTCAACAGCTGTGGTGCTTTCCTTGAGTTTCCATTTAGGTAGGTACATTAAAGCCCCGGAGACAGCGATCAATCCCATGAATCCCAGACTGGATATCGGTCGAATATCGGCAAATTACCTCATCTGTTTTCTACTGGTAGTGCTGTGATTTATACATCCCAAGTCGGATTCCCGGGTAGAATAGCTATTATCTGCTAGGATCTTGAGATAGCTTGTCGCGAGAGCAGCTATGTTGTTAGGAACCAAGCCCAAGCACAACAATATTAATATCAGAGCAACAGCTACTTCAATTAACTAGTAGTTACACCACTCAGATAATAATAGATACACCTTTGGATTGGCTGTTTATAATAGTATCAGTATGCTTCCCTTCCACACTTCCCGCCCAGTTGATTCAGTCTACAGCACTATTTCTGAAGATTCCGTTTTTTAATTCAACCGAGCACTTGTCTAGACAGATGATCTACTGTCACTGCTCAACACTTTAGTTCCACTTCTTTCGAGGCGTTTTTCGCTCGGCCGTATTCTACCTAAAAGGTTGGCGTAGATATTAAAAGCATTCCCCTAATTTTCTCTATAGAGGCCTCTGGGTGGTATAGACCACGTATAACCTCCCTAGGGTAGGGACTTAATTCGAGCTTCTTTATCCTATTTGGGTTTATCACGACTAGAGGCATTCTAGGAGCTATTTAATGAAGAAATAGATAGTGGATAGGGAAAGAAAAAGGCTTGGTCGGAGGTGACGCGTTTAATATGGAGACTTTGGGTGGGTCTAAATCTTTGCCCGCCTGGACTGTGGCGTGGTATAGAAGACATTTGGAAGCCCTTGGGAGTTCAACTTTTCATATGCCGATCAAATCGCCGTTAGAAATATCTGGCATTTTTGTGGATGTTTCCTACAGCCCCAATTGGCAATGTTGTGGTTGTGTGGCGGCATTTGGAATCCCCACTGCAGGAACGGCGGGAGTTGGTGGCTCCACTGGAGCTTGCCTGCTATAGCCTGTCATGGATAGGAATACCACAACGTGTTCAATGTAGAGACGCAAATGCGGACTCGCTTAATGAGAGTCAATATAATGTCCTACAGCACAAGCAGTGTGCCGACTTGATAGGTGAATGGCTACCAGACGGTTTGCCAACCATGTACCTGACAGTTGGGCTATATAATACCACCAAGTTCTCCCAGTCAAACCCTGAGGCTCGCATCCGAGGCGAAAAAAAATGTTTTAGGTAATAATTATGGCTCGTCATATTCTTCTGGTAGCGCTGAGCTTAGCCCTAGGTGGCTATGCACTTACTCAGGCAAACCGGAGAACAGTAACGGGGAAACGCCTTCAGTTCACAAAGAAAGGAACTTTCCAGTTATCTATCTTCGAGGACTTACACTACGGCGAAGGTAAGCTTATTCTTCGGTTTCAATGCGACAGCACCGCTAACTAGGTTTTAGCGGAGGCCACCACCTGGGGACCGACGCAAGATGCTGAGACCCAGGTTGTGATCAATACCGTTCTCGACAACGAAAACCCACAGTTGGTCATCCTCAATGGGGATCTCATCACCGGGGAGGACACCCTCTTGTCCAATGCGACCAACTATATCGATCAGCTTGTAGCGCCTCTCGTGGATCGCCAGCTCCTCTGGGCTTCTACCTATGGTAACCATGACAGCGGTTATAATTTGTCTCGCAGCGCTATCCTGGAGCGAGAGAAGACCTACCCAAATAGCCTGACAAAAAGTATGGTCTCGGGAGTGCTTGCTGGTGTATCCAACTATTACTTGCCCGTTTACGCATCGGACTCATCCAAAGACACCCCAGCCCTTATCATGTGGTTTTTTGATAGTCGTGGCGGGAATTATTACCAGCAACTAAGGAATGGGAGTGAAGTTCCACAGCCTTGTTGGGTTGACGAGTCGGTTAGTCATATGCTTTATTTTCTTGCGGTGTAATCCCCTTTAACTTGGTGATTCTAGGTGGTTGAATGGTTCATACAAACCAACACAGAGCTTAGAAAGAAGTATGGCAGAGTGATTCCTTCAATTGCATTTTACCACATTCCGGTCAACGCAATGCTTGCCTTCCAGAAGCAGGGGGTCAACACAAATTATGAGCCAGGCATCAATGACGATAATCCTTTAGCCCAGCAAGGCGAGGCAAACGGACAGAGAGAGGTCTCGGGAACTGTGTTCAGCTACTCCGGTCAGGACATTCCATTCATGGAGGCAATGCTGAACACCGAGGGTCTCCTGGCGACGTTCAGTGGCCATGATCATGGTGATGACTGGTAAGCGGCTGCCTGCTTTCTGCCTTCTCTATTAGTCCATGCTGAAACAAACGGAAAGGTGCTTTAAATGGGACTCGAAGCTTCCCGGTATGAATCTCACTGGCAACGGATTGAACCTGTGTTTCGGGCGTCATACTGGGTATGGTGGATATGGCTCGTGGACTCGGGGATCACGACAGATCCTGTTGGATGAGATGACTCTGGAAAAACAAATCTTGACATGGGTTCGGTTGGAAGACAGATCAGTCTCTGGCAAAGTCAACCTGAACTCTACTTACGGAGAGGATTGGTATCCCTCCGTCACGACGACTTATACGTGAAATATAGACATGTAGCCGAGCCTCGTTCCGGGCGCCCAGAGGCAATTCATTACTTGCCATACCTGCGTGCAATGATCCCGTCGAGCATTCCTACGGCTCCCATCACAAGGACAACTTGCACATGTTGTATTATGCATCTGTTTCAGTTTACTTGTGGGGTAATTATGGTATCTCACTCATCAAGCCAGGAGATCGAGCGACAGATTTGTAGATACCATGTGAAGAACCCAAAAATCCATCCGAAGACGGGGTCGAGGACGATGGCCTTTTGTTCCTTTTGGCCATTGAATATTCCAGTACAGGAGCTATCCGTCAAGATATATTTGGCCTCCGTCTGACCGAGAACACTCTAGATCCTTGTGACGCGCATCTGCAGATCGACAGGCACAACGACGGCTCCTGTGTGAAGAATCGCATGTAACTGTACTATAGTCCATTTGGACTTCTTCATACAGCACGGAATTGAGGATAAACCCTTGGATCAGGAGTTCACTTTACTATAAGTCAGGCCGCTATTCAATGCAGACACAGCAATTAATGCGGTCGCACGATGGCCTCCTCCTCTATGCTTTCCTGCAACAGACAGACGATGGATGGGAGAAGAATTGCTCTATAAGTGAAGCCACTGTCGACATCTGGGGCTCAGAAAGGTGATGGAGCCCAAATGTGCGATCTGATACTCTTCATGGTATGCTGGAAGAGATTGGAAACGATCTGTGCTTGGTCGGACAGAATCTAGGATGTCCGGTATTCGAGAGCAATATCGATGTGACCAAGATGCTTCTCAATCACGCAATATATCTGAATCTCCCAGAAATCAGGACTACGATGTTTGGAAATTTTTGAGCAAGGGTTAACCATGATCTGAGTTGCTTTAATCTCGTATAATGCCGTAGGAATCATTGCCCTCGGTTGCAAGACTAGAGTCATCATGCATGGGTCGAATACTAATACATGGATCGCGACTGATCGACCTGTCCTTAAAGAAAAACTATGAATGCAATACATACAAGAAGACACTACACAGCAAAAAGCTAGAGCTGCTTGGAGATCTATCAGAAACTGTTAAATCCGGGGGCCGGTTTTGAATTTCGCTGTACCTTCGACGTAGACCTTTAATGGAGGAGGTACAGTAAAGCTTAATAAACGCTAGATGAGTCCATCCCACACCGAACCCTTGCTATTCTGACTTACTATGCCTGCCAAAACGGCCATTTTATGCCCTGACATGGAGGTAAATCACCCTGATCGAACCCGGCACTCCTGATGGTTGTACACCATCCCCGAAGACCGACACAACAGCTCGTATGTGGGGGCGCGGACAAGATCGACTCCAGCCAGCCACAATCGCTGCCCACCTCCGTCCGTGACTCTCGAAAGTATAATTTAGTGGGAGGAGGATATGACTGGGAAGAGTGAATCGCTTAAGATGATCTGCATGAGCGAAGGTAAGATCGAACTCCACTCGGCTCGGTAGTCGCGAGCTGAACCATCCACGTGGTTCCACACCATGAGGGGCACTGCCCTAGAACAAGCCCTCAATGGCTACAGTACTGCAATCAATCACTGATCGTATCTTGGTCTGATCCTCTAGTCAGCGTCACCGCTGCAAAAGATCGGCAGAGCTGAAAAGACACAGCCAGCGAGTCCACCCCACAAAGGATTTAAAACCCGTCTCCGTCTCGATCGTCAACATCACAGCATCCTATCGTCTTATTACCATTTTCATTCTCGCCTTTCTCGAAATGTCTGCACTCGCGCCATTTGACGCGTCCCTGTACGCATATCGGACCAATTTTGATGGCCTAACGCCTCGGGATCCGGCCTCCGCAGCTCGTGTTGAACAGGCAGTCCAACCTTACCAAGACGCCCTTGAAAAGTTTGGAATGCAGGACGAAAGGGCACGCGAGAGATACGAACAGGACACAAACGATGGCCTCACTACCGATAAATTTGAACATTGGGTGATCAACAATGTAAGTCCCGGTCAATCATTTTGAATTTTGGAAGTTAGGTGGCCGGATCTGGTATTTCTGATCTTCTACTTATAGGTCCCACAATGGGCTCAGGCAAGGGCTGAGCTGGGGAACTACGGTGCCGCGTTAAGTCAGGCTGCCTTTCAAGCCTTTGGGGACGACTACCATAGAAAGATAAGCCAGGGCCAGCAAGACCTTATGATTGCAGCCAGGCAAGCGGGTTGTGATCCTCAGTACTTTTAGAACATGTATATATGTGACAGCGTTAAGCCAGCTCTGAAGCCACTCAGATTGTTGAACGGCATTTATACCACTCAGTACATATCCTGCACAGTAGCACAGGGAGTCCTCTTGGGTAGTGATGGCTGTCTCACAGATCGGATCTTATTCAGACAAACCTGAGGTTCCGTCTTCTTGTTCTTGTACGATTTTAATATCGATCAGATGTCGTACCCTCCGGAAGAACACACCTGTACGATCAAAATGGCGGTGCGCCGTACTTGTCTACTCCAGAATTGCTGGAGTCCATTCTGTTGCAACTAGAGGTTTGTACACTCCTGACCACCGCCTAAGCAACCCGTCGGGCATGGCGCGTTCTAATACAGGGATCTCCTTTTCCTGCCTCACAGTAGTGATTCCTACGGACGCATAATTCAGAATCCACTTTTAGTCGATGCGTTCGCATTCGTCTTTGACACGACAGGAGTCCGTGAATATCGAAGTGGCGACTTCCTGTCAACCTTCCGTCTAGCAAAACTCTCACAAATGCAAACGGCCTTTGTTTTTTTTGATGAGACCGCAGCTGGCGTCGGATGCTGGCATATTCTATGGTCGATAGACCAGCTCACGCGTCGAGATTACCAGCTGAAAATCGAACATGCTGTAATCCGGATCTATCTCAGTCGGATAAGAGCTCAAGACCTCCCTAGATGTCAGAACGGACAGGCCCTCTCTCGCAGTGATCTTTGTCCTTTACAAATCGTTCGTCTCTTAAATGATTACTTTCCCTACATATTAGGTAACGATATGCCTACCGGTACAGTATTCTTCCAGGCAAAACTACTATAAATAGGCCGAGAATGCGCTCTAATCGTGTATCCCATCACAGAGAAAACTGACTTTTTAACAAAGTCTTCTGAATGATTTCGCTAAACCTCTCATTATCATCCCATGACTGCGGTACATCATGGCCACCGTGGTGCTGGTGGAATGCGGCTAGTTCTAGATCACACATGCGACAGAACCCTCTCAAATGCGGACTGCATATGTCGCGCTCTCCCCAAAGGCGAGCGGTCGCCAATTCAAGCCGACCGTCGTATAATTCCGGATGGAAGCAGCGTGGTCTCAGATGGCCATTATCTTTTCCCATGACTGTACTGATGGTAGCCCTCCACTTCATTTCGACCTCGGGATTAATATCAAACAGTGTATGCTTTGCGACCTTTTGTAGCGGTTCTAGCTGCAATTCACATGGCGGGTCTGCCTTTCTGCCAATTTTCACCGTTCGTGTCAAGGGGGTTCTCGCCTAAGAGGAGATACGTGACGTCGTGGCCGAGCTTGGGCGTCCACGAGAATGGCAGCCAGCTGTTGATGAAGATGGCGAATTTGAACGGAGAAAGCGAAGCAGGACTCTCCTGTTGATATTTCAGAATAACTGTCGCGCAGAGGCTCGCACCCTTTTGAATCAAGGTAATCAGCCGCCGACTAGATTGGAACGTACTCATTGGAAACAATCAGGGAGAACGAACCTCGCAAATACCCATGAGGCCATCAAAAGGTCCGTGACTCTGGATAAAATCTTCGATTTTAGCCACAGCGGCCGCGGTACCTCTGGTTGTAAGATCCTCCAAATGTGATAAATATGGGCAAGGGTATACGTCCGTGAGTTCTTTTTGGGCAGGGACGTGAAACTCTCTATCCATCCATACGAATATATACTCCGGTGGTAAGAGAGACTGTAGTTGTATCGTTTTGGCCTGAAAAATGGAGCTATCCATAGTATTTTTATGTATATATAGAATACGCATGATTACACACGCGGTACTTGAGTGTCGTCTCCACAAGGCGTCCCGGGTTGTCCTAGCGAGCCATCTACACAATCGTGGCGATTTCTCCTTTTGAAGTGATGGACGTGCCGCGGGGAACACAGTGTCGAAACTGCGAAACCAGCCTTTTTACTCAGTGAGCTTCAGCGCTAGGATCAGTTCGGGCTTTAAATTCTCTAATAACCGTGATGGGTTTCCAGCTAACACCCATTTGATTGTCTCCCCAGTCCTATGCCAAGAATATACTAATCTTGGTTATATAAAGTATACTATAAATTTACGCTATATAATAAACAGATTTCCCACGGGTAGTCTATGCTGCAGCTCTAGGATAGGTTTCCAGGATCAATCCTCTTCGTCTTCTGGAACAACAACCTCGACGCCAGATAAAGCCTTTAACTTGTTAATAGCCTGCTCGGTCAATGGCCTGGTTGAAGCTCCCGCGTCAGTCCTCACAGTTTCACATCACACATCACGGCGACGGTAAAAGCTTACGCAGGCTGAATAATCGGAGGACTAGTAGGCTGTGTAATAAATTCACCTGTTCCTGTATCCTCTTTTATAATCCTATTGCAATATTTAGCCAGTTATCTCTTTTCATATGGGCCTCTGGTAAACCAACGAAATGACGTCCTGGACATGCTCCCCGAACCCTTGTATAGAGAATCGAATAATGGCTTGCTATCAGACATATATTAATCCTTGGGAAACAAAGCCTACCCCACACCTCACTTACCTTCGTGGACTCGGACATGTTCTGTTGATCTGCGGGAATGATGAGAAATAATCAAGTGTCGACCTTGTCTGTTCGGCAAAGCTATTTCAGAGTCTCAACTAACCTCTATTTATACTCGAACAATTGATCGGAAACACAGTGCCAACATACCCCTCCACACCTGAGCTGACGGTGCCACGTATCAAGTCATTGATCCGCTCAGCGAGGGCTGCGCCCAGCCACTGATACACGTCCGTGCTGAAGCCAATCTGCCGATCGGTGGGGAAAATAGGAACTATACGGCATAACAATATGATCTTTAATTCAGCTGAAGTGGCATTGCTGTACCGACTTCTAGTTCAGCCGAAGAAGGCTCCATATCGTGGATTGACAGATTAACGTAATTCAACAGTATGGTATTTGGTCTTTTATCCAGGTACTTTCATTCCATATGCTTCTGGCCTATTAATATAGTAGTATAGGTTTCACCAATCGTTCAGACACTGAGAAAGGGTCTAAGGCTGTGATAGAATAGCAAATATGGACAGGCATGTATATATACTGCCCATCAAGTAAAGGAGTCATTACTCATGTTTTTTAGTTCATGGTTACTGCAACAGTCGCAGCTTGCTTCCCAGGACCAGGGCACTTCGCCAAAGCGATCGCCGCAACCATATAGAAGCCAGTTAACACTTCGGCCGACAAGCCTTCCCCTCTGACCAGACGGCGATACATATTGTGCCCTGCCTCCTCTTGAACAGCGCATGCTTCATCACAGAGTTTACAATCTGGATGTGGCTGGTATCAACCAATCTTCAACACCATGTGCCCCTGGACAACCCTCTAGTAACGGGCAGATATACTGATTTAGGGATTACAATAAGTATTTCTGGCCACTTCGACTTCAGTATCCTTGCCTCATGCGCTGGTTGATTTGGAAACCGTCGCATATCGAGACATTGCAACAAGGAGCCATCATGCGTTTTAGATAACATTCTAGCACGACGGCTAACGAAGCTGATGGCAGAGAAATGGTAATACCCGGACCGGCAGAGGTTCTCGAGCACTGAGAGGCCAAATTGGAATTTAGCGACAACGCATGCCACTATCCTCAAATCTCTGGACTTCGTCCTGCCCTTCCCGTTGTATCTGCCAGCGTGCCCGAGGTTGTGCAACTCACAACTGAAAGGCCAGGCTTTTGCGCAACCTGTAGTTGAAGCGACAACATCTGGCTTTCCGCACTCGATAATGGGCAAATAGCAAGCATGTGGATTCAACAGGCCAAGAATGTAAGAAATGCATGAAAACCGTGCCGACTACCCTTCATGCTTGATACACCTATCAGCGGCCATTGGATACGGAGCTCAGGATCGCTCTTTGATTCTTGATCTAGTCCTGTTTCGTCGGTGAATTCCCGTTAATAAACCCATGGGATAATGCAGAATGGCCTGACATAGTCCCTGAATGGCCCTGAGCGCGACATTGACAGGCACATCGATGTATTATGATATTAATTGCCCTTTGGCCATGGAACAGAACGCTAGCGTAAATGGGTATCTTTATGTACATCTTCATCAAGGAACGACCTGTCTCTGTTCATTTCCCTGCATCCTTGCCCATCAGCTCAGATACCGGTTGATGGTGTTCCAACTCCACTGGGGGGCGCCCAGCCATGTCGGTGGTATTCATATATGGAGCAGCAGGAGCGTGCCCAAAAGCACCGTGACCCGCTTCAAATGCCACAGGCTGCATCTGCTGCAAGGCTCGGCTTGCCCTCCTCCGCTCATACAATGCCCAGATCAGCAACAGTATAGCGATCACACCAAGTGGGACCCCCACCCCTGCTCCGATCGCGGTATCATGAGACGATGGACAGGTGGCCGGCGTGGCCGTAGAGGAATTCGAGTTGGAGTTGGAGTCCGAGGAAGACGAGTTGGTGGCGTCTAGGGTAGTGATGTTTTGGAGCATTCCAGCGCTCAGGATGGGATTGCCGTCTTGGATAGAGAATGGGACGTCGCTATTATTATCCGACTCACTGGCGAGACAAATGACCGTGGATCCATTTGTCCTTGGGCTACCGCAGCAATATGTCGCCTTACCGGAGGAGAACCCGACGTTGGTAATGGAGGCGCCCATAGAGGGTGTGGCCTTTGCTACAAGAATCATACCCGTCAACCAACATGAAGTCGGCCATGGAGGAAGTAACTACTTACTGCAAATGGGGCTACACCCGTTCCATTTATCATTCGTGCAGGCTCCTCGAGAAAGCACGTAGGCTGGTGGCCCACATTGAGGCACAGCCCGTTGTCTAGACAGATGTCTGATTGTCCACAGCAGTGGGTGTTGGTGTCTGCTTTGCAGGGAACATTCCCGGGCGCTTTGTTTCCGTTGGGGAAGTAACATTGCCTTGTATCGGAAGTCATGGTGGAGAGTCTGTGGGGTCTTCGAACGGATGGATCTCGCTTTTGTGTTGCGGGAGTTTGTTAGCGAATTGACAGGACAACGACCAAGAGCGGGACTGCAGCTTACAAGTATCAGCCAGAGGAGAGGCTGAAGCTGGAATTGGGGGCCAAAATTAGTACTGTTTAAGGCAGGCAATGGAGTGGACCCTGAGGGATCAATGCTCACCCTATGAGGCTCTGAGATTGACCGTTGTCTATGATGCCATGCTGGAAAAGGTAAGGAACAGCGACGGAATGGCCAAGTGTGAGTTATCCTACTCTGGATATAGTTAGATCGGCGGTGATCTCAAATAAGTGGGCCCACCGTGATGGGGTTGCAATTCGAAGGGTTTCGCAAGGCTTAGTAAATGATCGAGGGAAGTCTAGACTGATGCAACTAAGGGCTGATACTGTCTGTCGACGGTTATCCGTCGATCTACACCAAGGGATGTTGGACCCGGCAATGAGCACCCACGCGCCCAGCGCAGGTGCTCCTTGGAATACGATTCTGGAAGCCTTGGGCAACGGTCTAGCAGCGTTTTACATGGTCATTTTCACTATTATGGCATCAATACGATGGTCTTCAGGTTCAAGGAAGGTGAATATAACTGACCTTTCGGTGGAGAGTAGGAATGTCGTTCGTACAAAGGAAGACCATTGAGCATTGAGGCTTGGAACGGTCATCCTGTTATGTAACTATCAGGTACTTAGCAGCCAGCTAAATTACTGCTTCAATAATGTAATCACTTATGGGGACCTCGGGGTGGTATATGTATAGCAACCTCACATATCCGGACTTTGGCTTTTCATTTATAAAGTAGACCATGATTACATTATCACGGGTTTATTCGGAGTTTCTAATGGGGCCCTAAAGGGATATAAGTACACTCCAATTCACAAGATAATGCGTTCCAGTAGACGTGGACAAAAGTCTGGTATAGCCATGAGAACTCAGCGCCCACTTCCTTCGGCTCAGCTCCGCCAGTTGAGAATACTCCTGAGCTGCCTCATCCTTACGACCACCATCCACTACGCCCACAACTACATTCGTGCCGAAGACTACCCTCCCGTGCCGGGTATCTATCCCACACCCGACGCATATCGCATCGGCATCGCAATTCTCTTCCCCGTCCAGACTCTCTGCGGCATCCGGGGCTACTACTTGTATCAAGCTGGTCACGTTCGCAGCTCTATTCCATACTTAACCTGCCATGCAACACTTGGCATTCGCACACCAGGTCACTTCTTTGGTGGCGTGCCCCAGATTCCATGGTTCTGGTTTATAACAATTATCACGGATTTCTTCGCCGGGGTGGCCTTGGCTGTTTTCTGTTACCAGGCATATACTGCTAGCAGGTCGGAGGGGGCATTGTGAATGGGAGGGAAACGGACAGTATGCAGCTCTCGTCATGGGCCTATTAGTCTCTTGAAGGAGGACAAAGTCTACTCGACTTCTGTGGCCAAGGCACTCTTGCTGAGGTCGTCAAACGTTGAATTTGATCTAGTAAAAACCTATGCCACAGTGAAACGCGTTGGTGCTGTTACATTATCTTGTCTTCCACATAAATTGAAAGAAACATCACGTCATTTTCAGCATACAGTTTAATAAAAGGAATCTAGTTCGTGATCAGTCATCTGGTCGCCCCTATCTCCTCCGATATGGCACTCGGTAGTTACCTAGTCCATACATGGTAGCACTTATTTTTGATCCCGGGGTAAGATTCGGGAAGCCGAAGCTGTAATTATCGGTTCACAGGGACAGAATAAACTCCGTGTGGAATTTACACTAGCATTTGACCCTAGATTACAATATCTCGGCCACTGCCGGGTATGATGAATGCCTCACACGTGGCCTCGGGAAGAGAAGCATGACAGCGGCATATATCAGGGCTCCAACTGCACTCTCTGAAGTATAACAACATTGTATTTTCCCAGGTACATATAGTACTCACTTGTTGACCGTTGTGTTCACGAAGACAATGGCACAAATCTGTAACACTGTAGCTCCCTCATGCAATGAGTAGGATATAACCTAGCTCAGTGGTCTCTGTTTAAGATCAGAGCCAAGGCCTTATGGATCCAATTCGAGTCCTTACCTCGGTATATCAAACCTGGTCTTCACCGTGGCATTATAAACCATATGCCCGAAGCTCATAGTATAATAACCGCTCCGGATAACGTTTTCACCGGCAGAAGCCCTCCATTTCTCTCTTCATATCTTGTCCCTCAATTGTTGCCTTTGTTAACTACCAAGTGCCATCACAATTTCCAAAACGCAATGGTCACTCTAGATCGGCAAATAGCCGTCGAGCCCCTTGGGCCTGACTCGTATATGTCGGCAATGCCTCCAACGAGAATGGGCGCTCTGGCTTCATATGCGTATGGAGGAAACACACTAGCAGTAGCGGTCAATGCCGCGTATCAAACGGTGCAAGCTTCATTCCACTTGTACTCGATCTGCGGGCACTTCATCCGCGCCGCCAGGACAGATCGCAGCCTTATTTGCCAGATTGAAAGAGTCAGAGATACGCGCACCTTTCAGACTCGTGTTATCCGAGTGAGCCAGGAAGGTAACGATGCCTCGACGCAATTGTGTTTCATCGCTTCGGCGGATTTCCATATTGAAGAACCACGATCCATGGTGACCTATTCTACGCTTCCACAGACCAGCCTGCCACTTAGCAACACCGGTATCTCGACCATACCTCCACAAGCCCCAAAAGAGCATGGGTTATACCAGAATCTCGAGCGCTTTCTGGATATGCAGCCGATTGTTGTTGCCGCCAGCATGAAGGAAGAAGAGCAGAAGGTCCATCCTCTGCGCCCTCCAGATTTTCGGCGGAAAGGTTCCGTGTACAGACGCCGCTGGAGAGTGAAGCGGCACATGTATCTGCATTGGCGTTTTACATGGACAAAGGCCTGGCGTATATACCCGCGAATCACAGTGGTTATGCGCTCACCGACGCCAGTGCTTGCGCTACTCTGGACTTTTCTCTTCGATTGTTCACGCATGGAATCGATCTGCGACAGTGGCATCTGACGGAGGCAACGACATCGGTGGCTGGGAATGCTCGGGCCTTTAGCGAGGGACGCGTATGGGATGAGAATGGCCGTCTGGTTGCCAGCATGACACAGCAAACTCTTCTTCGCCCGAAGGCTGGTTTCTATCCACGCATTTGATGGTGCTCACCATCTATCATCATCTTTACAGATCTAGCTTTCGTGTATTTGGGGACTTTGTGAACTGATTCATAGAATACTCTTGCCGTACATAGATATCGCAGTTAAATAGAATGACTCTGGTTACTCGTGGGACAAAGCTGTGACCAACGATACAACACAGGTTTAGTTCCAAGATAACACCCTATACCCATCAAGCTCTCTATAGAACACTCTTCCACACCTTCCGATACCTCTCCGACCTCCCCGGGCCATCGCGTTCCTTCACGGCAGCCTTGAATCCTTTCTCTTGGCTTAGTTCCTGGAATGCGACACCTTCCGGGGAGTTACGGGTGATGCCATCGAAGATCGTAGCCAATTTCTGGCTTTGAAGAAGAGGGCCATCGATAAGACCATTAATAACCTGCTTTTGCATCCAGAGCTGATTTTGCGGGACCGACGCAATGCGGTTTGCCAGCAACAGAACGGTTTCCTCCAACTGCTCCTGAGGCACAGCTTTCAAGACAAGGCCCATCTTCGCCGCTTCAGCGCCGCTGATCAAGTCACCAGTGAAGAGCATCCGTTTAGCCTTCTCGACTCCGACGCGGTACGCCCACATGGCGGTCGTCGGACAACCCCAGACGCGACTCGGCGGATAGCCGATGCGCGCATCTGTCGCCATGATGACCAAGTCACAGCACAGGGCGATATCACTCCCGCCCGCCACGGCTGCACCATGCACCTGTGCGATGGTCGGCTTGTGGCTGTGGAACAGTTCCGAGAAACATTCAGTGTTCGCCTTCATCATCGTGTAGTCGACTAATGGGTCGTATCCCTTCGACAGATCCTGTGATCCATGCGTTTCGCCGCGCTGCGCGTTCTGCGCGTAGATATCCAGATCATAGCCGCCGCAGAATCCGGGCCCGTTTCCTTTCAGGATGATGCAGTGTACCGTAGGGTCTGCGTTCGCTAGTTGGACTGCGTCCCGGAGATCTCTTGGCAGGTGCGCGTCAATCGCATTGAAGCGGTCCGGACGGTTCAGGGTTATATATGCGATCTTCCCGTCCGGGGACTTTTGGTAGAGGATCGTCTTGAAGGATTTGGCTGTCATTGTCAGGGAAGGTTGGTCGCAGGGCTATCCAGGTCTAGCTATTTGGAATATAGGCGGAAGATTATAATATAAGCCGGCATGTAGATTCCTTCAACCTCGGCCCGTTGGCGATCACCCCGCAGGTCAACGTCAGGATGCAGCGCAGTGAAGTGGAAACATGCAAGAACAAGTCTATTGAGGTTATTATATCATGATGTTTCATTGGACCCTGTTGGTTCAATTCTATAGTTAAGACGGGGATCGACAGGTTAGATAGCATAAAGATCAGCGTAATTCATTCCATCCTACTTTTGTACAGCCTCTGCCTACCATTACCGCCACTCAACTCAATGTACACTCAACATTTGCAGAAACTGGTCTCCTAGAGCATTCGCAGCCGTAGGGTTAGCGCCTGTAACAGCTCACGATCCACCGTAACGCTGCCAATCTTCTCCTTCACTCCTTCGACCATAATGGCGCCTTCATTCCGAAGATCGGATTCCACCTTCTCGATCTCCCCACCCATGATGGTCTCCATCATCTTCTCCTCGGCGTCACTCCAGCAGGTGATCCGATAATCCTTATACACAAAATCACCCTCCCCAGCAAGCTTAGTACTCAAGAACGCAAACGGCCCATGACAAATAGCAGCCGTGGGCCGACTCTTGGCATGGAAGAATCGCAAGATGCGACCGAGATGCGGATCCGCACCCAGATCTCTCAACGGCGCGTGTCCACCGGGGATGAACACGCCAGCAAAGGAATCCAACTCGGCATCGCTGATGGAGCTGAAGGTCCGCGGGTGACTGAACCCGTTCTCGCGCTTCATGCGATCAATCAACTCGTGCTCGCGCCGGCGTTCGTAGAAGTTGCCCGCGAAAGCGAGCAGCGATTCACTGTTGGGGTCGGGCGTGGGCTCTTGGCCCTTGGGTGACGCGAAGGTGACTTCGTATCCGGCGTCGAGCAGTTTCTGGAGTGGTTTGGCTAGTTCCATGAGGAAGAAGCCGGAGGGTTGGTCGACTATCTTGCCGGCTTCTTGGCCGCTGGTTTTCTTGAGCGGGAAGGAGTCGGCGTCGCTCAGGATTATGAGGACTTTTTTGGCGGGCATGTTTGGTTGCTGTGTTCTCTGGAGTTAGACAAAAATAAATACGTAGGTGGAATTGTGCTATTCGTCTTTGCTGGACACTGATCTGCATTTTTATATCCTGCTATCGAAATGACATCGCAATGACGTACCCGATCTGGCTGAACAAGACAACACGTAATAAATAATCCCTGGCATTCGTCCTGTTAGTTATTCTATGCAGGAAGTAATCTATTTTTATCCTACATGATATATTCGTGTTGTTCCTGTGAGCTACCGGTTCATCCGGTTATGTAGGGCTTCCCAGACGTGGAAACTATCAGTTGAGACACTCACCCACACATAAACACGGTGGCAAAGAAAGGAATATATGTGGCTCAACATGGCTATGTACATACAAGAGATATCCTTCCTGGGGCTGTGTCTCGCGACAACGAATTTATACACAATTAAAAAAGATTATGTTCACAGTTTGTAAGGCTATTGCCTGACTGTCAAAGCGATGTTGCAGTCAAGATGACGAACAATAGAAAGGTATAGAAAGAAGACAATTCAGGGCTTGCTATAGTGAATCGAAACGCTGTGTCGAGCATAAATGTTGGTCTGAGTCAAGTACGGGTCATAGTTGCTGCTTTGCATCGACAGATCCTGGGACGGGTTGAGTGGCTGCTTGGAATGGCCCGTGCCAGATCGCAGCTGGGACCAGAAACTGCCGCGACTGAGTTTGAAGAGCGGTCTCATGTTAGGGAGGCAGGCGGCGATAATCCCGACCGTTGCTTCGATGCAGGTCCAGACCACGACAGGTACTTGGTTGTCTAGGTCGAGCGATTAACAGGGGTCCAGCTAGACAACACCGCGACAGATATGATGGTGAATACTTACAGGTAACGTCAGGACCAGAGCGTGTGAGGTTGATCATGGCAACAAGACGCACGATATCAAAAATCAGGGTTCTGCGCAATGGGAGTTAGGTTGATTCCAGGATAGAGGCAAAGAGTACTTACAACCCGCCAGTGACAAACACTCCCGAGAGCAGCAGCCTCTGGGTCTTGGAGATCGGAAGTGCCCACACGAATTTCAAGGGCATCACGAGAAGAACGGCATCGGTCAAGATGTTGGGGATTTGCTGGCCATAGTAATACTGGGCGGAGTCGAGGCAGGATCCTGGCACCGTTGGGTCCCAAAACTTGTTGACCGGAAGGCACAATAAGATCCCCACCACGCACACACTCAATCCCCATAGGATAACAAACCCGGCGACAATATTGGCGGCGAGGATCATACGCGGAGTGGAGAATAAACGCTTGTACAGTGCGAGGATGGATAGCTTAATAAAGGCGATGCAAGTCGTATAAACCAAGGGATTGGACCATCCAATCTGATTGAATGAGTAAGTGGATCACCATGCAAACAAAACTGGAGCCGCAAACCTTCAGATAGACGGTGAGATTCTTCTGGGGAATCATTGTGATATGGGAGCCCAGTCCGTTGAACAGCACTGGTATCAGATTATTAGCCACCTGAACACGTGCGTATCGAGGAAGGGATGGCATCAATGGGCCACCTACGGATCGCAACTCCGATTGAGCATCCATATTTGAAAAGCTACAAGAGGAATTAGTGAGGAGCGTAAAGAAACTTCTAGAATGTGATTCTGCATACAAGAGCGAGGAGGATCAGATAATCATCCAAGTACAACCGGGTGCCATTCATCCTCCTCGCTAGCAGCCGGAGAGCCACAGCGGTTGTGGACAGGATGAAGGCAAAGTAGAGCGTGATGATGATGGACCGGCGTAGATTCTGATTGGGGTGTTCGAAATCCCCTGGGATGCCATCGTCGGATCTTGGTTGCTGTGACATGACAGGTAATCTGCCCAAGACTGCAATAGAAGCTTAAGAAAAGCATACGCTGGAAGCAATCCCAACGGCAGAAGGATGAAGGTTGTGGCTTCGAGTATTTGGAATCACTGTCTCGCGCGGCCAGCCGAAGGGTTAATAAATACTACCTACGTTCGAGGTGGGACAGGGAGTTCGCGCATCGACTCCCGGTATGTGTCAGGTTCTTCACGTCCAGGGCGTCCAAAAATAAAAAGTCAAAAGACCAATGTGGGGAGCAACGCCGATTCATCACATTGGACGCCGAATAAATAGCGTGAACAATAGATAGCCCAAGTCCAGAAGGATCCGTTTACGTGCATCGATCAACATCGTTTACTAGCCATGTGGTTCTCATGAGGGGTATCCATGTCCAGACATCCCTCACCAGGACGAGCGCGGTGGGGCGGCCAACGCAACGTAGGGAATCAGAGACAAGGATCAAAGGTGCCGAGTGCCTTCCCAGTCCCTTCCACCCTTGACAGGTATCAACCTTGCGTTGGATGGAGTTATATCCCCGATAAGCTTTGACCAAAGAACGGCGGCGGTTGGATACATCAACTTTGTCCCACCAGATACATCCCGTTCTTATCCTCGGTGTCCACTAACACGCGTAAAGTCGGCGGGGAGCGTTGTGAAACGGTGGACTCTATCCAAAGCTGCCACAGACGTAGGTTGATGTTCGCTCCATAGATCCGTTGATGTGCGCGGTCAGCGACAGATCGCAATTCACAATGTGCTGAAGGTCGTTTCAGAAGGGATGAGATTAGGGTTGGGGGTCAGACCTCAGAATCCCCTTACATCAGGTACGAGTACTGGCCAATCATAGCGCCGCAGAAAGGCGGACGGTAACCTAATTCCGAAATGGCAAAACAATGTCCTTTTGTTTTTGGTCGGGAAATTTGTGTCCAACTGACAGATCGCATCTCTCGCATGCACATACGAATCTTTGGCCTTCCCCCTTGCGTCCCTTAGGCTTGACACTAGGAATAATAGAACATCTTCTCACTTCCCCCAGCCTTGTTTCCCCCTTAAGATAATGGTCTATCTCACACGATGTCATTGTGGATAAGGATTATCGAGTCCGGTACACATCCCTTTGAACTTCGCTCAACTATAGCACAATTGCGATCGCATTCATTCCTGATTCCATTCTCCATTTGTTGTGTTGGTCTCGGGTACCATGGTGTTCTCAAGACATCCAGAATATCATGCGTTCACGATACGTTAATCTGGCGTCAAATTGAAGACGCGGTGCTGGGATGCGCCAAGCCCCACTACGGGAAACAAGTCGACATGGGCTCGGCAATCGCTCAAGGGGTCAGAGACTGAACCGAACTATCAAGAAAACAGAGCTAGTTGTGGAGGCTGCCCCCTGCGCCGTTGATGTGCAGGTTCCCGCTCAAACACATTGGATTGCAGGGCCACCGGGCACCATTGGTTTCACTGCCAATAATGGCTGCCATTGGATGAGATATCGTCCCTTGCCACCTTATTTGTTGCCAGCCTCTGCGATGAAATCATAATCGCTACCAAAACTGGCAAGGGCTTGCCCTGAGACACTTGTGTGTCTCCTTTCTACTCATATTCGCATCGGCTAGACCTCTAAGGGGCAGTGCTGGCAAGGAGGTTATCCCTTGCCACCAGGGCTAGTCTTCATGTCGCATGTCACTCGGAACTTCTTGCACAACTTCAGGCATATACTGCGTGACACCAGCGTGGTACATGTCCAAGGACGGGAATACATCTTTGTTTTCCTCGTTCTACCTCCAGATTGCTAGGCTATTCCCGACTCATGCTTTCCTCCACTGGGAATTTATCTTGCCCCTCACTCTCGTGACTTCCATTGTTAATATCAGTAACTACTAATAGGTATGTCTTTCCCATGACTTCCGCGAATTCCAAATACCGCTTTAGATAGCGCTGTCGTTGAGCCACGGTCCGCTAACATAGAAGGTGATCAGTACCGAAACGGTGTGATTGTGCGCGTGAGATGAAGACATTGTGACGCGTGACTTCGCCAGTCGACTGATGAGATACACCATACAGGATCTCATTCCTCGTATGTCCAATTATGTCACCTCTATAACGTGTAATAGTGATTGGTGTTAACCCTGAATGAGTCTATTGCCTGGGGAAGATCTGCGACCGACCCAGCTCAGGTGGCGTTATTAATATTAACAGATAGAAGCATAAATACAGGTCAATCTAGATCTCTTTTAGAGTTCATTCCCAAAATATCACATCTATTTATCGTTCCAACTCGGTGATATTGTGGAGGTAAGTGCTCAATGTATCACCTAAGGGAGATCAAGCCACAACTTCAACATCTTCGGATAGTTAGGTGTTCCCAGGCCGGTGGCAGGATCCCATCTGAACGTTCTGTGTCAGCCAGCTGGCGATAGAAACAAAGCCAAGAATGGAACTACTCACCCAGGCGCAGTTGCGAAACCGTCTGTTCCACATCCGGGATTAGTACCATTGGTGATATCATTCAGGACAGAGGGATTCTTGTAGAGGACAGGGTTGATAAACCCGACCGGACCCTTGCCGACGGCAAGGCGCTCGTCAATAATGCGGTTGATGATGGCAGCAAAGATTGGAGTGCCTAGGAGAACGGACGTCTGTTTAGTAGCTGCAGGAGCGAGGGGATAAGGTGAACATACTAGCACTGGTTCCACCCGACAAGCCGAACTCGCCGCCATTGAAGACGGCAATGTTGTCGCCATTCGCGGCTACATCCGGATAGCCTCGACCCAACCGATTGTAGAGGCCGCCATTCTTGCCGAGATTTTCGGCGCCTTCGTAGTACGGATAGGGAGGGTTATGGTCCTTGAAGTATCTGCATTCAGCGTCAGTGGAAGGCATGCTATCATGGTTCAGACGACGCACGTGGCTACAGCATCCGCTTGGTAGTCAGGGATGGGATAGATGTTGCTGAAGCCACCACCTGACGCATAACTGTACAAGCCAGCCGGATCATACACGGCGCTCTCGGGCTGGGAAACGGTGTATCCCGGGTAGACCTTGGTGGCGCCAACGTTGGTGATATAAGGGCAGCTGGACTCGTTAGCGCACGAAGTTCACGAGCGGCAGTGGATGTCTCTTTACCTGTTAGGGAATGCAGGACTAAAAACTGTGCCATTGTTCAGGCAGCCATTCACACTGCCCCCATCTCCTGGGGGTCCTGCAACCCCGTTATCACCAGAGGCAAAGAGCACCGAGACTCCTTGCAGACCCAGCTTCAGAAACCTTAAGGATGTTTAGCGGTGAATAGAACAGCTGCGCTGAAGAGTAGCAGTATGACCTACTCCGTGCATTGCCTCTGCTGATAATTTGCAGGAAGGTCATTCTCCTGTTCGCCGTACGAGACACTAATGACATTAGTAGGCTTGAACACGCCACACATGAGCTGTCCATCGTAGCCACCGGCATCAGGGTAAATTGGATCCAGCGATGGGTCATTGCCACATTCACCATACGCACAATAGGTGCAGTAAGACTATATATTCCGTCACATTAGCAGTGTGTTCGGGTAATATGGTGACTCAGGTTCAACTCACGCCATCAAGTGCGTCCAAGAAAGTATTGAGAAACCCGGTGGTATTACTAGCCCAGTTTGCATCATCGGTCTGGTACAATGTGATGCTTTGGGGATGCACGATTGGATACGCCAGCTCAAAGTCGAGATCAGACTCCCCACCGGCCTGCCGACGGGGACCGGAGCCTCGGCGCCGTCGATGAAGGCGGGAATTGGGTGTGTGCCTCCAGGAATATTTTTGGCAAATGTCTTGAAGAACAGGTCCAGGTCCTCCTGGGCATAGTAGTCCCCTTCCTCGAAGATGCCCAAAGAGTTATTTGGGTGAGGCGCCGCACGCGCTGAGGGAATCTTATACAATGCCCGAATGCAGTCTGGCGTGATTGAATGATCGCAGTTAGTGACATTGAGGCCTTTGAGATCGCCTTGGTGAATAGGGCGTCCTCCAAGCTTCGTCTTTCCGCTAGCCGAGCCCCTTCTCCGGATACTAGAGGCTTTTCCCGAGGATGGGTTCAGATTGACTCCAGGATGCACATAGTCGATGTGCTTTTGCACTGAATCTGGGACATGGTACCTGCAGAGTGTATCAGTTACGGATTGTTGAAAAGGGTTTATGAAGTGTGAATCTCACTGTTCGCAGGCAATTGCTTTCTTTCCAGTTTTCTTATTGTGGTACTCATAGTAGGTGGTGTCGAACAAGTCCTCGATCTCCTTGGACGTTGCGTGGAATACAAGCCAGCCGTGGTTCTTGGTTTGAGCGACGCGGCTGGCATTGATTCCCTTTTCGGTGAGCCAGTTCTGGACCTCGTTGACTGTTTCTGTCGACGGCGCGAACTTGGCAGCGACTTCATCTGCCGAGTAGAACTTGGCATAGTTGGGAGAGCTTGGGTTTGAGCTATAACCGGTGCATTAGAGAGGAGTATAGCATTGACAAGCGAGACCACAGCTATTCACTTACACATCCATGAGCAGGTCGTGAGCCTCTTCGAGGTTACTCTGGGCTAAGCCAATGCGGACCACATGTGTGTCAGATGGGCTCACACGCGCCCGCTTGACCCAGTTCGATGATGTTACTTCACGCCTCTCATGGACTACTGAGGTCGCAGCCGAGAGGGCGGACAGGCCGAGCAGGAGCCCGCTGCAAAAAGAAAGATGAGACAAGGGCCGCATTTTGTCGACCTGATATCCGATGCTTCTACACCTAGGGAAGCCTGAAGAATCATATCCGTGATACCACGACGGGTGCATACCTTTATAGATGGCTCAGTCTCTTGTGTATAGTAATGTTACCATTATAGCCCCCGGTATATCTTACGGCTAGTTTAGTGCGATTCCCCGACGGAGCTCCGCCTAGTGGAGTCGCTGCTTGCGAGGCTTGTCTCAGTGGCAGAGGAAGATCCATGCTCCCATAGAAAGCCGAAGAGGCTGACTCACTTTCCCCCTCACAGCCAGTGACATTTTCAGTGAATCCAACAGGACATAATAACTGACAGTGGGTTGAGTTGTAGTGTACGGTTGGAAATCTAAAATAGCTTCTTTGCACCGCCCCTGACGATCCAAACGGTTTAGGGGCGAGAAAGATTGCAGAGCGAGGTATGCGTCTGTATCTGACTAACGATTCCATGATCCATGAGACGGTTGACATCCGTAGAGACTTGTGCTCGCTGTAGGCTGTGGCACAACAACATGTGCAAGACGGGAAGTCATGAATTGGCTGCTCGACCTCCCAGGCCCGTGAATGGCGACATATCATGCAAGGCCCCACTTAAATAGCATAGCTTGGACACCTGGATCTCTATCTTCAACCATTAAGAGCTTGTTTTTCTAGGCATTCCGAGCTTAACCGGCACAAGCTCCGCATGATTTCAGCCGGATAGCGTAGCCCAGTTGTAATAACCTGGCTCCGGTCGGGCCGATCACCGTTTCTAAAATATTGTTTTCCCCTGAAAGACAGACCAGCAGGTCGTCTCATGACGGCTACGGACCTAAATGTCCCAGTGTATTATACATGCCGTATTACCCAGGGATATTGTCCGATTCTGTCGGGAGAACCGCGGAGGATTCAAACCGGACGATAAACACCCATCGTTTTATGCACTCCGGAGTCCGGATGCTTGGATATTCGATGACAACAGGTTAACAAAGCCTAACGAATAGCAGTCACTATACCATTGAGATCTAAAATGATGAATTATCTACCATTACACATAGAAATCTAAACAACCTTTTAATAGAGATATTCTAGGGTATGCTCTTCACAGATCGAACAACAGGGTCTTCCTGTTCCGGAGAAGATCGACAGATTAATGTCGTTGCCCCGAATTAATGTCTCTTGCTCGATGAATCGAACTGCTGCACTTTCTTGAACGCTCTGTATATCTCCCCTACACTTTGTTTCGCGTAATCTAGACGGAATCAGCCATATCCTCTTACTCAGCGGGCCTATACTCACAGGAGCCAATGACCATCCAGATGAAGTTGAAGAAAAAGTAATAAAACCAGAAGTAGTAACCCTCGGGCCGACAGAAGCTTCCTCCGTGGAAGTAATGGTCAAACAGACTAGTGGCATAGTAGAGGACGTCGCCATAGACCTGGCCAACGGAGAGCAGAAGCTGGAGGGCATGGCGTGCAGGATGCCGAACTGCGATGCAGTAGGCAATAAAGAAGGCCAGGGGTCCCCAGCAGAACTGTTTGGTTGAATTGTTAGCATATTCTGATTACCATTGGCACAGCCAGGTCCACCTACAGCAGTCACGGCCTCCATGGTGACAAGGAATGCGTCCGATGTCAGATAGCGCGAGTCCGACAGGGAGTACTCCTTCCATAGCTGGCCGAATAGCTCCTGTGAGCCTGCCAGGGTCTCATGATGGATCACAAAGTAGGCCTCGAAGAATAAATGAATGAACCCCGCTGCATGGATTGCTTTAGTTGGACTTCTTAATAAGAGGGCCATGGAACATACTCAAGCACATCCACACAAAGGCCAATTTATCCGCCCGACTTGCCTTCGGTCGCACCCGTCGTATAATGAGAAAAGCAATCCCCAAGACAGCAGCCCATAGGAAGCCAAATTGGGCGATTAAGGAAACTACCGAAGTCTCATTGGCGACAAAGTGTGGTAGATGTATAGTGGTGGGATAATACCGGTGAGGGACCATTGTGACGCGACTAATGCAACCTTGATATAGAGAGACTAAAGACGGGTTTCAGGCACACCAATCGGATCTCCCACGTATAATACTTAGTACACTTCTTTCCTATAGGTTGTCTGCTATTACTTCTTATATGTGTGGCTGCTGGACGGGAAACCTCCCCGGACTCCGCGGATCCCGAACATAATCTCTCGGATAGTTCGATTTCCATATCGGACCATCTTGGGGATTCTTGGCTCAAGATTAAGTGAGGAACACCCCAACACTAGCTTACTAGATATGATCAGTCTAGAGTGAATGTGTTCGCAACGGTAAAGATCGTCTGAGATAATTCTAGAACAATGAGGCCAATACATCAATAGCATATTCACTGAATCAAATCGGCCGGCTACATTCTGTGCCTCAAGCAACAGCCATGGAATATCGCTGTGTCAAGTGAAGAAAAAAACAAAATGAAGCATTCAAAATTAACAAAAAATATATAAAAAACATAGCATCCGCCTACATACCCGTCGACCTAAAATGACACAACATGGCCAGGTCTTGTTTGTTCGGCCGTATATCGCACACCGTCCACCTTGAGTCCCTGCTCATTCAACAGCGTGATTGTACCGCCCTCATCGGAAAGCGCACAGTTGTGCAGCTGGAAACTCTGGCGACGCCTTCGACGCAAGACGGCACCGTCGGGCAGGTATTCGTTTTCGCCCTTGTGATTCCGGACGCTCCAGCCATTAAGTATCACGGGCGCGTCCGCGCGGTTCGTGAGAGTGACGATCGAGTCGGATTTGGTTGTCGGGTCTGAACCATGATGACGGATCATGGCCTCACTAATGGTAACTGTTCGATCATGGACATCGCGCCTTTGTCGTTGCTCCCCCGGGATTTCAGGGTTTAAGAGCTCATTCCAGCTAAGATACCCACGGGGTGGAGTAGGTTGTCCTTCGGCATCGGTATGCACGGCCTGGGATGCGAACCCGATGAATACCCCCTTCCAGTGATCCCCAAAGTCCAGCAGGATACCCCCGTCCTGATAGATGCCGTTGTCACTTTTCCACTTCTTAGGGCTTCCTTGGTTCATGTGAACATTGTGGATCCCGTTGCCAGTGTTGAAATGCGATCCAAAAATGTAAATCACGCTGTCGTGGTCGACTGCGCCATCCAGCACCGGGATAAGTTCATCCAGTATATCATTATCTGGTCCAGGAATGTCATGGGGCAGAAGTCTGCCTGTTTCTCGATGGAACAGATTGCCTCTAATGTAGTCCAGGGCGAGGCCGTTGGGGGCTTGCTCCATAGTGCCTTCCAGCAGATGAAATCCTGGTTTCAATTCCCGGAGTCGTTCATTTTGAAAGTTCTCGAAGTTCTTCACCAACCAAAACACTAACCTCGAGTCACTTTTGTCTCCAGACTTGATGTTGATTGCTGCGCGGCCTTCCCCCTGACTATTGTCACTGGTAGTGAAGAAGAGCGAGAGATGGGGAGACACATGGTCATCTGCATCGGTTTCGTAAGTGAAGCGAACAGGCTTTGCCTTCCATACTCCGTAGCTCTCAACAGGCATTGTCAGAGTCGGTTGTTTTAGATAGGTTATTGAATGAGAAAGTTTGTTAGGTCATAGATCCAAGATACGTCGGGAAAGAGGAACCTTGTCGGAAAGGATGGGAAAGTCATATTTACTTATATCTCTCGATGTTAGTCTAGACCCATAAGGTGTCCGTTACCTGTGGAGATTTGGCCCGATGCTGATTGCCTCTGGATCACAAGCGTAGATGTGTGATCTAAATTCATGTCGACTGATTCATTATCGACACATCTTAGAGGTCACAGCAGGATGTTCTATCTTTGGTACCGATGGCCTGATCAAATGGACCTTCAATCCAGGCCTTGCAGACCTGCTTAGGTTCGATCGTCACGAAAGAGTGTTTGATCCGGAGTGTGTCCCGCAAATCGCGTGGACGGACAAGCAAAAGTAAGTTGGCCGTGTCCATGGAATCGAGTGAGAATCAGAACGCAGTTACTATGGTATACGACGCTGAGAAATGTATAGGGCGTATCTCAGCTCGTAAGGGAATATTTTCCCGTTTCCCCTAGCGGAATAACTCTGGCGAAGTTTAAGCGATTTTGGGGATATACCTTATAACAAATGATCGCTTCCATTCGAACTATATATCTGTTCATGACGTCCTTGACAGCCACCACTGGTTCTTTCGACGTGGACAAAGTACGCAGAATAGAACAACTTTGTTTGTTTAAGAAAATTATCATATGCTTCAACCAACAGGGTATCAGATAAGAAACCCTCACAGTCCATCGAAATTGTGCTCAAAAGAGGTCTCTGCCAGAGTTGAAGAGTGATCAAGTTCAATCCTGGCGATAACTGTGTTCATTCTGCCGGACAATCAATCGTAGAGGAAGGCGGAATGAAGAGGCGGTCAATGGAGTGGAGGTTTTTGGCGTCTCCACCGCCAAGCACCGAGAGCCGAGAATCTCGCCTCCGAACACCGAATTGCTGCATGCCGTAATGCGACGGACGCGATTCCTCGTTTTGACTCCAAGAATATCTCGGTGATTCTTCAGTATAGCACCGAATAGTGTCTATTACCTCTGGTCAAAAAGCCGAGCAAGTGAACCGACTAGCAGACGATGATGTATCAGAGCCGGGTCTGCAAGTCCTGCGAACCATGCAGGGCTCGTAAAGTACGGTGCATTGGTGAGCCTTCCATCTGGTTCTACGACACTTAGACCTAGAGCTGACGCGGTAGAAGTCTCCCCGGAGGACCCTTCCAGATGCACGCATTGTATTGTAGGCAGGATCCTAGCCGTTGTATACCGGCTAAGACATACTAACCGGATCACGTGGCTTCTAGAAGCGTGATGAGCATTGCGAGTTCAAACAAGCTAGGCGCAGGTTCAAGCCTCACATACAGAGAGCAACCAGTAGGTTCTGTAAAAGGTTGGGCGCGTGTTAGTCTGTCTAATGAATCATGGAGTAGGCGAGCTGTCGCTCCTAAGTCTGGGTCATGGTACCAGGGAACACAATGATGGACAGATTAAACCAGTCTTCGCACCATTATTTGTGGACCGGTTATTGGATAGCCAACCCATCCAAGGTGTGTCTCAAGATGAAATTCATGTGCTAAGGGTAAGCGATCTTCACTCAAGATATCAGCATCGTGACTGAGCCCTAGCGTGTAGGCGCAGGAAAATGAAGGCATGAGTCGAACAACAAGCTGTTTTTCTGAAGACAAATCTGACCGAAATTTATAGTGTGCAGCTCGAATCTCGCTTTCTTTTCAGATATGAAGATTCAATCGCTGACACAGAAACTGGGGAATTCTCGGTTGAAAGAACTGGTCGATGGTATTGAAGCAATCATTGAGGGCCGCGTTACCGCACAGGGAGCGACAACCATTTCCCCGGTTACGTTCAAAAAACCACTCAGCTCCACGCGTATCTCCGGGGGATTGACGCGGGTCTATGTAGATGGTTGTGATCCAGGAATTTGTTCGTGTCCAGGCACAGTCTAACATCTTGATAGTCTACTTCAAGCGTATCCATCCGATGTACCCGTTCCTGGACCAACAAAGCTTCGAGGAGACGGCATTCTCGACAAACCTCGCGCAGACGTTGGAAACAACCCCCGCATTCTCTGCTCTTTATCATGCAGTACTTGCATTGGGGTGTCAGTACCATGATGGTGGATCCTTTGACCCCGGAAAGGGTAAAGCATGGAAGTTCTTCCAAATGTCACTAGGCCTGATGGCCGACATCCTCGTGCCACGAGAATCGCTGCTTAACCTGCAAGCTTTGACTGCTATGTCCATCTTTGCTATGAACACCTGTTGCTTGCAGATTGACGAAATCCTAATCATGGAAGCGGCGCGGATGGCGCAGGCCCTCCGATACCACCGAGCAATCTGCAGTGGAGAGCAGCAAGTGTGGTGTCTACGCACATTCTGGGTCATCTACGGCATGGAAAAGCAGTTAGCATTTCAGAACAGGGAGAACTCAGTGAGCCTACGATTATCTAGAAAGGAACCAGCGCTAACGCTGTGATAGTTGATCGCAGATTATAACGTAGGGTGTCCAATCCCAGAAACACCTGAGGCCAGCTTTGAGGACTATAACTGGTTTTTGTCCAGCATCCGGTTTGCCAGGATAACGTCACAAGCATTTGAGCTTCTGTTCTCTATTAGTGCCACTCAGAATGTCACAGAAGCATACTACACAACGATTGATTATGTCCAGGAGCGCCTGGAGAAATGGCGACTGACCGTGCCTGCAGGATTTCGACCGGGAGAGTATTGTCCTCCACAGACCTTCATCGATCCTGTGTCTAAAATGGTCGCTCTCCAGACACACTACTCCTACTACAGCATGGCCATTGCTTTGGCGCGTCTCACTTTGCAGATCGGCTCTGACGACGGTGCGCGACAAGAACACAGCAGACGAAATCTGATGGCTTCTGCCCGACGTATAATTGAGCTGACCCAGTATATTGACAAGGCACCGCATACACCACTTTCGTGAGTGAATAACCTCTGTCACTCGATGGTCTTCTGCAAAATCTGACAATCGATACAGTATCCTTGCCATAATGCCGCTTGTAGCCCTCTTCATACTTTTCGACTTTGTCGTCCACAATCCCACACACTCGGAGACAAAGACCAATTTGGCAATGCTTGATATTGTTTCAGGGCACTTCGCTCTTCTCGAGCATGCATCCAATGGCTCATTGCCCTGTTCATTGGTCTCGGAGTTTGCCCATATAGCGCGACAGCACGTCAAAGATGTCAACGGTGGACGTGGCCCCGGAGATATGACGGAGGCCCCGCTTACCTCGACGCAAACGCCTTGCCGTGGCCATATCAGCACAGGAGCAGGCGCCGCGAGTAACACGCAGATGCCAGTAACAATGGAAGGGAACATTTTGGTAAGACCCGACCTTGCTCATCAATGTGATCTAATCTGGTGACCATTGGTCCCATATAGGATGATCATCGACCTAATGTTGAACTCGGCGGAGAGTTCGAACCGTACAAGCACACAGATGGCGTCAGTGAGCCAGCAGACCAACTATACTATGCTGCAATGGATGCCAGTTTCGACTTCGGGAGCGACCTCTGTTGCCCGGTTTTGATCTGCGGACGCTGTTCGGGTCGGTTATCTCGACCGGTTTTGATTCGCCTGAAGATGCCTCCGGTTTTGGTGGGATCATGCCGACACCTCCAACATAATATCGGTGACGTGACAGATGTCCCAAGAATACGTCTCATCACGAAGCTCCGCTGCGACATGGCGTAGAATTGCCTATTGCAATGGATTTCGAAATATTTGATGTGTATTAGTTGACCTAGCCCATTCCGAGTTGTCAAGATATAATGGATATTTTAGGGGTAGAAAGTGTAAGGCAGACATCATAACTGTGGATTCGTGTAGATTTTAAAAATGCCGTTTCGACTGTTCCATGCTGTTGCCTCAGGTGTCCACTTTCTTTTCGGGGTTCGGCAATGGCGAAACCTACAAATCCTCACCGTCTCTGACCCCGCCTTCCTGTTATGGTATTACACAGGCAGAAACCCGCCAGTCAGCATGCATTCTTAATGCCTTAGGCGTCAACTTCCCGCTCCTGCGCCACAATCCGCCTTGAGCGTCGAATATCAACCACCAACATTGGCTGTGATGATGTGTCTGGATGTGTTAGGTACCGATCTACGGTCTTCTGGCCCCACCTTTTAAGATCACAGCCAGTCATTTAATGCCTATAATTCCCAAAGGAAGTAATCCTGGAGATTCTGACTTGGCTTTTCATGGTCAAAAACCCTTCGGAGGTCGGGGGTAAGCGTCTCCTTTAATACGTACGAGAATGTGAGTTGTGCCAAACAAAGGCCCCCACGGGGAGCTTATCTCAGCACGTAAGCCATCGTCGATATATAATTCTGGTGCCTCTCTTGCTTCCAGGCAACCCAGGTCCAAAAGTGCGACCCAAATTTACAGAAACCGGGAGACTCACCATGGCCGTTCCCCTGGGTTTTGTTACATATCTCTTCCTATTACTTGCGGGCTTCTATCTTGCCCGCAAGATAGCTAGGCTCGTCCAAGGTGTGTGCAGCCCCGCTGACCATGTAAGAGTTAAGGCCCCGCTAATGCCAGCACTGCCATAGTCCGACGATTCAAACAACTACACGGTTGCTTGCCCCCACCAAGAGAATATCATAAAGATCCGGTGCTGGGTCTGGATGAAGTGCGGTCGATGCTTCGAGTATTTCGGGAAGACCGCTTTCTGGAATGGGCGTTAGAGAAATATCGACGTTATGGAAACACCTTCGCGACCTCAGTTCTGGGTGACGATAATATATGCACCGTTGAACCGGAAAACATCAAAACCATCCTGGCGGTGAAGTTCAAACAGTTTGACCTGGGAGAGAAAAGACGGAGAACGTTCCATCCGCTATTGGGCGATGGTATTTTCGCATCCGATGGGCCGCAGTGGGAACATTCGCGGACTCTGCTGAGGCCGAGTTTCACTCGGACGCAGATCGCGGCGACCGATCTATATGAGAGGCACATTCAGAGGCTGATCAGCCAGATTCCGCGAGATGGCTCAACGGTGGACCTTCAGGACCTCTTTTTCAAGCTGGTATGGAAGAATACCCGTTGTAAAATGACCCGGTGCCATACCTAACAGTACATCCTCTAGACACTTGATACAGCGACCGAGTTTCTGTTCGGAGAGTCTGTTGAGTCTTTGCGCCCTGGATCTTCCGCCGAATCTACTAGTTTTGCCCACCACTTTAACGTTGCCCAGGATGGAATAGCCTTCAGCGTGGCCGTCGCGCCATTCGACCGACTGATTTTCAGACCCAAGCTCAGGGAGTCTGTCAGAGAGGCAAGAGGATATGTCGGGAACTTCGTGAAAAAGGCTATCGAATACCGACGCTCGCTTGATGCCGAGAAACATGCGGGCGATGTATCAAACTCACAGTCGCGATATGTATTTCTCGAGGAGCTCGCCAAGGAAACAGATAATCCAACCGACATCACCGACCAGGTTTTGAACATCCTCCTCGCAGGAAGAGACACGACCGCCAGTCTGCTAAGCATGGTATTCTATCATCTCGCACGGCGTCCAGATATCTGGGGAACCCTGCGGAGCGAGGTTGCGACACTCGACGGGAAATACCCATCGTTTGAGGAGCTAAAACAGTTGAAATACCTCTCTTGGATTATTAATGAGAGTATGTAATCCTATGCAGTACCCCCAGACCCTGGCAATACTGACTACCCGCAGCTTTACGCCTGTACCCCGTGGTCCCATCCAACAGCCGCACAGCAAACGAGGACACCTTCCTCCCCGTCGGCGGCGGACCAGACGGCAAATCACCCGTGTTTGTCGCTAAAGGCCAAAGAGTTGCGTACGATGTGTACGTGATGCATCGACGCCATGATATATTCGGCCCCGACGCGGAAGAGTTCCGACCGGAACGATGGGAGACCATACGACCCGGCTGGGCTTTTGTCCCTTTTAATGGAGGCCCTCGCATTTGCCTCGGACAGCAGTTCGCCTTGACCGAGGCGTCTTATACGATCGTAAGAATTGTGCAGTCGTTCAAGGAGATCACCAATCGGGACCCGGAGCCTTGGCAGGAACGACTCGCACTTACGTTGGCGAGTAGGCATGGGACGAAGGTGGCGATGGTGCCTGTCTAGATTATTGTCTGTTCTTTACTTTAACCGTAGCTAATACTTCAAAAAGGTTGACTGGGTAGTTAATCAATCAATCAAGATTCTATTTCGGGTTCAAGTCTAATTTTTGAAATTTAGCAATACTGATACTTCGAAGACCAAATGAATGCTGTAACAAACTATAGAAGGAACATATAGAGGGTTGTAACCTACTCGATGCGAGGATCCCGACTCTCAGATCGCTTGGTGAGACTACCTGACCTGGCTGACGAGAATCAAGGATACGAGAACTAATAATGATATAAAATGGAGGAAATAACAGGGAGATCAGAACAAAATATCAGGATTCCATTAGCCTTTCACTGTCCACATTAAAAAGCACCCGTTAGCTCCGTTCAACAGCCGTCCAGATTAACGGATAGGAAACGATTGAGAAGGCTCGATCTAATATGGGAAAGTGGGCTAGGAGATAAAAACATACGCAATATAACATATAGATTATAAGCTATAAATGCGAAATATGCCGGTGAAATGTTTCTCACTGCAGACGGTCTACAAAGTTGATAACTTTCCCCGCTGTAGAGCTCCGCTCAAACCCATCAAGATCCTTCACAAATACAATGCGGAATACATGTTCAGTCTCAGGTAAAACAAAGAAGAACGTGCGTAAGCGCTTGACCAACTGCTCTTCTAATAGAACATCTGCTCGGGATGGAGCCCGTAACAAGCGGACTTCCAGAGTTGCCTGTGGCGAGGAGTCGAGCTGGCCAAGTATCACCTGCCACTGCAGGATACCACATTCCTCCGCCTGCAGCAGGGCTTTCAGTTTTTCAAACTCGAAGTAGGCTCCATCCCACTTGAAGCTGAAGCGACGGTCACGGCCTTGCATCCGGAGCACACGCAGGTACTGCCGCTCACTCTCGGGGACTACGGCGCTGGCCATCTCGGGAAGTGGATGGAGGGATCCCAGGTCTCCAGTGATATAGCGAACGAGTGGATTGCGCAGACGCCGCAGGGAGGTCTGCACTATAATCCCCATTTCTCCTAACGGCAGGGGCTCAACATCAGAGGGAGAGTTTCCCTCATCTAAAGCCGCAGGAGAGAGAATTTCTATAACCATATCGCGGGTATCAAAGACAAAGTCCATCGTGCTGCCAGTGAGGTTCTTCTCGCCCACTAGATCTGGACTACTCAAGGCCCACGGGCCGGCCTCTGCACTCCCCATGACCGAACAAATCTTTACGTCCCCCAAAGTCGCACGAATGAATGATCGTTGCGCTCCCGTCAGCGGCTCGGATGAGTAAATAATCTTGTTGACCTGGATCTGACTTTGTCTTTCCACGGGTAGTGTGGAGATATAGCAGACCAATTGGACGATCTGACTGGCATCGCCAGTCAAGACGTTGACATGATAGTGAGCCAGAGCTTGAATGACCTCTTCAAGCTGCATATAATTCCCCGCGCTGAGCACAGTGGCCCCGGCGTTCTCCATGATCTCCGTCGTTAAGTCCAAGGACCTGTGTTTGTGGTTTAGATATATGGTTACTTTGGACATGATGCACTTCTTCACACCTGTAAAAGCTCCCTGACATGTGCACAGACAGTACCCAGTCTTTACGGCTGATCACTCTGCAATTCTGGAGAAGCTTCCCCATCTGAGCTCTTTGTTGCCGATTCTCATGGACATCGACGGCAAACATCATTGGTACACCACCGGACCCGCCACCGGTGATGCTCATGTATGAGCTCTCACGGTACACATTTTCCGGACTGGCATCATGTGTGAGCCGCTCCACTGTCTTGTAGCTGGAAGGTATTAGCTTCGAGCCGGTGTCCACCTGTCAGATCATCTTACATGTTGTTTTTATGAAGCAACGGTTGGGAGCGAAGGTCAACTTTCGTCTGGTGGTTATTTACCCAGTCACGGACCTGCTGTACTGCCTTCGCATCCGGCGGATATTGAATGTCAGGATTGTAGAAGGGATGCCGCTTAGCGACGGCAAGCACCTCTGACAACGAGAAGCTGTTCGTGGCCATATTGATATATTGATTGGAAGCTAAGCTGTAATAAGAAAAAATAAATTTGTTGCATGCGCTACGACACTTCGGGAGGTTGGTTAGACACTCCCCCGTCAGGCGCCTGCAGGTTGCTCATATACGTACACTCCACTCGGCTGGATGGTCTAATAGGTGGATTAATATTTAGCCTGTCACAAGGGGGTGCCAGTACACTGAGATCTGGGAAGTGACATGGCCTTTTTCCTTTTCCCTGATCCATCAGATTCGGAGAAGACTAGCTTCCCTCCACGGCTCAGCCTCAGGCCACTAGAGGCTAGCTGCATAAGTGATCACCGCAAGGGGTCGATTTGTCCGCGAATTTAGTCATGGCGTTCCTAATTGTTGGCATTCAACTGTATTTTTGTCCTTCTTCTCGTTGTGTTTGTTTTGGTATGAGGTGAGGGGACCATACCCTAATTCACCACAAATAGTCCAACGCACGTGATGCAGACAGCACGACGTATGGATGGAATTCTTTGCTACGAGGAAGATACAGGACCTATTTGATGAAGATATTGGGCCAGCTAGTATCTAAATCGCGGTACGGAACATCCAAAGGCCATCCAGACTCATCTTGCCTACTCTGAATAGGAAGCGTCGGCATCCCTTTAGATAGGTCGTTGACAAGCTCGTCCACAAACATACGAGCAAGTAGTAACTGTCAAGAGAGCAGCGGTGAAATACAACTTGGATGTGAACTTCCTCGAGGGCCCGGAGTCATTCATCAGAGCTGTTTAGCAGTTTTTGCTGTGGCTGGAGCGGGGGTGAAGAGTACAGACCAGCACTTCTCAAGCAGGACGTAGGGAGAGAGGATCATCGAGAAAGTGGAGAGCACACATATTCTCTCCAAGGACCTGCGATCGAATTGTGAAGGAAGTTGTCAAGGATGGCGAAGTCAAGGTTAGTGATTGGTTGATATATAGGGGGATTGAATGTGGGTCTTTTAACTTTTACTTTTACTTTTATTTCCAAACTCCATATGGCAGAGAGCATGTCGATGCTAGTGGCGTCTTCAGCCGAGATAATGTCGGCATCATCCCGGTTTAATGAATTTCCGAATAGCTACCGTGTAATTCACCGAGATCTACGGTTTCTGACCTACTAAGACTAATATGCAGTCTTGTAAGAAAGCAGCTGCCTAGATCTGACGAGTCTATACTTTGTAATCATCGGTTGCCTGGCATGGTCAGCAACCCGCGGGTATCAAAAAGAGCCGGTGTGGGTTTGTTGACCCACTTAGCACCATCTTGACGCAGCTTTCAGCCGTACCACAACCAGGAGAAGCTGAAGTCCGACTCATCCGGGCATGGAATTGCACAGCCAGCAGCTTTGCAGTAGGGGAGACATAGCGCCATGTAGCTCTCCACCAATGATACACCGTGGGAAAAGATCGTCGAGACACTCAAAGACTTGCCCAAGACGGACCAAGGGATCAACGCCGGGACGAACAGGATCTGCGGTCTCGCACAGATGTTCCTGCGGCAGTGGATGTTTAGGCAGGCTGGACGCTGGATCTTTCGCGCGGGATCTTGTGGTTTGTTTTCCTACTCTCGCTTCTTTCTCTTGGCCGCGAGCCAAGACTCGCTCTCGAAGATGTCACGATGTGGCCCTTGCTTCCTCGGAGAAAGTGAATGCCTGACGTTCATTGTGAAAGTGGACCATAAGGTTCATCCTGCCAGGGAACCTGACCGATCTTTTCCCCTACTCGATCTATGGGTTCGTGGAAATACCCGAACTCACTTCAGCTTCCATGAACCCCCACTGTCGATCATTGTCTCGGCATATTGGTCATTGGAATTACTCTTGCTTATCCTATCTCATGTAGATACAACCTCATTCCACGAGTGTCCCCGACTAAACATGTATTTCCCAATTAAAATCTGCAGTAATAAGAAAATTTGATCCGGACTGATGGTGCGATTATTTTTCATGGTAGAGGCTGAACCCGTGCATTAAGCACACCACCAAGACGACAATTGAAATAAATAATAAATAAATAAATAAAGACCAAGTTCGAAGAGGAGGAAAAGAGAGCTGTTAAGAGACTCATAGCATGTTCTTGGTTCAGGAGACAACACTATTAGCAAACGGAATGGCATTCCATCTCACCCGACGTAAATGCCTCGCTGGATCCTTGATGCTGTTCCGCGCATGCAGCCACCGATAATTATCGAGGAGAATGATTGATCTTGCAGGGAGGTCAACTGGAGTAAGGTGCAACGTGGATTGCGCCAGTGCCTCCAGGTCCTGCAACGCCTCTCTCAGCTCCTTCAGCGCCGCAGCCGCCCTGGCGCTCAAAGGCATCACAATCTCGTCACGGTATCGCATCATGAGGGAATGACCCTGATCTTGTGTGTCAAGGGCAAATAGGCTACCCACGATATGACGTTGATCGGGGTTCTTGATAAATTCCGGTGGGATGGTGATCTGGTATTCCGGTTCATGGAGAGCTGCTTTGGCGGCCGAGGAGAGAAATTGGCTCAGTCGATCAATTTTCATGACGGAGAGAGTGCCCCCACCGTAGCGATCGGGCTGGAGAACTTGAAGCGCAAAGAACCGCGGTGGGGCGTGCTCGTAGCTGCAGTCTGTGTGCCAGGGAAATTCCTGCATTGTTTCCGATCGAGCCTGGTGATTCTCGGTTTGAAAGGTGGTCTCGCTGGGGCGGACGTCCCAGAACCAGCCACGGGATGCGCTGTGGGTGATGGGGAGGCCATGGCCATGGTTTTTTGACAGACTGACAATAAGGCTTTCCAAGTACTGGCTGTTGTCGTCAGGAAAGCTCAGGCTGATTTTGAGGATCCCTTCATGCTTGAGGTGGTTATGTACATGGCGAACATGGTGCAGGTGTTGAGAGTCAATGAGATCTTGTGCCACTAGATGAGGTACTCTGGGCACAGCGTCTGTAGCGAATTGGCGAGTCGGTCTTTGTATCCCTGGCAGATATTGCACAGGGCTTTTGCTTTTGTTGAGAAATCGAGCATATCTGCTCGTTGATCGAGCGGCGCGGAAATGACGTCCTATATGTTGCATGAGGGGCAACTGGATTCTTGCAGTGAACAGCACAGTAATCCGGCTTGGGAGAGGCGAGCCTCATAATCTAGCCGGCCGTCTTTGCACGAGGAATGGCACTAGATCGCAAAGGCAGGGTGCAGGGTAGAATGGGGCGAATTGAGTCTCCTGACGCAGGACGTGTAGGTCACAGTGTAGGTCTTGCAGGCGAGAAATCAGATTAAAGTTACGTAAATAAAGCTAAGACAAGGGATACGCGATGTGACTGTCGAAATGATCTCTTGGATACAACAATTACCTTACTGAAGACCAGCTAGCTGGCTGTAGCTGAAGTATTACGCCGAAGCTCCACTACCCAGTCGTACAGCTGTGTTGCCTCGCCCTCGAGGTCACCATACGATAGCCTCATTCGGCATGGTACATGGTGCTAGCACGATCGATGAAAAGTCTATATTTAAGTGGAACCCCACATGCAGATGACGTGAAAGCTGAAAGCTCTGTGTAATGTGAGTTGTGATTGAGACGGGCCAAATGAAAGATTCCAGCACGCACGGTCAGCTGTCCATGATTCACGCCGAGTGGAATAGTATGTCTCGATTATACGCTTTCATAGATAGTAGATTATTATAGTCAACACATATAGTACACGTAGATCTTCAGTTATGTGGTTGGAGAGCGATCCCATTGCATTGTTATGCCATCGACTAATATCATCGCGGCATTTGAACGTCTTGTAAGAATGGAGCCTATACCTTCCTTCTTCCACCGTTTAGGCAATCACTAGATGCAGGAATAACCAAGCATATCCCTTAGCTCTCTGAGTACTCATCCAATACTGAGCAAATCCACGCGCCTCCATGACTGACAGCACAGATCCTGTCAGGACTACTTCTCCACGTTCCCAGCCCTAGAAGCTGGCCATTTGTTGTGTGATAGGTCCCGATAAGTGGATAATGACCTCTGTCACCCGATGACTTGAGGATGACTTCATACAGTCGCGGCCAGATGCGACGCTGCACGACATACATAGTGTTTCCTGAAACAAAGTGAGGGTTGCGGAGACGCTCAAGAGTCGATAGCCACTCGTCGGCTCCGACTTCATCTCCAAATAGAATCCCCGCCCCCTTACCTCCGCGAATCGGCTTGAGCAAGTATTCCTTTCTTAAATCCGGGGATTTTGCCGAAGTCTGAATGAGTTCATTCAGTTCTGGGCTTCCAGGGATAAAAGAATCTGCGATGCCTGCATCAAGGGCTTCTCCCTGGGCCGGTGTTAATACCTCCCGTGCTACCAGAGACGGAATCTCTTGCTTGATAATACCAAGCATTCGTTTATCATGAACAAGGAGAATAGTACGCATGTCATTAAAGCAGCGTAGGCTAACTTCATGCAGTATCTCAGGTGAGAGACCGAATAATTCGTGCTGGTGAAGCTCTAGACCAACCTGATGTATCTCTTCCACAACCTCACCATTACTGGTGAGAAGGAGAGGAGACTCATTAATAAGCCTAGTATGGCCTTGGTCTCTTACCAAGCAACATAGCCTACCCCTATCTGGGCTTTTGGGATCAGGAATTAACCTAAGATCTGCTGGTGTGATCAGCCGTGGCCTGATTCCAATGTGGCGGTGCACGAAGTCGATAAACATGTGGATATCTATCCCCGGCTCTTCGCCCTTAAGCAGGTGCAATGGGCGGCTTGGATTGAAAAGACTGAGCAGGCCGTTCAAGATCTATTGTATATGTAGTAAAGGATTAGCCTGATGAATATCGCAATACAGTGGTAGCGCGTGATACAGGAAAGTTCTACCTTTGAAGAATCAGTAGCATGGATGAGACCATTTCTTCCTGCACCGAGATCGCTCAGCCCTTCTTGTCCGTATGCCAGGTGCATAAACCCGTTGAAAGAAAACCGTGCATTAATTTCTGTGAGACGGTAGGTTTCCGTTGAAGGTCCATCGCTGTAGCTCCCGACCAGAAAGTCCGGTCTCCAAGAGCCCAACCTAGCCTCGTAAGGAACCCCGTTGTGTGAATTCTGACTCTCCAGCCACTATAATACAAAGTTAGATCGGGCAAATAGGGCATCTCCCTGAAGTTAATCAGCGTACCCGCAGGAGGTCTTCTTCATTTTTCATTAGAGGCATGCGCTCTGGGAAGCGAGCATCCAGGTCCGTCCACCATCGTTTTACAATATCCACGATGGCGGTGGTTAAAGCGTTGTGCAGTTGTTCGAGCTGTCGTTGATGCTCGTTTGTGATTAGGATGGGACGGGGACATAAAGCCGCGTTGGACCCATGATACCACAGATGTTCGGGGCAGAGGCCCAGTATACTGGACTGCAGGATTTCATGTTCATGGGTGTACAATGTTTTGTTTCCTTGATACGAAGCCACAGGCTCATACCTCTTAGAGCCGATCCCTAGATGGACTTGTTGGAGCTGGCCGGTAGTAGGGAACTTCATTAGGGCGTAATATATGTGGGTTATGTGGGTAAACCTGGGTCAGAGTAGGGGAACGATGGTCTAGGTTATTTAAGTCCGAGACATAGGAGGCTAGCTTCTAATGTGGATAGTACATTCAAGTCAAAACAAGTTCCAGGCACATTTGCCCAGTGTCCGATTGACCCACTCAGAGTGAGGTGAGGAGGCAGCCTTTGGAGCAATTGTAGAGCGTGGCAATACGAGGAAGCGGAGAGCCACTTTGAATATGGCCTAGAACACTAGGGCTTTAGTGTGTGCATATAAAGTACGGTGTCTATTTTAAACATCGTGATGTGACCTATTCTTTAAAGTAAACTACACCCAAGCTGTGAATTTTCCTAAGCTTATGAATTATTAGCAAGTCCACTGATCTTCTGGAAAACAGGTCAGTCAACGAAACCCAACTAGGACAATAATCAACCCGAGCTGAAGGTAGGTTCGCTGATCGCCATCATTAGCTCCCTAGCATGTTTTCAGCTCCGACCCGGGACAAGTCGCGCGCGCCACGTAGCCTTTATGCACGGTGACTGCGGCGGCTAACAACGCTGATCTGAGAGGTCCGAAAGAGAACTAATGTTCTCAGCTACGAAGATGAACTTGCCGCTAAGCCGAGGATCCACTCTGCATACCTATCCTTGCTTCGGGGCCGAGGTTCAGTCCTTGTGGAAGGAAAGCAATAAGAAAACAACATGGCGAAAACGCTGGGCAGGGAGCGGTGGTGCATCTGCTCAGCACGGGAAACTGTTTGCTATTTAATTGCCTCACTGCTATCGCTTTAGCTCGAAGAGTGCTGTGCCAAGATTTTGGTCCACTGTACTCAGTGACCTGTTTTCATCGCACGTTTTCTAGTTGGCTGCAGGGCCACAGCGAATAGCCCTGCTGCTTTCACCAAAGTCTGAATAGTCTCCAAGTATGGTTGTTCTAGAATCGAGTTAAAATAGATGTCTTGAGAAGCACTCTATGCGTGGTAGTAGTCTCGTCTCCTGTGAACATATCGCTTCATTCCCCCTGGTTGATGAAATCTGGGGCTCAGTATATGGTGCGGATATGATAAGGAGGGCTTTATGTGGTGAGGGCAATGTGCCTTGAAGGACACAAGGATATGCGCTTTTGTCTTTATGTACTACCCTCTCCAATTTGCAATAAAACCGTAATTAGAATCGGAAAGATGTTGCTATGTAAGCTTGCATGTGCTAAGTCTGTAAGTATTACTAGCTCGTCCAGAATTGCACCCACCTTGTCTCTATACAACGCTCAATGAGGCCGGGTTCTTGCTACAAGGCCTTTCAGTGGGGAAATTTGAATTTGAAAGAAAGAAAAGTTGGAAAGGCCAGGCTCATAATCCACACACAGGGTTGAAAGAATGGAGCAAATGCAGTATACCCTTGTTTCCTGCAGGTAGTATTCCTATCAAAGTCAGAACCCGCTTATTTGTATACTAGAAACCAAGCAGTCTACTCTAAAGGGTTAACAATATCCTGCAAGCCACGTGGTACTGGGCTACAACATCTCCGGCACTGTAATAGGGTCGTGATAGAAGCAAATCGGTCGCGGCCCAACCCGTAGATTTTCAACACATGGTTTGTGCGACGACTGAAATTCCATGGTGGTTAAAACACCCTTTTGATTCCCATGGAACACGGTAAGTTCATATTCGACGAGACCGTGGAGGGTCGATTGTGAAGAAGTCCATCCGCGATAGCTTGAGCGTGGTCAGCATCGTATGAATGCAGCCAGCTGTGACAGCGCACAGAGACGACTGAAGATCTCTACCCCATGAAGCGTCCCTGCCCTGTTATCTATCCCCGTGAGAGTCCTGTACTGTCACGAATCATGTTTTCAATTTTCAGCCTTATAGTATAGTAAAATAAAACTCTAGCAAGATAGTGATGCTTTAAACAGTGAACCGTGGAGGTGGGTATCCTTATGTATGCGAAGAGAAAAGGAATCTACTTTCTCATGTCAGGGCATTATGTTCAGTAGGTAACAAGCAAGCCAGATTCGAGTATTGGATTATTCCGTCGTTGGAAGCAGAGATAGGGAAGCTGCTCTGAGTAGATACACATATTGAGAATGTGTCATTCCAAGGCACACGGTAAAGCTGCATCTGAGGTTTGGCCGAAGACCTTCTCTTGATATACCAGAGTTCACTCGGTGCGTATGACTACAGAGGTGTGGACTCCTAGAGTTCCGTCGAGTCCAATCGTTCTACTAGTACAGACAATGTTGCCAGAGATCAATGTACCCTTCAAACCCTCATGAACCACCAAGCACTGAAGACCCCAACTACTGTAAAGGCGACTGCCCAACGCGCCAGCCCTCTCTTGATGTGATACTCGGCCACGCGATCGATCGCCTTGGAATCATTGATCCGAGGAAAAGGAATATCCTTCGGGACCTCCTTTCCCAATGCCTCACACAACGGACCCCAGCCATCCTTCACACTGAAGAAAACCAGCCGATCTGCAGGAACGACATCTTTCAACCACTCGAGATGGCGCTCGTAGATGTACGCATTATCCCTTGAGCCATCATAGATCTTATCCCACTGCGCCTGTAGCAGGGAGATATAAGTCACGAAATGTCGCATCCCTAATCGATCGACGTTAGTATTCCTTTCTCTGCCCTCTTTTCCTTTTTTGTCTTCTTGTGGCCGTGACCGACTGGCCACATAGAATGTTGGTATATTACGTTACCTGGGAGTGGGAGCAGCACCGCCCCTAGAAACCAAAGTTTAGCCAGCGAGCTGATCTGCTGCATGCTCTTAACCCAAGCATCCGGGTCGCGGACCGTGACGATGATCTTGCTGTCGGGGTAGAGGGCGAGGAGTTCAGGCACCAATTGCGAGGCGGGCGCATCAGTGATAGCTGCGTATCCAGTAGTCCGTCGTTGGAGGAGGGATAGGGTAGTGGCACGGTCGCCAGCAAGCCAAGTCCGGAGAATTTGAATCCAGGATTTGATCTCAACGGGACGGCCCATAGTGTTTTGCGTGCCGCCGTGATAGATGGGTCCGTCCAGGAGGATCCCCAACGCTGCACTGAACGATGCGGTCCCTGTACGCGAGAGACCCGCTCCAATTACTTGGAGCTGGGTGCCCGGTTTGGGGACGGATGCTTGCTGGCCCATTGTTGTAGCTAAAGTATAGGTGGAGGTGGATGCGATGAACTATCCCTAGACGGCAATGGTGAATGGCTTTGTAGGAGGGATGAAGCAACGAAACAATGAATGGGTTCATGCGGGAATTAAATATTGGTCTACAATCGTCGTACCCACAGACCGATAAAGGTGTTTAGTACGGGTACTACTACTAGTGTTGAGTAGTGCTGACATGAGGCCATTAACGCGTGTTATAGAGCAGGCATACATTTGTATGTAAGACACCGGTAACAATGGTAATATATCAACCGTCCAACTAGCATGCTCGAGCGAGTTGGGCCGGGGCAAGGTAGAGGGAAACGGTGCACTCGCTAAGCTATTCGCTAAGCCATATGTAGCTGCCAGAGTGGAGACCTCTGCAATTGCCTGTAATTTGGGCAGCATGGCTGCCCCAGTATCAACGGTTGAAGTGCGGCCTCCTTCCCTTGGTGGATATCGAACACAATTGTAAGAGCTTGGAATCCTAGCGATGATACTGCGGAGCCCCAATGACGCCAGAGTAAGTACAAGCCGTCACTGACTTTGTCAATACAGTGGTCTTGGACAACTTCCCCTTGATTTCTCGTTCCTGGAAGTTCAAAGCTTCGAGCTCAATGGCCATGTGAATTCTCTCTCCGACTTCCAAGCTCCATGGACAAGACGCAATGCGCTCCAATCCAAAAGGCGCATAGCGGGTGACCTCCGCAGAATTTCTTAGTAGTCTACGTCCGCATCCTGCACCTTAAGCAATTGGACCAATATCTCCAGAACATCGGGGATGCCATAGCTGGCCATGACATGAAGGCCGGTCTCGCTCAAAATACTGTGAAACACCATTTTAGGACCAAAATCAGGGCTTCTGTGAACGGCATCACTGAATATTTGGGGGGTAGGGGGACGCACGACTCGTGAGACTGACAACGTCTATATTTATAATGCGACAAGGAAAGAAAGAGCTAGAAAGAGGTCGACAATAGTAAAATGTATGAAGGAAAGGAGCAATAAGTCCTAGGAGAGTGTTGACTTGGTCCGAAAGCTGGCATGTATTATACTCTAACATTGTTCCATGCGTCATGTAACGGGGAGGATTGTCAATATTGACTACTATTAACCTCAATCTGTTTAAATCCTTGCTGGGGCTGGTATTTGTGGAAACCTCCCAGTCCACGCCCCTGTATAGCGTTGCTATATAAATACCCAGCAGAGCGGTTATTGTAGTCCTCCCACTCCTGATCTCCTCACCCTTCTTAAAATTTTTCGTTATCATTTCCTCAGACATACTCTGTCCGGTCAGTGGTCTTGTTGGCCTCTCTAGCACTATGTCGGAGTCCGACAAGCAGCTGCCGTCAAGATCACCAGTCAGCCCGATGAAAAGGCAAGGGCAGAAGCCCCGTACCCTAGGGGTCTGCGGCTAGTTGTCATCATGTTCTCCCTTTCTTTGGGAACGTTTTTGATTGCATTGGAGAGGACCGTCAACTCAGTGCCTAGTTCTCGAACTTCTACCGACTCTCACGCACTAGATGAGGTTGGTACGGTGCTGGCTACGGCATGACCTATGCGCTTTCAGTCCGGTGCTTTCCAGTTGCCATAAACCGCCCGCTATTTATGGCCATCATTGATAGTTTGTTTGGCTTGGTGTCGCCTAATTTGGCAAATACCTATCTCAAACCCCACCCTGCAGATTGTAACTTCCGTTCCCCGACAATAATCAGTGCAGGAATTAGCGCATAGCAACCCATGGAGACAATATCTTTATAGCCCCAATGTCCCCGCAGGCTAGCGATTCCTGCGAGATGAGCACATCTCCTTCGAACGGCGTTTCCTGACAGCCGATTAGCAGCTGGCAATCAATAGATGTATGCACTAGGTTACGTACAAGGTATACACTCCTACTTCGTCCCAGAATGGACAGGATCACCATTATTCGTTTGGCTGACTCGCCAATTTTAGATATAGTATTATTTCTGGACGAAGTAGCATGCATCACGAGCAACGCCTTAGTTTCAGGCGGCGCTGGGAGATCAGCGAATATGCAAGTTCTTTTTCAATAGCCCCGAGGCAGCACCATATATGCGTCGCGATTTGCTAGCGAGCCGTTGTCTAAATGACCGCAGCTGGTTGCACAAACAGCGCAAATCTTTATATTATTGGGTTGTTTCCAGAACCCCAAGTCGAACCACTCCCATCTACTAAAATCCTCCGAAAGTCGTTGCCACGGAAGACGGGCTTCAAAGTATTATGGTCTAAAGAATTGGGAGTTCCACTATACACAGCTTTGGTGGCAACAAAGTGTATGGTAGTATGTATGTTTCCCGATAACGGGGCTATTTGTGGATAGAGAAGATCATTTCCCCAAAAATAAGAAACCACTAAGGGGTTAATTGCAGATTACACTTAGGGACGGCCAAAGTCTTTGAGCTTGAGATTAGGTCACATAATACATAGTCTCTGGAATAGGAAATCTCAAGTCCAGACCGTAAGAATTTGAAATTTAAAGCCTTCGGGATCCGCGGGTCCGAGTAGCCATCTGCTGGTGGATCGCCCAACCCTAATTCAATTTAACATTAGAAATATGCCGCCACGACAGAATGGGAAGCTCCGATTGTGTGGGACGCCAAGTCCAGCCCTTATCTGCAGCCGCGATTATCGTGAAAGATAAATATTATACTCTGGCCAACGACGTCATGGTCGTCAGGCAGTGCCTCGACCATTTGTCTATAAGACCACTATGGCCCGCCTCGGTTTATAGGGCTCCAATCTCACACTTGACATCGCCCATTTGTCTCTCAAATCGACTAGGACAATCCTCAAACAGCTTGTCTCGTCTCGCACTATGCCTCGGGGAAATCGTGCAGAAGTGATTGTTATTGGCGCTGGCCTGGCAGGTCTCACCGCAGCAACAGAATTAAATCGTCAAGGCATCGATGTCATTGTACTGGAGGCATCATCTCGGATAGGTGGAAGAGTGAATTCCGCCACTACCAGCCTCGGGTCACACCTGGATCTTGGGGGGCAATGGATTGGCCACGGACATCATCGCATCGCTGCTCTGGTAAACAAGGCGAAGGGGACACAATTCCAGACCTTCACACGCGGTCTACCGACGGTTGCTCGCGACGGTCGCACCGTGTCTCTCTTTTCACCCTCTATAATTCTTTCGATGATTTACCTCGCCTTGTTCGAGCTGGCCAGTCGGATGTACGTTCCTCAAAGTTGGATCGATGTCACTGTGGACAAAGCGATTCAAACTTTGGTCCCCTTGGAAATTGCCCGACAATTCCTTCGTCTCCTCATTGCAGTGTCTTCTACCGCTGAATTGGGTGAGGTGTCGGTCTACAACTTTGCAAAGGCGATACCTCTATCGGGAGGGCTCTCGACGATGTTAGGGACACGGGGTGGGGCTCAGGACACGTTGGTGGTGGAATCTATGAGCATCACTACATCTATGTTGGCCAGCGAGCTCTCTGCCAACATTCTAACCGATATGCCGATCACCAGTGTATCCCAAAATCACAGCGATAACGTGATGGTGCGTACAGCGTCAGGCAGAGAATTTCACGCGAGGAAGGTCATCATCACGGTTCCCCCACCAATGTTGAAGAACATTACATTCGACCCACCGATGCCCCTCGAACGTAAGGCATTGCAGGAGAATACCCGCATGGGCGTTGTCTACAAAGCGATCGCGGTCTTTGAGCAGCCCTTTTGGCGCGACGGATTGGGCGGAGAATTCTTGATACTGGATGACCCGGCATGCGGCGTCTTTGACACTTCATCGCCGGGAGGCCCTGGTCACTTGTGCTTCCTTGTAGCCGGCACCCCGGCACGCCAGCTTGACATGCTGGATTCCAATGCACGCCGTGAGTTGCTGTTGAGTCGACTTGCGCCACATCTCGGGCATCGAGTCCTCCAGCCTGTGGATTGGCACGAAAAAGCCTGGCATTCGGACGAGTACTGCGGTGGCGGGTATCTAGGATATGCGATTGTTGGCACCACGGAGGGTATTCTGCCCATGCCTCATGAGCCAACGAACAATCTGCACTGGGCGGGAACAGAGACGGCGGAAGAGCATCCTGGATATCTCGAAGGAGCGCTGCAGTCCGGCGAGCGTGCCGCCGGTGAAGTCGCTCGCGCGCTTGGTAAAGTGCACGGTATCAAATAGGAAGTTTCAGGTTCTGCCCAGCCTTAGAGAGAGTGTGGCAGGCATATATATGAAGGGGGCATACCACCTTCGAGATTTCACATTCGCGCTATGTTCTCCCGATCGACAGGGCCATGCAACTCAAAATCGTTGTTCTATTCCTTCGCTAATTTTAATATGGTGTATTCTATCTCCTTCGTCTTATTCTGAACACCTATGGAGTCTAAAATAATTTCATTTGTACATGCAGTCCCCTTTTCATTGTTTCCACCGAGGTTCTGAAAGTAACTTCCGCGAACCATTCTATCCACCCTCGCATAAACTCTAGCCATCTACTCCATAGTTCCCGCCCTAATTTTGTGTTATGTCCTAAACTTCAATTATTCTCCTGGAATCTGACCAGCTACGGTCCCCATTGCTCATCAACACAGGGGCGTTATGATCTAGAGGAGAGACAACGAGTCGGGAATAGGGCTTAGAGCCTAGACTTGACCGGGTTCGGGGCGGGTGTTAGATCTTGAACCCCAACCCGACCCGATACCAACTCTAAATTCATATAGAGAGTAATGTGTGTAGATGCCAGTGTCAATATGAATATTTCGTGATTTGGCTGACGACAAGTCAGTTCTTCGGAACGCGTCGCCAAACAACCACTTGTTCCCCATCGGAACTGATTAACGAGCTTTTTTCCCATGCGAAATGCCCCAACTTGGGCAGCAACATCCGCCAAATATACCAATAAACACCACCGAGGCAAAATAGCAATGTTCCAGTGAGCGGCGTAAGCCACACTGGTAAGCTGGTGCGACCATTCACTGGGGCCACAAACGGTGACACAATAAGGAATACCTGCGACGCTAAAAAGACAAAAGCCACGCTGGTCCAGACTTTGAAGGCACGAGGGGGGTATGTCACACGTTTCCGGATAATGAATAGGCCACACACGACGAAGAACTGAATCACCGCAACAGCCCACTGTCCTACGTCAAGTAGGAAGTTATATGCCTCCCCTGCAGTATAAAGTGAGTTAACCCGGGCTTTGCCATCCACCAGGACAGGGACTTACCAAAAGGAACAGCGATGATCATGACACACGATGAGAGAAACACCAGTGCAAATGCCCCAGCAGGTGAGCCTGAGCTGGATCTGCCGGAGAAAAACTGAGAAAATGGCAACAGGCCCTCCTGCGCAAAACTGCGTATGACTCGGGACATTGAGAAAGACGCTGTCATGATATTTCCCAGTGATGATAAAGCAGCAAGAATGGCAGTAAAGCGTTGCATGTGCTGACCAAAGACCTTACCAATGAATAATGCAACCACCGTGATACCGGTGTCGCTCAGCTCCTTGGGTGTTGCCGCAACGAAAAAAACTGCATTCACCAAGACATACAGAATCCCTACCGAGCCGACTCCCAAGACGCCTGCTACCTTAAGTGTGCGGCGTGGGTCTTTCACCTCGTCCAGGACATACATTGCATTGGACCAACCCTGAAAGGTGGCCAGCACTTTAAATAGGGCGACTGTGTAGTCCGAGACATCGGTAGATGACCCGGCAAACGGGCGTACATAGCTGATGCCGGGGTGAGCTACATTTGGTGACCCAAAAATGACGAGCCCAAGACCAGTTACAACTATCAAAGCCAGGATAAGCAATTTAAGTGAAGCAAGAATATTCTGGCGCCTGGTGTAAGCCATGTTGACAGTGGAGAGTATCAAATGATGTGAACGGCTCCTTACCATTAGTTTAACATTCCAGGTTTTCGCACAGATATGCATCGCTGCGACGCTTGTCATAAGAGTGACTGCCATACAGCGTTTCACCCAGTCATTCGCTGTTGCTTGGGTAGCTAAGAGTAAGTTCTCTGCAATGGCAATAGTTCCAATACCTGTGTATTGTATTAGAAAATTGATGACAACAAGGGCAGAGAAGAGATACTGTACATACCGGTGAAGCCAAGAAAGATAACATGCGTTGCGAATATCACGGTCGCAAATAAGCGCGGATGTGGATAGGCAGCTTCGAGGTAGTTCTTCTCCCCGCCATTGTGTGGTAGAAGACTGCCTAGCTCAAGGTATATAAAGAAGCCACAAAATGCTAGAAAATAACCCGCAACCCAGACAACCAGGGATGCACCGGCGCTTCCGGTACTATGTGCTATAGCAGACGGTACAGAGAATATTGCCGTACCGATCATGCGGTTGGTTCTGTGTATTCTTCAGTGAGATGAACAGTTCAAAGCCAGTGGTTGCATTGCTGAGTAGGATGCATGGTTGCTTACTGACATCAGAAATGTTGTAGAGAGCAAACCGAGGCGGCGATAAGGCTGCGCCTGACCAGGAGGAGCAACAGTCTCATGATCAGACGGAAGGATTAGAGGCGCGGCCTCCGTAGAAACTTCGTCATCCGGAACGCTCTCATCATTTTGGTCCGGATGCATATCTTACACGAGAGATCGTCTGGGGCTTCTTGCGCGAGTGATATATCAAAGTCTCCAAGAGACCACCTTGCATGGAGCGACCCGATGACTGAATCACGTGTGGGCAGGTGACATGATCTATATCAACCCGTGACTGGAATGTAGTCTGTGTACCCTAAGCAGCACTTTAGAAATAATCTTATGAATTTTATAGTTCCATGATGTACTTCGTACATTAATGTCATGCAGCATATATGAAGAAGGTTAATTCCTCCCACCCCACCCGAACTGAACAGAACTGCGCCCCTAGGATCTTAATTCATGCCTGAACGCACGTTATCATCCATGCGGGACTCTGGAGCCTCATATACGAACATTGTATACATGTGATGCGTATGAAAGTCGGGATGGGATTGTGAATCATATTGTGTATTGAAGTGGGCAGAATTAGTTGGCTAGCTGCAGGTGAAGAAGCGATCGGCTTGACAAAACAGTGTTAGCAGCCAAGGTAAATACTGAAGGGCCGTAAGAAAACGAATGGATGTGATTGCAAACTATCTAAGCCTTTGAATGACTGATATAACAACACTGAATACGCTCTTCGAGCCAAAGTCCAACCTATAATGTTTCAAAGGAAATCAAAGGCCTATATGTAGTGCGAATAAGCCGACCATGCCAACTGCACTTGGTCACGAGCTATTTCCCCAATTGGGCGATAGGAGCAGGATGCCTCTATATTTCTAGTTCGCACTAGCAGTCCATTTGGAAACAGTGAAGGTTGCCGGGCCGCCAGTGAACGGCTCAGTTCCGAACTGCAGGTCTATAATTCCCTTATTAGTCACTTAGCTTACACGCGTTTTAGGTTTGTGTGTACTTACTGATCAAATACTGGGAAGAAGCAGGGAAATTTTGCTTGGATGTGAGATAGTCGAAAAATGCCTTGAGGTCTCCGCTGAAGGAGTTTATCGGGGTTGCCGAGACGAAGCTGTACGTCTTTTGCTCGGCGCCAGCCTGGGTAGTAGTGCCGTACCACAGTTCCCAAGTATGGCCTTCGACTGTGATGCTATCGATCTTTGTGCCAATGGGCTGGATAGATCCGTAGCGTGCGAGCCTTGAATGTGGGAATCCCCGACTGGGTCAGCCTACTGAACTTTTTCTACTGCACGCGCAAGGAAGAATAGATCGCTTCAGTGATCGGTTGATACTCACCAAATCATCAGTTCGTAATCACCACTGTATGTGACGTGGTTCTTGTCGGCGGCGGTAAACAGGTCGTACGCCACATCGGCGTTGACATTGGTGTTATCCTGTTTCCATTCCACGTCGGTGCGGATACTGCTGACATCGCTCACAAGCTTCTTCTCGATGTCGACTCCGGAGTTGGAATAACTTTTCACGCTGTTATCACCACCACTCCAGGTCCAAGTAGTGTGCCATGCAACACCGGAGCTAGAGATGCTGTCGACGTAGACGCACTGGGAGCCAGTTCCCGAGTCCTTTCCCCAAAGATTGGTGTTCACTGTGTACGGAGGGCTCGAGACAGAGTCGTATTGAGAGCATAGCTCCTGTTGACTGAATGCTGTGGCCACGAGGGTGGCAAGTGCCAAGGAGAGCTTCATAGTAAAAGTATAAGCGGGAGAGCAATCTGTCGTGACTAGTAATGTTGCAGGACTGATCGATAATACAGGACGTGAGCAGCGGGCAACGCTGTTTAAAAGGTACAGAGTTAGCAGGCTGCTGATACCATCAACTCCTTCCACTCTAGGAGTGTGGCATATACACGAGTGTTTCATTGGGGATTGATCTTATGATCCACAGGGTTCCGTGTCTGCCGAGCCATCATTCCCATGAGTGAGAATCGTCGAGTATCAGTGATTCTTCTCAGGATCTACAGCCGACGAACTATTCGGACACGGTGTACAGGTCCGATCTACCGGCTAATAAAACTACTCCTTGACTATAATCTGGCACATTTCTCGTCATATTCCTAGCAGCTTGACGGCAGGGTCTGTCTACCCACATCGGCCGGCAGGCAGGTTTATTTTTACTCGGGCATCGGCTTCGCCTTCGGATATAGTCCTTCGGCTTGTGATCTCACATCTATGTCCGAATATCTCTGCACTTTTATGTCCGTTAAGTTTTCTTCTAGTGCTTCCCAGGCATGACACTATGCAAGATGGGTCTTCAGAGGATGGACGGACGGCTGTGGTGTTCTAATTGATAATGCAGATCATTGGGGACCTGTTTCTTCCGACTATAGGCTATCAACAAACTCTCAGTTGGCTACAATATAGTCCATTGTCAAATCATGCTCTATTCATACCCGGGTACAGGGCTTGAATCGTCAAGGACATTCGGCCTGGGTCCACAAAGCCTTAGCCTGGCCCGCCGTACCTTACGCACTCCTTACTAATGCGCAGGCCCGCACAGTCCATGCAGATCTCTATCGAACTAAACTCAATGGCGACCACTCCGTACCATATACGGTTAGTGTTGGTGCGTTTCAGGCATAACAGGAGATCATAGCTCGTGTTCGGCGATACAATTGATGTTCTAATAGCCGATGGAGGCCAACCCACCTGGCTTGAATTATATCTCAAGACGTTACATCAATTGGTAGCTCATGCAATCGGAGGCTCCCGGCTAAATCCCATTATATCCTGTCACAGAGGTTGTCGCGGGGTGTATGAACTAGTGCGAGGCAAATAGCCTAATTCAAGGTCCTTTACCTAAACTTGGCTTCTGCGAAGTAGACCCACCGGAAACAATGACTGAGCCACGACAATATGCCGTTTTGGTACAAGCCGATGCCGACTTATCCCTAGCATCCTCCGACTTAACCGTCAAATGGTCTGATGGGTTAAGCTTACGTGTCTTGACAACGGCTTTCTTTTTACGGTGTCATGCTGCGACAGCCCCATACCGTCCCGTTGCATATACAGTAATGGCAAAAGGAGGGCCGTGAATAGACTAGAGTTTCAAGTGATTTCTGGCGGCCGCCGAGATTCCCAGGTTTGTACATAGTGATGAAGTGGGGACCATAGAACCTTCCTAAGAAGATATAGTCCAGTGTTCTGGCTTTTATGTAGGCGGGAATCTCCATAGCCATAGGAAACAGTTGAGCTATTGAATCCTACATCTGGACAGCCGCCCATGGATCCAAGGTGTTAATTTTAGAGTTGCTGATGGCTATTCAGGTTCCCCGGCTCACTATTAATTCGGCTCCTGACCACTCTGTCTTAGCAGATTTCCCCCTCTGATACCATTCGATCAGTGACCATGTTTCAGTCTGTTTTCCTCCATGTCCGCCTCACCCTTAGTGCCATTGGTACTTACCTCAGCGGCTCGGCCTACAGCACTAATTCTCCGGGCTGCGGTAGGAAACGTACCATTCTCACTATAACTCATTGAATACATAGCTACCATTATCTCCAAGATTTCCCGATGCCTATAAGTTCAACAATATACTATCTTGCCTTGAGACTCTACTGAAGCAGCAGAGTATAAAAGTATCAACAGGAATAGTCTGCAGCCGTGCTATATTATCCGATAATAACCTTGTTCTTCCTTCTAATAAACGCGTGGCACCGGTGAATACATTAAAGGCACTAACTACTACTAGCTAAGAAGCACCAACGAGCCTTAGTTCTAAAGTCTTGGGTGTGTCTAACCAAGCTTTGGTGACTAGTCCAAACCGGCTTTGCGATTGCTTATGATGGCGCCGCTCAGCATAGAAGCTCGGTAGTTTCGGATACCACTTGGAGGTCTTCATGGTGGCTTTAGCTTTGGTTCGAACTCCTATCGCTGTGATGGTCCTATATCATACGACGTATATCGTTGTAGTAATACATAGTACATAAATACACTCTTTAGTCTCGTATAAAAAAAATGCCTACGTAGACAGCACGGCATTCAACGGCAGTCTCCCCATCTAGGTAGGTAATCAACAACGTAATTGTGCTTATCATTAGGAAGTTGGACCTTTAGAGTATTGTCAGGAATAACCATCCGTAAAACCCGGTAGAGTACCCAGTAAGGTGATTCGATTACGTATTGCTCATGGAGTGCCTTTCCTGGCATGAGATACAGTATTGCATAACGGGGGCTGAATACTCCGCAGTTGGCCACATTTCGAAGGGGCTTTGACTCGAATATGGTGGCTCTCTGGTGACTGGAGCCGATTACAGCTGACCTCATAATTGATAAGCCTGTTACGCTTGTAACGTCGAAACCCCTGATGGTGTAGTTGGATATCACGTTTGACTGTAATGGAATTTCCTTTGTAATCAAAAGGTCGCTGGCTCGATTCCGGCTCGGGGGAGACAACTTTTTTTTGTTGTCGGGTGTCGTTAGTTAGTGGTCATGACTTATCTATAGAACGTGTACTCCGTGGTTCGAATCTTGTAAATGTCGCTATCTATCTAATCTTATCGGTTTATCCGCCCAAGTGGCTGAATTCTCGTTTTGCCCTGGACACTAGCCTGAGATCCAATACTAGTAGTAATAATGTGAAAGGCTGGCCTTATATTCAACCTATCGCCTTTACGCCCTGTACGAAGGGCCATGGATGCGTCTGCTAAAGGTATTTGGCTGGAAAGATAGCTACCCTAGTTGATGTTCTATGTGCTCGCTCTGCCACCAGGAGATTGTTACGAGACGGAGGTATCAAGTAGAACTAATGACCAGATACCTACTTAAGGGTAGCATCATTATGATACGGCGTCCCAACGTCATGTGGAAGGGATCTCGACGGTCCAGACTAATTACCAATGATAATTAGTAAGTGTGAACATGAATAAGTCGCACCTGTTGGCTGATTGTGACACGTTCATGGATCATCATTGCATTAGCGTCGGTACAGATATGACCATTGACGATGGTACCAGGAGGACTATCCAGAAACCATACGAGAGAGCTCGAGCCATAACGGGCTGCAACGGGTCTTATCGCAGGAAGTCATCAGAATAAGAGAGCAGCTGAAAGGGCCGAAGGTTAAAAATACCTGGGACACCATTCTGATTCTCGTGTGAGTTGCCTGCCGAGATATGGGGAGCAACGAAGCTTAATCATATGGGCGAACATCATATTATGTAGAATGTTTTCATGTAAACAAACTACAGGAAAGATGTCAGTCTAGATATCCGGGTTTATAAGAGATGCAAAGGTGTGAGCTGAATATCAATTTATTGCAAGCAACTTAGGCAGAGTTTAAAAGTACAGCAATCTCATCAACACGTCGATTTATCTTGTATCTAGGAAGCTACCAATAGTCGCAATAGCTCACCTAATGAGCAAAGATGACGCATCACGAACCCAGGCCTCACAGATACGTTCATCTGCATATAATGGTTTGGAAAATATCTCACAGTTCAGGCCCGCGCCAGGGGATATATCCTCCCAGGATAAAAGATAAGCTGCCACGTATGGACGTGACGGTGGAACCTTTCTTGTCTGGTTCTTTTTGTTGGCAATCGGGAAATCCGATTGGTTCGGCTTATTCAGATATGTCTCATGAAAGGTGGGGAATCTGTTAGTTGTTGGCTTTAAATAATTTATTTTGTTGCTGGGACTTCTGTATAGCAGGACGCAATTGTACATTTTGCATACAATGCCAATGTGACTGGTTTTCTTTGTTCCTCTTCACATTCCGGGCCAGCCTTCGAAGCACTACTGGCAAACCTTTTGATCGAAATTGCTTTATGGCTTTCATGATTGTTTCAAAGTTGAGCGAGGTGCTTGGCTTCTCATCATGTTAAGCTCTCTCACAAATCGGCCTACGCAGTTAGTTGGAAAGCATCCATCCCACGGGTTCACTGACCTGCAATTGTCCAACGTTTGCTAGCGCGTTCTAGGGACCCTATGACTGGTTCTAGAACGTCCGTATCAATTTTATGCTCAATATTAAGGTCTATTGCCACTGCACCCGCTTTTGCGAGCAACAGTACGGCTGCCAAAGGCATCCTTTCGACATTGAGGATGTCGTCCATACAAACAATGTCACGGGTAAAATTGAGAGCCGTTTCCATAGCAGCAATTGACGAATCAGGGAACATTGGAGGGATGTTTTCGTGACGGATGGATGCAGACGCGGCTTCGTGTAGTTCGAGTAGAGCCCTGTAGCATTCAGTAAATAGTCATGAGTATCTTGTAAGAAACCCACAGCAGAAGAATAACAATGGCTCTGTAACGAGGCTCCCAGTCGGCCCCAGAAAAGTTCAGGGTGTCCTGTAGTGCCTTCTGGATCGCTTTATCAAGCTCCCAGGCATCTTCGTTTAACGATCTCCCAGTCCTGTTGGGCCAATCTCGTGTCAGGGTTACGACTCTGTCCAAAAGAGACATTGCCTGAATTTGCTGCGCAAAACATCCAAGCATCTCCGTTTGTGTAACGGAAAGTCTAGGGACATCTGTTAGGCAGTTCGCGGTATCTGTATGCTCGCCCCACATATCATCGTTGATAGGGAGTGCATCACCAACACGAGCGGAATGAGTGAGCGGTATACGGTCTGCCGTCTTGTCTGAGTAATACACAAGCCGATCAAGCAGATAAGTCGCCCACCACACGCACTTGCTTTCTTCCCCATGGCTTGTGCTGGTATCTGGTAGTTTGTTCAAGCCAATGGCGTAGCCTAAGCTAGCGCAAGTCGCAAGCGTTAAATACGCGTTGGAAAGATGGCCACTACCCTGTTCGTATACCGCTAACATTAGGCCCGACTGCAAGGTGCAGAGTGAGTCGCGACGAGAAGTTTGAATAAGGGAGAATAAAAATCTACAGCTTTCATATAGGTCTTGCACTACTGTGTAATTAAGCATGAGAGCAGTGATTGGCGGGTTCGAAAGCAAGATATTGAGCACAAGAGATGCCAGTTCGGCAGACGGACGCTGGCGTAGAGATGGAACCCGTTGTGTCAGAGATCTGGGATGAATAATAGGTAACCAGGGATGGATACACTCGACATGGCAGCCCACAATATCTTCTAGTTCACAACTGAACCTATCAAGAATGTGGAACAGATGCGAGGTACAATACCGATCAATGGCGGGTGTATCGGTCCCAGGCAGATGAGACCAGCAAAGTGGTTCCAAGGACAGTCGACTTGATTCTCCACCGCCAAGCCTAGAATTGCTCCGATCATATCCCACATGCATTCCACCATCACAGGATCTATACTGGCATGGAACGTTGTTTCTTGTTTTGCATCAGTATCGCTGTCTTGTGGCATGCGGGGTGAACACTACTTAGCACAACGCCCACACGCTGGATTCAACCTGTCACATTTGCGCTTTTGGGAGGCACATGAAATACAGGCATTTGAAGCAAGAGTCATTGTCTGCATCCCCGGTGAATATCCATTGAAAGTAATGTAGTGAGGAGCTAAGAGTGAACGATGCAGGCCCAGCCCAAGCCCAATCACTGAGGTCAAGCAGACTGACCGCCTGGCAGAATTAACATTCTGGCGCTAGTCCGCTAGCGTCGGAGTAGCGCCTTGGCATCTCTGTCCCGATCGGGAAATCGAAGAAATAATATATACCTTATGCATCGTAGTAATCCACATTGCCCAAACAATTTGCCGGCATTCACACGAAACCTCTCCGAGGATGACCAGTTGCTTCATAGTCTGATCCACAGTGAGTTCTCTAGCGAGGGTAGTCTCGGACCTCTCAAGCGCGACCGCCGTCGTTGGCGAAGATATATAAACACGGCCTCCACGGTAGGCCAACGTGAGAAAGAAATGAAGTGCTTTCTATTCCCATGACTTGGATCTACTCCCTTGCCTACTGATATGGGCTCACCAACCATTTTTCGCGCTCCATCACTCTTCCTGTCCCACGGGACTGGTCCCTTCCCTCTCCTGGATCCGGGACAAGAGCCCTATCGACAACTGGTTCGCAAACATGCGAGCAAGCTCCATGGTGTGAAGGGTATCCTGCTCTTTTCCGCTCACTGGGAAACAGAGGAGCCTCAAATCACCGCCTCCAACAATCCCGGGATCTATTACGATTACGAGGATATGCGTGACATGCTCCCACCAGCTGCATTTGAGTTCCAATATGCAGCATCTGGCAACGCAAAGCTGGCCGCCGAGGTTGCGAACCGTCTCCGGGATTGCGGGTTCAAACCGATCTTGAATTACCAACGCGGGTTTGATCACTCTGTTTACGTGCCGATGACTCTGCTACGGCCTCAGGGTGATATTCCCATCGTCCAGATGTCGATCCTCAAAGGGCAAGATGAGGAAGACTCGACCCGGAAGAACATCAAGCTGGGACAGGCGGTCGAATGCTTCCGGGATGCGGGATATGCTGTGATCGGGAGTGGGGGCTCCTACCATGATTTCCGTGCAATAGCTAACGCATTTTTCTCCAATGCGCCCATTCCCGAAGGGCCTGACAAATTCGAGGACTTCTTGCTCTCGGCGGCAACCATTGCCGATCCAGTGCAGAGAGAGAGGGAACTGCTTGGGTGGAGGAGACACTCCGCCAGTACCATTGCCCATCCAGTGGGCGAGGCGGAACATTTGATGCCGTTCATGATTGTAGCTGGGAGTGGTGGGGATACAGCAGGAGTTCGATTCGACATGTTTGTATATCGGGGTGCGCCGATGACCTTCTACAGTTGGTGAACAGTGCTATAAGTTGTGTCCTAGGTTAGGCTGTGAGTTGATTCCGTTGGCCTAGAACAAGATCGCTTCAGAGTAAGGAATATCAGTAAAGCGCTATGAGTGAGACACTAGTCATGGGGTGTTGCCAACAATGGTCTGTAGGACCGACAGAACAGCCTGGATAATTGTACAAGCATTGCCATGGCACACACTTGCTATCGATATGTAGTATACTCAGGGATTTATTTAGATAGGCTGTGCTTTACGGGCTAGCGTAATTTATCAATAAGACACGATTGTGAATCGAATGTAACTCTTAAGAACTGTTAGTCCCAATAGTTAACAAAGGGGACGGCGCGAAACCCGGCAGAAACCAAATTCGTTACGTATTAGTGCTTCGGCACTGCGTACAACGGCCACTCAGCATGGTGACAAAGGGATCTTGTTGGTATATAGGCGGCCACAATTATACTGTGGCTTAGACGTTAAGACTTGCCCCGCAGTGATAACAAGGCATAGGATCTTACCTCTACTTTCGCCCCCAACTTCTGATGCGACCACTCTCATTCCAATGAAAACAACCCTTTCTCATAAATCTGGCTGCGACGCGAGGATCTTTATTATCAAAAGCTTGGTCACTGTGTTACTTTAGCCATGAAACCAACTGTGGTGCTCGTGCCGGGTGCATGGCTTGTTCCCGAGTTCTACAAGCCCTTCCTAGAAGCAGTTCAGGCAGCGGGGTTTCCAACATGTACAGCTGAGCTGCCATCTCTGAACCCAGTTGATCCGAGCGCGGCGGATTGTACGATGGACGCTGAGAGTATCCGACGCCTGGTGTGCTCCCTTGTGGAAGACGAGTGTCGTGATGTGGTGCTAGTGATGCATTCATACGCAAGTATGCCGGGAGGTGCCCGCTGCCACAGGGCTCTCGAAGTCCGAGAGAGTCAAACAGGGGCAGAAAGGAGGGGTGTTGGGATTGGTGTGTATGGGCGCATTTTTGGTTCCCGAGGGCGTCAGTTGTGCTGGGACGCAAGGTGGCAATCTACCATCGTGGATTCTATTGGATCAGGTTTGTTCGCAGTTCGACGATAGTGATTATGCAGGATCTAACCTGAGAAATATAGCCTTCTGTTGGCCTCAATGTGCCTGATCAGCCAGAGAAGACCTTCGCTGCAGATGTCAGTGAGGAGCAGGCGCTAGCGATAAGCAGTGTGATCAAGCCGCATGCCAGCCTCGCCTTTTTCTCAGCCCAGCCCAGCCCTGCATGGGTGGACCCCACATTTACCGGGAGGCTGGCATATGTAGTGACCACCGACGATTTGGCGGTTCCCAAGGTCGCCCAGTATGGCATGATATCGGGCACCGGCCAGCAATGGCATGTGCGCGAAATCGAGAGCAGCCATTGCGCGCCGTTCATCACCAAAGTGGCGGAAAGTGTGGAGATCTTGCAGGACTTCATTCGTGCATTTGAGACCGTTTGATCTAGGTCACCCAGCCTCCGATATAACCTGTCAACGCGAACATGTAACCTATGCTACGTCAATGTCACATTGCATACAACCCAATCGTATAGTCACGGTTTTGGTTTATTCACATGTTTATGGCACTGCGCAATCCAATTAAATACTACTACTGAGTTTCTTAGCTCTTATACTATACTCTTAGTATAAGATTCCAGCTGCAGTGTGATAACTTGAGCTTGGACCAACGTAGTTGAGTACCTAGATCTGAAGGCAATGTGAATGTCGCTTGCTTTCAAACATCCACAAGACATCATCAAGACATAACCAATAGCAATGGCGAACAGGTCCATCTAGAACCAAATGTGTGTGATTCCGTGGTAGGTTACGCCAATGCCAATTCAGGGCTCACTAGCAGAACAGGTATCCCGGCGCACGAAGCAAGACAAAGAAAGACACTCAACATGAACGGTAGCAGTGCGGGACTAATAACATAAAGGAAATGGGTAACAAAAACATATGTTGGCCAGGGGATAAGGAAGAGGAGCGTAGCGCAACTGAGATATAAAGACTGCCCTTCTCCCTACTGGGCACATTACAGATCAAATACCAGAACCCTCAACTCTAGCTTGTTCTATGCCTCCTGAATATATTCCAAGATGCATTTCTCAATCGGCACCCATATCCTCATGGTCTTTTTGTTATACCTTGCGCAGCTGGCTTCTGGCCAAGGCACTGACGGCTGCGACGTCCCGCCCGCTGTTATCACCAACTTTATCTGGCACAATAGTACTCACAATTGTGGGTGCGATGATGGTGGTTGCCTGCCAACGGGTATTCATGGCGGTCCCGGCTGTGGTCCACCAGATACGGTGAAAGCAACATTCTCTCAGCAATCTCCAACATACAATGACACGTTGACCTGCGGCGCATCCGACCCTGGTAGTGTTCCTGCTCGACCGATCCCCGGGGGGCCCTTCAACTGTCGATCACTTGGACGACGCTTTTTCCTAACAGTGGATGGCACCGAAGGAACACTTACCTATGTGGAGCCTAATTTTATTTGGTAAGTTTGGGTAGAAAGCACGCTGTGCCATACACTGTCTCTGCTGCATCTTTACCACAATAGCTAACGCTCTACATATCATCAGCCCGAAAGGCAGGACACAGGTTACTTACGTCGGATCATTCGAGATGGACTGCGTATATGACAGGTTTCGGAATTCGACTTGTGTACAGAGTGAGCCCACATTTCAACTTCAACCGGACGAAGTCGTGGGTATCCATTGAGCATCTTACACCTTTACGAGGTAATGAGAGTCTGCCATTGGTTTTTGTACTATCGTACATAGATTATGCGCATACTACAGTGTCTATGAAGCGATAGGGGGAATAAACAAGGATTAATGTCAGAAAAGGTCCACCTACGATACTTCACCTTCCCAAATCCGTAAGTGAATGGAACGTCCATACACGGTTTTGTTAGACACTCTTTGGCTTGCTTAGTTCTTTCGCTTTTAAAACCTTTGGGCCTTCTCGATGGTGGAGTCTAAGCAGTTTCTCAAGTTTCGCGGTATACTACAGACCCTCCCCTACGCAGGAGACTATCACCTTCAACTCCGATCAATACACTGCCGACACTATCCAACATCTTCTCTAAAAGTTATAACAAATCGCAAGGTCTTTTGGGGGGGGGGGGAAGATAAATATCATAAGTTCCAGATTCCTTTTAGAAGACGATCCTAGTATGTCCCAAGTGACGTTTCCGCTCGCATGGTTGCTCTCAATATAGAATCTCCAGACCATAGCTGACCAGGCCAAGAAGTCAAACAAGAATTATGCACTAGAAGCTAATTGTTACCTATTGTTAAGGTATGTAGCTCGCTTACATTTCATCACGGTGGTTCAACCATAACGGGATATAGACTCGGGGATCAAGTCTGGTAAGGTGTGATTGAAGGTCATCTTTTGTGCATAGTATCGTGAAAGCAGCTAAATATCTTCATTACAGCATAATGATGATATTACCGTTTATTTTAACCTGGGATGGCGCAGATGTCTGTCACACCACTTGAGCCGGTGGGTGGAACCAAGAGGCGGATCGCTGAGAGCACTATGCACGAGATATCGCTCCGTGAAATTCTGATAAATCACAACCCTATAAGGTTACGGCCGACAGCATGAGCTGCAAAGCATATGTAAAGGGTGCTAGTATTAAACTATTTTTGGTTTGGCGATATTCAGCATCAGCATGGTACCAAGGGTCTCATTGTGCGTAACCATAGAAATTCCGACATGTAGTCTCCTGACCTTCAACGGCATGGCCAAAGAATGTCAAGCCTCACACTACATGATATACGCAAGCATTCATTAGAGGCTATTTCTTCCAATGTGCTCTAGCCTACTATGTCACAATGGATGTATCGGCTCTCAGGCCTGGTTGTCATATGACAGCTCCCCAGGGGTATATAGTCTTCGTGCCACGTAATGTTCATACAATAGCTGCACCGACTCAGCTCTTAATGCTACAATGAATACAGCCGTTCAAGGAAGAAATCCACTCAAAATGCCCCACAAAGAGAGTTTCGCTCGACGAGACCCTGGCAATGTACAGGCCTGGCTGATTGGCGGCGGCATCGCGTCGCTCGCAGCCGCTGCTCACTTGATCATAGATGCCAAGGTTCCAGCGAAGAATATCCATCTACTGGACGAGCATAAACACGCTGGCGGGGCGATGCAGAGCTCCGGTGATGCAGAAAATGGCTATCTGCTACGTACTGCCTGTCTTCCATATTTCCATGACATCTGTGTCCAGGACCTTCTATCGTACGTGCCCGATCCCGCGAGCCCTGATCGATCCATCATGGATGCGGTGCAAGCCTCTGAGAAGACGGAACAGTTTAAGCCCGCTGCGCCAACTCGGCTTCTAGAAAACCCCGCGACGGGCCCCGAAAGGGTTGATGACCGACAGTTCCATTTGGGTATCAAACACCGATGGGATCTCATTAAGCTCATGGTTGAAGGTGAGAAAGCGGTCGCCGACAAGACTATCAAAGATCTTTTTGATGGGACCTTCTTTAACTCAAAGTTCTGGGCGCTGTGGTCTACAACGTGAGCCGGCCCTACCTTTCTCGTTTCACTGACTTAGCTATATTAACTCCTGATAGCTTCGCATTGAAGCCCGAACATGGAGCCGTCGAGTTCCAGAGGCACATGCGCAAATACCTTGAAAAGATCAAAGACTTCAATAATGTCAGCGCTTTGGACCGGTCCCAGTACACTCTCCATGAATCCGTCATTCTACCTTTGGTTTCGTATCTCGAGAAGGAGGGCGTCGACTTCCGCTTCAACGCTAAAGTAACTGATCTGGTCATGTACCCGGAGGCGACCCCACGACCATTTCCGAAATCAAACTCGTACACGATGATAACAGCCCGTCGCTCGTGACGATTGACCCCATGGACATTGTCATCGTTACGCTTGGCTCAGTCAGTTCGGGATCCGCGGTCGGATCCAACAATGCACCACCCACATGGGAGACATCTCCAGAGCTTACCGTCATGGAGGACTGGGCCTTATGGAACAAGGTTTCTAAGATGTCTACCAGAAAGTTCGGTGATCCCGAGCCCTTCCGATCTTATATTAAAGATTCCAAGGTCGAAACATTCACTATCACTTTGAAAGATTCCCCATTCCTCGATGTCTATCAAGATATAACTCATAACCCACCTGGCTCTGCTGCCTTGGTATCCTTCGTTGGCAGCAACTGGAACTTGAGTCTCAGCGTGCCTAGTCAGCCCGTCTTCGCAAACCAGCCGGACAACGTTCACGTTGTCTGGGGATACGGCACAGAGCCTGAGAGGCCGGGAAATTTCGTGCAGAAGGCGATGCAGGATTGCAGCGGGGCAGAGATACTGACAGAGCTACTTGGCCACTTGGGTAACCCTTCGGAACACATTCACTCCACCGCCACTACTATCCCCTGCATCTTCCCACTGGCCACGGCATCATTGCTTAAACGATCTCACTTTGACCGTCCGGAGGTAATTCCCCATAATACTACGAACATGGCGTTCGTGGGTCAGTTCGTGGAGATCCCGCACGATACGACTTTCAGCATGGAATATAGCGTGCGTGGTGCTCAGATGGCGGTGTATCATCTGATGGGACTTTCGAAGAGGCCCCCGCCGGTGAAGACTAACGTGTTGTTGGAGGTGTTTGGTTTGCTGGCTTAATTGTCGGTCTTTCTAGTCGTTCTAGGCACTTCTTGGCTATGGCTGCCTATGTTTTCTGTCATATCACATAATTATTAATATCCTTGGCGTACGAATAGTGTCAGGCGTGTCTTTCTTGTCTGTTCTCCCTCTTCTTTCCTCCTGTATTTTCCGTGATGCAGGTGCTTTTCATGTAAGCGTCAAGAATGGAACATTGTTTAAGTTGTATGAGGGCAGATTCCGACGGGCCGATTAGAAAACCACGACTGTCAGATGACCTCTAACTACATCCTCCTGTAAGAAACAGAGCAGGGTTCCACTCCTCCCATACGAACTAGCAATATAATAACCCACATGCTACCATGGACATTACCTTGACTCCATTTTTACTATGGTTTAGATCATAAGAATGCATGTTTGGCCGAGCTACCCATACTATGCCCCGCACTAGGAGTACTCTACCTCAGCCCACATACAATAAATAACCACAATCCACCCTTTATTTCTAAGATATCGGACAATATATCCCCTTCTTCTTCTTCCTCTTAATCCCCATACAAATATCACCATGCTATCCACATTCTGGCCACACCCAGAATACGCCGAAGACCAACCCTTCCCCAAACTCATCCTCATCGGCCACGTCCTCGACCGCAGCTTCCAAGCCGGCGCATTGCTAGGAAGCACTACTGGGCTCGCCCGTGTATGGCTGCTAGCCTACCAACCAACCTTAAATAACAAGTTCTACACCAGATTTATTGTGCCCCCAGGATCCACCCCGGCTACTCTTCTGATGCGGTCGACCGGGACTGGCGCCGTCATCGGTCTGGGAGCCATGGCCGCTATGCTACTGTACTACCTGGCCAAATGGGAGCCGATCGAATGGCAGGATCGCAGTTGGCGACTGCTTGAGAACCGGGGGCAGGTGGAAGTGGATAGCTGGGGGTTCGCGGGGGCGGTGCTGGGGTTGACGGGGTTGGTGGTTATGGCGCGGCGGAACGGGAGGATGTTTCAATTGACAGGCCATGAGGAGGTTTCTCCCCTGGTTCTGCTTCGGGCTCTGGGGTGGAGGAATGCGTTCGCTAGTGCTGGCATGGGGAGTTTGTCGGGGGTCTGGGGTATTTGGGCTGGAGGTATGGGATTATGGGTGGGAAGCGATGATTCTGCCTATGCTGTTACTTTCTTCTGTTTGTCTGTTGAGGTTTCTTGTTTGACTATGAAATGCAAATATATTTCTGTCGTGTAAGCAGTCTATCATTGCGAGATTGAGATCGCTCTACTGCCTAAGGCATCCGATATATCAGTGACGTCACCGTTATCTCGAAACAGGAAAATAGACTAGCCGAGTTCAGCTTAGTGCTAGTGCACTTCCCGAGCCAATGGGCGCTGTTCATTATAGTATTTCCCCCCGTCAACTTGACAACCTCAGAGTACCAACCCTCTACACTTTCACCGATCGACGATCAGCTAAGAGCAGCTCAAGAATGGGTCCCACAATTGCCTCGTCATACCCCAGCGCAGTCAAGCGTCCAATCGTCACATTGAGAGGCCGGTCCTGAAACCCTCCACCACATCCCACAACATGTTCTTCATCCGGAACTCGATCTGATAGTCCCTAATCAATTCCTCGAGACGTGGAATGTGGTCTATCACGCCGACTTGGGGGTCAGGCCCCAGTTCGATAGTGATATCGTAAGTTTCATTGGGCACGGACGGACACTTGACATGTAAGCCGGGTCTTGCGGATAACATTCGAGCCATACAGTGGCATCATCGGTTCGGTCAACTCCATCGATTAGTACCTTTAGGCTTTTTGGTACAGAGGTAAAGGCAAGGAAGTTGAAAGTCCACAGTCTTCCAGTGACCTCGGCAGTAAGTCTACCATCTGTCTGTATATACCGGACGGTGGAGACCTGCCTTTCGACCGCACCAGCACTCTCTTGCTGTCTATTGTCACGGTTATCTTCGAGCACCTCCGTATAAGCATCTTTTCCAACCAGGATAAGAACTTCGAAGGCATCCGGGTTGAGGCAGCCATTCAGTGAGGAAGCGTCCAGGGGGATAATTGATCCCTCGTGGGCCAGAACAGGGTAGTCCTCCAATTTGCGATATAAGGTTAATGCGCGATCCCCGTCGTAGACTGTACCAGTGAAGATATCAACGTGTAGTCCACGGGGTGGCAGCCAGGCTTTCACTGATGCCAGATTAGTCCGCTTGTCCCGTGGCTGCACAATTGGAGCGACTACCAGCTCAGACCCGAAAAAGAATTGGTTTGTCACGGAGTAGGCTTCTTCACGCCCTGGGTACTCCCAGTACATGGGCTGTACAAGGGGCTCGTCCTCGTCTGCGCCGATTAGGTTCCGTGTATAGAGGAATGGCACGAGTCTGTGCCGGAAGTTCAAAAATTTCGACATAACAGACCCGCACTCGGTGCGATAGAGCCATGGCTCTTTAGACATCCACCGTGATGATGTTGAATGTAGCCGCATGATGGGTGAAAAGACTCCCAGCTGCACCCATCGGGTGACAAGCTCGTCGTCACGGCCACCGTGAATGTGGCCGCCAATATCGTGGCTCCACCACCCGTACCCAATATTCGATGCAGTCGCCGTAAACTCTGGTTGAAATTCGAGTGAGGCCCAGGTCACCACCGTGTCTCCGGAGAACCCAAGGGGATATCGGTGACTTCCGGGGCCAGCATATCGGGAGAGGATGAGCGGGATCTTGCCATCCCGTCCATGATCGAGATAAGCGAAATGATTCAGCATCCACAAGGGGTCAATTCCAGGGATTTTTGAGTACGGCCCCTGTTGCCAATCAATCCACCAAAAGTCGCATGCTACAGCTTCAAGGTTTCGGTGAAGAATATTGAGGTAAGCATCCATGAACTTCGGGTCGGTTGAATCAAACAGTATCGGGGTTTTGTGTTTCGTGTCATGACCCAGGAACTTTGCCATCTCCTCGTAAGCATCCTCGTGAGAGTGAATCCCATCGTGGGGATGGTCATTCAACGTTATCTTCAGGTTGCGCTTGTGGACTTCACGGGCGAACAATGCCGGGTCGGGAAACAGCTCTTTATTCCATGTATAACCCGTCCAGCCAGCGTGTGGTACTCGCTCGTCTGACACTAAATGCCAATCCATGTCGAGAACGGCTACAGACATCGGGATCTCCAGGTCGTGGAACCTATCCATGAGCTGGAGATACTCCTCCTGTCGATATGGATAATACCGACTCCACCAGTTGCCTAAAGCGTATCGAGGTACGACTGGCTGTTTGCCAGATACAGCATAAAATGCTTTTATCGCTGCCTTATAATCGCGACCGTAGGCGAAGAGGTATCCATCTACCCGGTCTCCGGCTGGCCGGCTCGCGACAAAGCCCTGTCCATCAAAGAGCATGGACTCGGAGTCATCGATCACAGCGAAGCCTGCTTTCGACAGGACTCCATCTCCCATATCACATCGGCCATCGCATAGATCTAATGTCCTTGCTGTTCCTCCTAAGTTGAGCGTAGACGGAGTTCCAAATCGCCATTCGGTTCCGTACTTGGTCGTTTTCGCGCTCAGATGAGCAACCATCCCATTGGGGCTGAATCTCTTCTTATCATAGCTCAAGTGAAAGTGCTCCGTGATGATTTCCAACCCGCCGTTGTCAATTATCCTAAACTCTGGTACTGGAAGGTCGCGGTTGATGGCAAAAGTGGAAGCTCGATCTTCAAACTGGCCATCTTCGGCCCATTCAAAACGCAGCAAACGATCTGTAAGAACAGTAAATCGATAGTTGGGACCAGAGATTATCGCTTTCAGGTTAGCCTTGGGCTTTGTGGGAAACACGTATTTTTCCATTACGAACTACTTCGAGAGTCTATGAGAAACCCTTGTTCTGTTGGTGAGGAGCTCTCTGATTCTGCATGGCTTTAACTGGGTTTATATCCTGCATAGCACGTGAGACTCCCCGCATTTTGTGCAGCCAGTTTGACGTGTCACTGCGAATTGACCCTCCAACGATTCCGCTACTCTTTGCTCGCTTTGGTTACACTTCGAAATTTGTACGTTGCAATATTACACAAGATCGTCTCTGGTTGGCGGGCAGTTCATTGCTTTCTCTAGGTGTCAGACCCTCTACCTGAACAGAACTATATGTCTGTTGTTTGTTGATCACAAATATTCTTTTATGACTTGATGGTCGTACCTGTGTGCTACTCTCCTGCCACTGAACTATGGTCCATATGCCTTCATGGCAAAAAAGGATCTAATTCGAATCTATACAATATGGAGGCATCTTCCTAGGTACCTAATTGACTACCAACTCACCACGTCATGGAATGGGTAAAGTCAACTTTGTTCTCTGTCGTGTGGATATTCTCCATCTCAAGGTGTCACATAAGGACAAAGAATCGGCTATAATGAAAGTCAGAGTACTGTTCATTGACTATTCTCATCAAGGCATTCTTATGGGTATACTTTGGTATTTTATTCAACTGTTCCTGTCGACTTGGCACCACAATAAATTAACAAACGATATGAAACACTTTGAGTCCTTTCAGACCAAGAGGTACAGGACAAAGGGCTAGTTGTAATTCAATGCAAATCAGCAAACATACAATGAGCGCATAGAGCGTTTTAAAACAGACCATGTGTTTTCTCTTTTAACGTACATGTCTTTCTCCAAACAAAGATTCCAGTACCCGAATATACCTCGCTCATCTTAAATCCGGGGAATGTTTCCCTGTCAAAGGTCGGTATTCCCTAGTCTCAGCCCTAAGCATATACCGCTAATCTACCGTATCCTTGAAACAATGCCTGGGGTATTGTCTAGCTGGCTCTTTATGTGTGTCATCTTCTCGGCGTATCTAACATAATGCCAGGACGGCTCCACACCAAAGTTTCGAATTATAAGAAAGAGAGTTAGCAGTATAAAGGAGTCAGACAGAGAGACATAATGTGAAATAATGACATTCCCCAAGGATAGTATGATTGCCAAAAGAAAGACGTAACATCGAGGTCAACTGTTGAAATACTCCTGGCAGTTTCAATCACGCAAACAACGTCTGGGCAGCAGAGTAAACGGGTGTCGCGCTGGACTATATAACATTCCGTGGATCTGCGGAGCTGTCATTCTATACAAATCTCCTGTGCCTCATTTACAACGTTCTCTTTTGATCCTTCCCCAGGTAGTTCCCCGCTTTAATAGCTATCTTTTATACAGACACATGCGACATGGATCCAGACTTCGTTAGAGAGGTGATCCAAAATCAAGCACCAATGCCAAAGGAACGTATCTATACTATCGAGGACATCCGGGCGGCTAATGGTGAGTTGAGAGGTGGCGTATCAGCAGTCCTAATGAATAGCCATACACCGGAACAAGAAGTGGTCACGGTCCGAGTCGTCTCTCGTGGTGCAGGGGATAAAGTGTGCAATCACGAAGAGATCAACCTCGATACAGATGGTATTTATATTTCTTGGGTCCTTACTGTCAATTCCTGTCGCGTTTCTGTCCCTAATCCCTTGATTATCAGTATTATCAGAGAGTAACAAATGCGCAGAACAGGCAAATCTGAGAGCAGCTTCCCGGGAGACCAACCGTACGTATACAACATGCACATATGACTGGGAGGTCTTAAGATCTGGGGTCGATTGGTCCAGTGCACTAGACAAAATAACCCTGACTAAGAGCGGAAATATTGTGAGAGTAGAAGACTGCAAATCGCGGCTTGGTGGATCAAAAAGTACAGTTTATTTCATGAAACTCCTTGAGTACATTATAAAGACATCAGGTCACGACAGCCAGTATGTATATGGTGAGTTGCTTAAATGATTAGTAAAGCTCCAATATATCACTCACTACTCTCTTCAATAGTGCTTCCATATATATACATTCGCCCTTCATCATCCAATATCACCCTGACGGTCGACAATGGTCCAATGGAAGAGTTGCATCAAACAATGAAATGGATTTGCTTGACATTCCGACCACCGACTGACCTACCTGGCTTCTCATATGGAGTCGACGAACCAGGGAGGAATACGTTCAAATTAAAGCATTTGATGCCCACGACACATGAGAATAGTCGTGAGCTCTGCCAGGAGCTCTTTGGTAATGCCGTGATAGCTTGTGAGCACTCCAAAAGCTATCCACGTGTGAGCAGCTTTCACTTGGACATGTCCTTTTGTGATCTGAAAGCGCGCACAGGATGCAACCGTCTCAGAGATTTCCACGGTGGCATTCTTTTTGAGGGCACCCATGGCACGCTGATCCCGATGCAGTATACAGCGGATGAGAAAATCCTCTGGTGCTTTGAGAAAGGTCAAGTCGAGCAGTGCGAGAATCGAGTTCTGAATCGTATTGCAGAGCTACCGGATTGGCCGGGTCGAGACCTCAAAGATCCAAACCGACAAGCCACAGAACTTATAGACGAAAAACGCGTATTGGTGTGTAAATACCGCCCTCACACATCATAATCTCTACCGAGAACAAATTTTGTGCAGTTACCAATGCTCTTATGACTTTTTCCCTACTTTTAGAATTGGACCTACAGACAATGTATCTTCCACGATTTGCACTATAGATGGGGGCTTCTCTAACTTCAGTTCTTTGCTCGTTTCATCTAGGTCGCTTTTGTTTGAGTGGTTAAGTATTGGTCTTGCAAACCTTGTCGAGTCATTTATTATCAGTTAGTGATAAGGAACCTTAGCACTAGTGATGGCAGTAGCCAAAGGGGTAGAAATTTCGACATGGTCTCTTCGTATGAGTCAGGTTATATCCGAACAATGCTGTGGCCACGTTGAATAGTATTGTGGCTGTAGTTACCTCCATTCGTAGATATATTATGGATCTTCAAGATAGAAGAAATACAGGGAAGAGGGCTTTCGCCGGTCAAATGCATAGTCCAGGATGTGCCGTGGGATATGTCCGATCATACCACTAGCCAAGTTCCACAAATCGCCACTTATCCATGATGACTGTGCCTATTCCCGGCGTTTCGAAACTACTCGATGTATGTACCGGCGGAAAACAAAGGAAAGAGCCTTGCCGGTTAGTTCCAAAGGTATGTTCCACGATCAACAGTGGTTCATGTCGGCTCATAACAATAAGAGGATACATATGTAAGAGCAATTCCCGGTCACATACAAAGGCAGGGTGCGCTGTCCCTGGAGTATTCAAGAAGCTTGTAACTTCGTAGAGGCAATATCTCTCCTAGTACAACAATATAAAGTGTGGAATGGTAGACACCTAGGACGTTAAGAGTCCAACCTTTTCGCATCATGCAGACCAGATCCGAATCGCGGGCTCATTATTCAAAACCTCAAAGATTTGTCCCCGAACGCTACGCGTATAATACGTTCGGTTTCCCTTGTCATTATCGTTGTCATTGTCATTTTTCCTCTCTTTACTCATCTTCCCACCCCTTCTCTGACAAAGAGTAATCTGAAGGGCTCTCGAGATGAACGCCGGAAGGATGTCTCCATCAACATCAGGGTCTCCCGTGGAGGAGCACACTCCACCCACCGGTGAAACTACGCATCCTCAACAGTATGACTCGGAATCTGAAGCGCCGACGAGCGTAGACGAACTTTTTCAATTACAAGATGTTCCGTTTAGTCCCCCACCTGGCTCTCAGCAGTTGGGATGGCAAGATCTGCCAGATGTTGGAACGTCATCTCTAAGCCCTGTGGACCATAGTATGCCAGGAACACTAGCATCTGAAGAAGCTGCTGGTACTTCAGAGCCTCCCCCACCATACGAGGATAACTGCCTTGCCTACGAAAGACAGGTTGAGCTCTGCAAATTTCGTATGTTTCCTTTCATTTTTGCCCCTCTTCCCCCGACCGTGCGAATACGTCAAGTCTATATTTAGCAACGCACGGCCTTAAAGTGGAATGAGAACTAACCACGGAGCAGAGATGGCTCTCGCGAGACTTAGCCCTCCACCCGGCTGGAAGGCCTATTCTTACCGGTTGGAGGGGCCTCAGTTCGATATAGGCTGTAGATACACCTTCACTGTAACCGGGTGTTATGTGGAGGTATATAGCTGTAAAGAATATGTTTCCCAAGCATTTGGACCGACTGCGCGAGGGCTTTTGGATGTAATCGACTCAGTTATACATAACCCCTGGACTACATACGGTATGGACTCCCTGATCTTCTAAGAACGCCGTGACACCTGCAGAATCTAACGATCCCATACAGCATCCGATACCATCAGATCCATCGCAACACCGGAAGAATCGACCACGATTACGGTGGTACTCTCACAAGACATACCTGGATTCCATCCCATGATGATGTGGCTTTGCTCTGTCTTCCGCGAGCCAATCCCGGGGACGGTCTCGCTCTCATATTGCAAAGTAAGAGACGGCTATGCATTTGAACCAGCGCCTTTGCAACCGGTACCCATCCGGTCTAGCCTTTATCGCTGCTGCACGGCGCTGTTCGGTTATTCCGTTGTCATCGCCGCGAGCCCAACTACTACCTGTACCCAAGAGTTTGGATTGGATGTTGATATCCCGTTCCTCAAGTCCCGTCTCGCAAACCGCGATTTGCATATCTCCGTCATGAATACTACTGACGATGAAGAGCTCTACTGTTCACTTGAGGTGGTTTCTCTTTGGGCGCATATTTCTGCCGCCGCCGTGGAGCGAAACTGGGGAAGGTCCAAAAGGGCACGCATACACTACTGTCCGTGTTGTATGATCGAGGGATATTGGTGTCCATTATACAGGGATACATGGGATCAGGAACAGTTCACAGCATGACTGGGGTGCAGAGAAAGGGGTATCGAGAATGGTATTTTTTGGACGCTAAAATGGGGGGAAGGAAAACAGAGAATGTCACAAAGCCAAACAAACAATGAGTTTTTTCATCTTCGCCGAAGAAGAAAAAAAACCAAAAAGAGAAACCAATCAAGTCATCTAACGCCATTGGCGCTGCTGGGAATCGAACCCAGGTCGATTCGGGATTGCGGAAATTACCACAACGAAGCATGATGACCACTACACTACAGCACCTTGAATTGGTGATTGGCCGCTCCTTTTTTTGATTGAAGAATGTATGCTAGTTAGGTCTGCTTTGACTTGCGTCTCTTGCCAAGAATGAGTTATGGAAAACATATTGACGTCCAAGTCAACTGAACAAGTATCTTCGGGTCGTAGAATATGTGAAATAGAGTCTTGACTATAAAGCAACTGGGCCAGAGAGCAATTATTACTGTTTCTATTTGAATCGTGGTTATAAGATAATCGTTCGCTAAGTCTTCTGCATGGATATATATTTCCAACCCTATCCTTCTGCTTTCTACAAATGATTACCCCAATCTGGTTAGAATACTGTAGAAATCTGACGCAGATAGCTCTACAGATCATTCAGGGTGTCTTCAGAGACAGGTATGTTCCTCTAACAGGCAGCAACTTTCCTATGTGTATACAGCAGAAGTGTAGCACGCTCACAAGATGATAGAACACTGTCGGGATATCCGATGTGTCGTCATGTATGTAAATGGCTACCCTATCGGGTACAGCCGATGACGGTATTGTATGAAAGGATCAAATATAGTTTCGCACCGGCTTGGCGTCACGGAAAGCCGGCACCGTGCCCGTTAGCCCTACCTAACTCAATCTTATCTAGTGGTATTAAACCGAGGATACTACGTCCTTGATGGTAATGACGGGCACTTAAAATACGATATGTCAAAAAAAGGAAGAAACTGACTTCATAGCTGCAACTAAGTCACCTCCTAAGTGAGCTGGGCATGCACCACTGGCAAGTATCACTCCAACATAATACTCTTAGTGAATTTCTGCAGAGTCTTTCGCGACGCCCAGTAGTGTATTTTGTAGCCCTCGTGGAATGATACCTGTCAGCTACGTAGGGCAGTGACCAGGCACGAGAACCACTACGTGCCAGGGCGATAGAATAGTAACGCCCGCCGGAACGTATTTCAATCTTGAAGAGTGATGTAAACTCGAACTAATTGTCCCATCAAATAGTATATATACACCAGTATAATCATCGAAACCGACGCGAAGTTCTAACCACACTCAATCCCAGAGCCCCAACAAGTGCCAATACTATTATCCACCGATTCCCCCAAACAAACTCCTGCAAACGATTCTGAACGAAGAATGTTCGATGTACTCTATGGCGGCGAATAGCAATCAACTGGGAAAACGTCGACCAGAAGGAGCCAATGAAAGACTCGGTCCTGACCATAACAGCGGCCTCGACGATAGGCCAGTATGTGGCTATACGCCATTGTGTCTCGTTGGAAGGATGAGCGTCTCGGATAGCGGTTGTACATGTCTCTGTCATCTCCATGAAATGTGCTCTGGGGCCAAGGCGGCGAACAAGATCAACTATGGCGGGATGGTCCCTGTTGTCGGTCGCGATTATGACGGGCTGCGTTTCGCTTTTCTGGACGCGTAGAACGTTGTTGTACAAGTATGATCCCGTCCAATCACATTTAGAAAAGATATGCTTGAGGACGGGGACCTGGCCGTGGTAGCAGGCGTCGTTTTGACCGAAAGACAGGTCGGACGGCCACATCCGCAAATGCATTGCTATAGCGTGTGGAACGAGGTCAGGGAGGACGCTGTCCACACACTGTTGCAGTGGGCGGGTAAGCTGAAAGCGACGGGCCGTAGAACGCCATTGATTCGGTGTCCAGGGAAGGACGAAGCCTTCGAGAACGAACCGGATGGCGCTCCACTGCCAGTAAGATTCAGTAGGCGCTCTGGCTTCGATGATTTGGCTTGGCCCCTCCACGATATCGGTATAGTAATCCACACGTTCAGTGGAAGCTGCTTTGGCGGCAGGATCTGACCACCGTTGGAGGTCTGTCTCGTAGCCCAAGGACTGGAGACCATGTTCGTCGAAAACGTCAGTGACGGGGATCACCTTTGCCTCTTGTACGCCGCGTATGGCGGGACAGGTGATGCCTGGGGAAAGGAGCTTGCGGGAGGGAAGAGGGTTATGGACGGCCGAGGCGAGGTGTAGTATGAACTGATTGTTGAAGTACGCGAAGTCTGGTGTTTCCCACTAGTTCAATGGAATGGCAGGTTAGATCAGAAAACTTGCTGAATTTCCAGGCATAAGGCTCACATACTGTGAAGTACTTCAGGTTGTGAACCTTGCTTGCAGATCGTGTAGATAGGATTGAGCGTAAATAAAAAGTCTGAAAAATAAAAAAGGCGGCGGCAAGAACTAGATAGATCTTCCTTCTTCTATTTACCAGATACATCGCGAATAGCACTTGAATTATGGAAGATGGTAACTTTAAACATAATGGTACCAGACAGCAATTAGTCGGCGAAACCTGACCTCTGCATCGCCCCTATATCTGATGAAACTACATTGTAGACTACCCGGGGCACCCATAGTGCTATGTGGGAAGCCCTTGTGCAATCATGCTTCGCTACTCGACCCCCAGAACCGTACTGATTGCTCACTACTCACTGGGATCCCCACACCAGTCGTGGACGTAGTGTTACGCTGTCCGGTATGTTTAACAAAAATGTCCATTTCAGATACTAGAACCCAACATAGTAGAATTGACGAATAACGTCTAGTATTTACTCCCACTTTGCCAACTGCCAGGCACTTGAAATGTAAAGACACCTTAGGTATTGCTATAGCGATGGAATAGAAGCCCATCAAGCGTCAATGGTCGTTCAGTGCCCTTCGCCAAGCGTCCGTCTTGACCTGTCGGGCAAATCCTTTAATGCTTCAATGTAACCTACCAGCATGCGCCCTCTCGTATTTAATTCGCGCGATGTTCTGTGTGTGGGCTACTCTTGTTCTCTATGGCTCCCGACTTCATATGACTGAGACATATCCACATGGAACCTCTGCCGTAACTGGGATACTGTAATATTCCCTATCAAACAGATCGGCAGTTACTAAAGTACGAATATCTTGATACATAAACGCCCTTTGGCCAAGACCAAGGCTGGTCTAATTGAGTGGCAGTATTCCGTATAGAATAGACATCCAGGATGTCTACGTTGATATCCCCTATACTACGCAATATCCACTTTTAAAGGGCCATCGCGTGTTGTGGCTATGTCTACTACTAGTTTACCAGGGCACGGTGATTCCTCTTCATTTTACTCTAGGGAAGGGATCTAGCTTTTATGGACCCTTAACCGGATGGACCGCCAGGCGGATAGCGTGTTCCACTTGTAGCCTTGACTTTCGTGTTGCAGCACGTTGTCCCCCTAGTTTTATTATAAGGCTCTCGAACATAAGAGCTCCGCGAAGAGATATTGCGTACGTGGGGTATATGGGAGTGGCAACAGCACCCTACCTGTCTAGGAATCGAGAAACGTACTGCGAGCAGGAGTATTGTCCGATATGCACGTAGCATGGCCTTTCTCGCGTGCCATGCAAAGCACACCGTAAGGACTTCGTGACTGGTGGGGACTTTTCTAGAGTCCACTGCCCCGATAGAAACTTACCTGCCCCCCATCCCGTGTATCCGGAAATAGGAGCAACGATTCCAAGGCACGGAGGAATACGTTTGTTGGGTGTTTCTTGTTCTTCGTTTCAGAATTCCCCTATTCCTCGCACTCTCTACTCTTCTATTTCCCATAAATGTTGATTCTGGCGGCTTTTGCTATCGAATCTACTCACCAACCCACATTATGAGGCTATTTCAGCTTTTTGTGCGATTTTCCTCGCTGTCGTTGGGGCTGTTTGGCACACCGACCACGGCTCTCTCACTAGACATCCATGATAGCGGTGAGTAGCTTCGCACTTAGCACATCCCTACCGCACTATTATCCCACTCATGCAGAAGATATAGCATCCCTGAAAGAGGCAGCGAGTACCGCAGCCCGCGGAATGCTGAAGTATTATCATGGCAACGAACCCGGCCAGACCCCAGGAACACTGGATAACACGTGGTGGGAAGCGGGCGCGATGTTCATGACACTGGTGCAATACTGGCGCGTTAGCGGCGATTCCTCTCACAACGATATTACAACGCAAGGGCTTCAATGGCAGGCCGGAGATGATCATGATTATCTACCTGCCAACAGCACTGCATACCTGGTTCGTGCCCTTCCAACTCTACCCTGGGACATACTGACCGATGCTAATGATCTCACATCGATACCACAGGGCAACGATGACCAGATGTTTTGGGGCCTCGCGGCCATGACCTGTGCAGAGACTACATACCCCGATGTCTCCGATGGCCCATCGTGGCTGTCCCTCGTGCAAGGCGTTTTCAACAACCAAATCCCGCGCTGGGAAATGGAAACCTGCCATGGTGGTCTGCGATGGCAGATCCACTCATGGCTGCCCGGGTATGACCTCAAGAACACGATTTCAAATGGCGGGTTGTTCCAGATAGCAGCCCGCTTGGCTCGGTACACAGGGGACCAGAAGTATGCCGACTGGGCAACCAAGATCTGGGACTGGATGGCTAGCAGCCCACTGCTGGACACAAAGACGTGGAATGTTGCCGATACGACGTCTGTGACTGACGAGTGTACAACGAATGGCAACGAGCAGTGGACATACAACTACGGGACGTTGCTTTGCGGGGCGGCATATATGTACAACTTTGTAAGTGGTTCCTGCTTCAAGACAATATGAGGTACGAGCCGCGCTAACACTATGTCGCAAGACAAATGGAGACCCGAAATGGCTCGACGCCGTCGATGGATTACTCAACGCCTCCCTCCGAATTTTCTTCCCGCCGATGTATAACAATGGTACCGTCCTGTCCGAGGTATCCTGCGAGACAATCGAGACCTGTGACAGGAATCAGATGTGTTTCAAAGGGTTCCTGTCCATTTGGATGGCCTACACAGCCACGCTGGTTCCATCCACCGCGGAGCGGATTACTCCCCGACTTCAAGGTCGGCAGAAGCCGCAGCGAGGCAGTGTTCCGGGGGCAAGGATGGGACCGAATGTGGGGTCCGATGGTACGAGGATAAGTGGGATGGGAAGAATAGTTTGGAGACCCAGATGAGCTCCCTGAGCATTTTTACTGCGAATCTTATGCTTCAGTCGAATGAGCAGCCTGTGACTTCTACCACTGGAGGCGAGAGCAAAAGTGACCCAAATGCAGGGACCGGAGGAAGATCGAGGCAGGCTGAGCCGCCTCGCAAGATTACAAGCGGTGATCGAGCGGGCGCTTGGATTATAACTTTACTGGTGGGCGTTGCATGGATTTCTATCATTGTATGGTTGGTTTGGTAGTGATCCTTCTCACTGCAGATATGTACGCATACACTTGTTTTTGATCCTAGGATATACTACGTTTGGAACTCACATAGACCACAGACTAAACATAATATCTACCGAAAGCATGTACTCAAGAAACCATAGAATGATTACTGATCCCAACGAAACGTTGATGCAATATGTGCATTGCAGGATTAATGATCAGGTTAATAACTAGATTCTAGAATATGACACGAAATAAGCCTAATAGCCTAATGAGTAAGTGAAAATCTCAATTGCTATCTCATGCGACCGTTATTTGACTAAATGGATCTATTAGCTAACCAAACGTTAGCCAATGTTCTATGGATCGCGTGGCTAAGAACAGGTTTGATAAAGTATCGTAAGATCATTGACTCGAAGTCTTGGCCAGTTTACACTCAAATAAGAAGGAGGAAAATAATCTGCTACCGAAATTCCGCCTTATGGGCAGAATATGTCTGCCTGGCGAGGCTTATTTCCCTGAGGCTAAGGCATTATTGTGGATCTGTTATCTTCGGAGGCGAGGATAGCCCGTGCTTGGCAGGGCTCCCCAAACCCCACAGAATGGCAGTGCATAAGAAAACAAACATCAGAGTTGGTTTGTTTCAGGAAGTTTGAGTTTTCCAGATACAGACGACGGTTGAGATCCCGAAGGCTTAGCACTGTATTTTATCACTGTTGTGAATGCTGGTGATATGGGCAGGTCAGCGATAGATTGTGATGCTACGATCAGGATTGGTGAGGGTGACAGATCCAGAAGGCCAGAAAAAGCTCATGAAATTAAACCACCTTGTGTTTCATATTCTGATGCGCTGGGTTGCACCAGTTAGGGCTGTATTGTTATTGAGGCTTGGTAGGTCAAGACACTATTCTGGATTGTGTCACGGTTAGTTAGACCAGTATTGACGCGAAACTGCTATATTCTAATGGAATAACTACAACAAGGTCTACTACTGTCATGTAATACTACCTTAGTATTATATCTGACCGGAATCTTGCCGGTGGAGACTTGCTCACAGTCGAATGAGATATGTGCTATCATTTGGAGGAACTATCAGAATGCTATTCATCGTGGAAAGGATAATGATTGGTTGGCTAAAACTTGCTGGAAAATCTGGAATTACGGAATGGAGGTATTATATTCTAGAACCAGGAACATTTTAGTCAGAACTCAAAGGATAATAAGTGGGCTGCCATGTTGACACAGCCCTGTTTGATATGAGATAGAACCACGAAAATGAGCTAGTACTCATACGGAACTGGGCGTCAGAATTTAGCGCGCTCCACAGTGTTAAAATGGGGCCAGATACAACTGGAGGGAGGGAAAAGAGAACTACGTAGTGTATTCCATGTATCTAACGACTGAGTTACAATTGACTCTTATCATGCATGCCCTAGCCCCTTCGGGAAATCGAATACCGTATCTGGATCTGCGATGGCCTTGAGCGACTTCAGACGTTCTAGATTCGCACCATAGTACGCCTGCCCAAACTCATCCAGATTGGGATCAATATAATTCTGATAGGCGTGCCACTGGCCACTCGGCTTAGCTTGTTTGATAGTGTCTGCAATGTTGGTAATTCTCCGGAGTCCTTGATCACGGGCGTCTGTAACGTTGAAGCCAGGAAACTTAGCTGAGAAAATTTGGATAAGGAACAAGCTCTGGCGATGAATGAACGATGTATCGCCGAATGTCGGTCCAAGGTTGGTTTTTGAGCCTGGTCCATCCAAATCAAAGGAAACATGGCTCTCTGTAGGTTTGGCGAGTTTTGCGTCTTCAATAGCGTCAATGATGAGCTCCGCTTGGTTGGACGTATAATTGGGGGCACCATCGTCCACTAGGGACTGAGCGTAATATGGTTCGGGAAGACTGGGCTCATCCAAAGAGCCCATCAGGTCTGTGAGAGCCGCGATCCAGTCGTTGAACTCTTTGATGGAGGACATAGAATTGACTGGCTCAATTCCGCGGTCTGCAAGTTTACCCAATAATCTATCGAGGACTGGCAGAAATGAGGCGCGTTCTCCCAAATACTGCCCAGTAAATGTGCAAGTATTTGCGTCAGGTATAATAACCTGCCCGCCCAGCTCGACTGGAAGGCCCTCGGCATCGTTGGCAGAGATAGAGCCTAACTCCTGGACTGCCAATAGCACGCCTGCACAGGAAGACTTGGACGAGAAGCTGATTCCATAGTTCACAACTGCAGTGGGGGCAGCCTCCAGAACATACGTAAATGAAGTCACAATGCCGAAATTATTAGCTCCCGCTCCTCTCAATGCCCACCACAACTCTCCATCCATACCAACTGAGCTAGAGTTTAGCAGCTTGATATTGCCTTCAACATCAACGAATTCTAGCGACACGACTAACAGCAAAGTTAGCACACTGTTTCTGATTAAGGGCCCATTACGTGTCTGGCTCCTGCACATATTGTGGCACACTTACTACGATCAACAAGCCATCCCCATTTACGCGACGTGAACCCCCAGCCTCCACCTAAGGAATGGCCTGCAATTCCGACTCCAGGACACGTCCCATGTGGGAGGGCATATCCCTTCTGACCCATCGCAATCGCCAATGGACCCAAAGTTTGACCAAATTGAACCGTGACTTCCCTCCTGTCATCGTCGAAACTGATCTCTCTCATTCGGCTAGAATCAATAACTACCTCACCCGAGAAGCTGTACGCAGCATAGCTATGACCTCCTCCGCGAGTGCTGAGCTTGACGTTCCCGTTCTCAGCAGCTACACAGCGTACGCTAGCTGCTACTTCTTCGGACGACGTGGGCATCACGATCACCCCTGGATGTGGCTGATAGTTGGCATTCTGCGGGCGTGATAGTACCTCGTAGTCTAAGTCGCTGGGGTATACCGCCGTCACTCCAGTATTATTTAGGCATTGTTTCAGCGAAACCGAGGGTGCCAGAATGTCCGTCCCTGCAGTCGCATGTGCGGAAAGCAGGCTGAGCGCGCATGTCAGTGTCAGCGCTAGCTGCTTGGTCGACATGTCTATTTAACCTTCCTGGGCAAAGGAGATACATGTGCTAATATGGAAACCAGTGATACGCATGTATGGGTTTGCCGCCAGCGCCACCCGGTATGCAACAATGACTAGTATTATCCAAATGTTATTCTTTCTTCTAGACAGAGACAGGGGAAAACAGGGAACTTAACAGATTCGAGAAACTTTGCAACTCAGGAGATGTGCAGAACGGGCCCGAACAACTCCGGCTCCCAGGAGCTGTATGCAAGGGGCGCATACCAAAGCAAGCCTCGAAAATGCAATGTGACCAGTCATTGTTTGCCAGTGTTTACATACATAGAATGGAAAAGGAATATCGAGTAAAGATTTGAATGTTATTGGTAGCCCAAAACGAATGTTGAATGCTTTCAGACCTATATGGTGTCCCAGCTAGATCGACTCATCTCAATGAATCTTCTTGACTGCTTGGAATTGGTCCTCCCTTCATGCCACCCTTTTCTTCTTGGTAAACGCTATTTTATATTATGGAGTCCTACAGCTTGCTCTCTACCTAAAATCCCCTTTCTGTGGAACGGCATTGGAAGTATTATTATCGTTGATGTGCCAGACTCTGGCTACTGACCTAAGGTTTAGAAGAACATCAGTGTACAAGGTTATTTTAGTATATGCAACCTGTAATGGGTGGATATGGGTCTGGAACAATCTTCGGGGAATATTTGACGTGCATAATCTATAAGCCAAGTTCGAAACGTCAAATTCGCCTGTCACGACTGTGATGTCGAATCGACCCATCAACCACCCGCCCTCATAAACAGCCCGGTTCCTCGTACATACTCCCCGGTCTCTCTTATATTGTTAAATCAGTCTGGAGGAAAGAAGCAAGAAACAGTTATATAGTTTTCTATCATACTATTTAACCCATAATAGACACAATTTCTTTTCTCTCTGCTAACGCATCCTTACCCAGTTCACAGACTGGAGGTACACTGCTAATGCTTATCGCCTGGAAGTATAATCTCGTTGGGAACAACCCCAGTGATATGGGACGTAATCTCGAAGAATCAAACGTCCAATGCAATTAAAAAAAAGGATATCTCGGTTGATGACAATAGGAGAGCTACTCTCCCATGGCATAGAGCTCATGGACGCGGTGCAATCAAGAGTAGAAGACTACTGTATGAGCGAACCATGAATGTGGTTCTGGAAATAAGCGAATTAACATAAGAACAATTGATATTGCCCCTAGCACTAGCAGAATGTAGGCCGGCTATGACTGCTCAATAGCATAGAAGTGCAATTTCTGCGACACAGAGAACATGATGGACAATCAGGTCACATCGAAGTATCGGATGGCCTTTCGATAGCTTTAGAGCCTCCACAAAACATCCATATCAACCGCGGCAACATAACCCTAATCCAGAGCCCTGCCATTGAAGATATTAAAAGCCTTTATTTCTTCCCACCAGCAGGAGTATAGGTCGATCCACCCTTGCCATCATTGTAATAGGTACTTCCGTTGGAGTTGGAGTAGTAATACGATCCGTTGCTGACGTGCGTTAGCTGGATAGTTGACGTTTTTCAAAGCATAGTGACCTGTTAGAGTAGTGGTATGCATCACCGCGACCAGAACCGTTTGAATCCGATCCAGTTCCGTAGTCGCGCGAGCAATAGTGGTTGCCCTGAGTTCAAAGGAGATTAGTCACCAGATACGAGCGTGGACTTATTATAATAACTCGTAGTGAAGAAAAGGCTGGTGAAGGGGTCAGTACCTGGCTGTTAGTGCCAGAGCCAGTGTATGAGTATCCTTTTCCAGAGCTGGACATTGTTACTTTTGACAATTTACAGACAAGAGATTGGAAAGGGCGCGAGATTGTGGAGTCGTGACCAGAAGAAGTCTGGGGAATTCCGCGGTTTAAATGCTGTCAGATTCCCCCGCTTCACGCCACTTCCCTAGATAGGCCTAGCGCTTGATGTCTTTGTTCTTCATGATATCAAGAGTCCGTTCTAGCCCTTTAGACCCTGTAATGAGGTTATATTCACTACATCATTACACTGTCGTTGTCCTATGGTGTCGGATACACGAGGAACCTGCTGTTTGCAAGGAGATCATCCCCAATTGTGACTATTGTCCTACCGAGTAGGGCTATTACCCGCTGCTGTTAGTCCAACATTGAGATCTCCGGCCGAGATGCCTGCCAATGTTACACACCAACGTGGCTCCCGGACCGAGAAGTAGTACTGTGGACGTCATTCAGGTAGGTAATTGTGTGTTATAAGGTGGAGAAGTGCCCGCACGAGCCCCTGTGTCCTTGCCGTGCTACTCTACTGACAATGAATGACAACTTGAGGTGGATCTACTATCACCGCTGCCGACTCCATGTGCTTTGGGAGCTACCTGATGTCCTATGAACAGGTAGAACTTTCGTTGTCATGGAACAATGTTCTAGAAGTCCGGATCCATCGATAACAGCCATTAGAGACCATCTTTTCGTGGTTATATTGATACTACATTCAAAAATGTTAATTGGGTTGATATGCTAAGAATAGCAAACAAAGTGACTCTACTGGCTTCCTCGACGTGGCTGTGACCTCGTATTGATAGGGACCACGCGAGGATCATAGCCGTTCGAGGTCTACAAGGTAGCATGCAGGTGAAGATCAACGGCTAGTACGATGTCTAGCGCGATGCCCACCTTAAATCCGCGAAGATAAACGGAGGACAGATGGTACGCCTGTCGATCAGCCAGTTAGACTGAACTTTTTTAAAGAGCCTGAAGTGTGGATGCAGTAGTCTCTGTGCTGCTAAGCGGAAGACAATGTCGATCACGAACCTTATCGCCGAATCTGCGTGCCTCAAGGGGCGGGCGATCTCGTGTTCAAGAAATATCGATCTTCGCGCTACTTCGTATTTGGAGCTGCATTACGGGATATTCGCGCATACACATGACGCTTCCCCCACCAGAGCAGAAGCATAAGAAGGCTTGCATGACCGTAAGTTAGACAAAACATTCAGACACGAAAACCTCCCAAATACCACTCAACATGTCTTCGTTCAAGCTCCTGGCCGCTCTCCTCCCAGCCCTCGCTGTCGCCTGCACTGGTCCTCCCGTCAACCAGAACGGTCTCAACCTGATCAAGAGCTTTGAGTCATTCCAACCCAGTGTTTACGACGATGGATTTGGCAACCCGACCATCGGTTATGGTCACCTCTGTGGCGATGCCACCTGCTCCGAGGTGACCTACCCCAAGCCATTGTCCGAGGCAGATGCCAGCGCGCTACTGGCCGGTGATCTGGTCGTAAGTTACTACCATGCAACAATTTCGCACCTTTTAAACTACACACAGACATGCTGAATCTCAACTAGTCTTATCAAGACGCCCTCACCAATGCCCTGGCGGACCCCGTCACCTTGAATGATAACCAATACGCCGCCCTCGTTTCGTGGACGTACAACGTCGGCAATGGTAATATGCAGAAGTCCGATCTTGTCGCCCGCATGAACAAGGGCGAGGACGTGGCGGCTGTCGCGCATGACGAACTGCCCCAGTGGAACAAGGCCAACGGACAAGTTGTCAACGGGCTTACTCGTCGCCGCAATGCCGAGTTGGGCCTTTTCGATGCCCCGGCTATCTATGGCGCTTTGCCTGTCCCTTGCTAAATGCATTACTGTTGCATTTGGATATCCTGAATACGGCTGATCCAGCTGGCGAATGACAATGTATGTATAGAATAGGTCAGAATTTTGTATATACTAGGCAGCGGTGGATTTGTATACAACAGTGAATTGTATCACTCAATGAAAATCTATTATAGATATGAAACAACGAGGAGCGTATGTAGCGATCTATGATGTGGCCTACTGAATGGGATTTCCTGGGGGCTACCAGCGTCAGCACTGACCGATAGCTCCCGCTGTCAAGACAGCTAGCCACTCGCTCCTGGGACACAATTGACACCAATCGACCCGGCATTGGAACATTGGTATTCTTGGCCTCCATTAGCGGACTGGACTTTCATATCAGACAGCGAAAGCCCACAGGTGCCCTTGGCCGGACAATTGATGCTGGCGACCGGCTCATCCTTATCGGTCTTGCCGCTGAACCCCTTGACAACGATGTCGGTCAACTTCGCGGTGCTAGGCCGAGACGCGCATTCCTTCTCGTCGGACCCGTAGCAGCTCTGGACCTGGAAGGCGTACGAGGTACCATCCACCATGACGTTCTCCCAGGTGACGTTGCTGACCTCGCTGTGCCGTATCCTCCCGAGTAGATCTTGATCCCAGCTGCCTTGGAGCATTTGGTCATCTTCGCGTTTTTGAAATGAATATTCTTGACGGTGTCAACTTCGCCAGCCGTTTTGCCAATGCTTCCGATACTGAGGCCGTGGGACCCTGTGCATTGAATGTTGGTCACCGTGATATCTTCCGCGCCATTCTGGATGGCAATGCAGTCGTCGCCGTTCTCAACTTTAATGTTTTCCATGCGAATACCGGTGCCGCCAAGGTCAAACCCGTCGGTGTTCTTCGGCAACGCATCGCTCTTGGACACAGCGGTGAGAATCAAATCGGAATAGGTCACGTTCGTAACGCTCTGCTTGACTGAGGAGAAAACATTTGGGGGGTTCCTCATCGTAAGTCCCGAAACGGTGACGCCGGAAGTTTTGCCGGTCAGGTAGAGTAGACACTTGACACGGGAATAATTCTTGTCTCTGTTTAGGAGGTCCCAGGCGGCTTGTCCGTTACCATCTATAACACCGGTTCCGGTTTTCGAAATAATACTGACGCCATGGACGTCTTCGAGGTTCAAGACCGCTTCTTTGCCGCTCCAGGCCTCGTATCATCTGATGCCAACAGCGTTCCCTCGACTTGTAAGGTGCAGCCAGCGCATTTGGTGAAAGAAAGTTCGGAGTTGATATGGTAGGTAGTCTTCGGTGGAATCATGATTGTGCCCGAGGGACACGCAGCCATGGCCGACTCAATGGCTGGGACATCATCCACAGTGGGCGATTCACCAGCGGTTGGCGTACAGGCGGGAGCCTGTCGTTCGGCAATGCGGGTGTGTTTATGACCAATGCGCCGGGACACAGCCGGCGTGGACAGGCAAAGAAAAAAGAGGAATAATTGCGCGTGGCTGAATTGCATGTTGAACAACAGTGGGTCAGCAATGATAGTACGATATCTGGTGAATGCAATGCAATGTTCCACCACCAAGGATGCAATACCCCGGCATGGCTACTGTTTAAATAGAGCACGTGGAACGCAACCTGTTTCTGGAAGAATAGGGGTCGTCTTGGCCAGAAGGATGGTCTTGCTAGGTGACGGATATGTGTCGCGACTAAATTAGGCGGGATGGTGTCTCAGATAACTGCGTGGGCTTGCCGATCCAACGCGGCCTATCGGTTGGATATGATTACGCGAACTCCTCCTGAACGGGTGCCGTATTAGCCCGACTTCTATTTATCTCAATTGCTCATCGTGTAGAACCTGTGTAGGTCTGTGACACTTTGGTAGGCTTGGATTACCACACACCAATTCCTACTTGCGGCATAGATGGTGAAGTCTCAAAACCTTCCTGCCGCATCCAACGCAAACGAACTGCTATGAAAGCTTCGCTCGTTCGCGGCAACGTCGGATCTCATACCCGACAACAACATTTATGGAGACGCGCAAAGCTTGGCGAAAAAAACTCCCCGCGCTCATATTGGACATGATCAGCCAGCCCCGAGGTTGGACTCTGGCAGGGGTGTGGGTACTAGCAATGGAATCTGTAACAACCGTTCAGGTGCGGCTTTCACCGAGTTGGTAGGACGAAGCAGGGGTGTTAGCCCCGACTGCCTCAGAAATTAGTGTGACAGGGTGGATCTGTGGCAATCGGAGCTTTAATGCTTCAAGTATATTTGAATTAAGCCTTCAACTGTCACGGCGGGTGCCCCAGGCACAAGCGTATATAGAGCCACAAACAATTCGTTCTGTTCCAATTCCAGTACATTCCCCCACATAATTCTAGACTTTCATATGACATGCTATTCAGTAGAGAATATTCAGTTACACCTTGAAATACAAATCAACGTGGGTGTAATTATCAGTGATAGCCTGGTGGAAGAAAAGTGTGTGCTTGGACAAGAAAACGTAGTCTCGTTGAATGTGTACAGTAATTTGCAGGACGTGAGATTAAAATCTGAAAACATTGTGAAGAGAGAATTAAGACTCTTTAAAAAGGAACTCACTACAAGCTGGGTCATCTTACTTCAATTACCAAATTCTATATACATTGTGGAGGTAGAGTATATATACAGGGCCATAATTGGAGATGCTTTTGAAGAAGTGCCCAGTGTGTGATCACGGAGGGTTGTCAGTGGCCAAAATGATAGGATCAATTCAATGGGGAATAGGCGCCTATTCATAACTCAAGCAAATATGCATTTAATCTCACTTGGGCTATAGCTACATGAGAAGTATTGGTAATAATAAAATTTCATAATGCTGTTGGACTAATGAAGATTAAGTCAGTACTAAGATACTCACCGTACAAAACAACAACCTTTATCAAAATCTAAAATGTAGGATTTTCTTTGATAGCTTTCTTTTGCATTTACATGTAAAAGCGGCAAGGACCGCAACCGTCTTGGTTGAGGTTTATAGTATTGCAACGCATTCTAGCTCCGCTAAATATTTAATCGGTTGTTTTCTGTAATAGAAATACGCTGAATACATTGACTGCGTGAAAACTAGAGTTGGATTAATCTTTTGATATCTGCAGCCCATAATGATAAGGTCTAAAAGCTTAAAACGAAGCACTCCATGGCCGTACAGTGCTTCCCGAAACACTCTCTATGATATACACAAGTTCTGGAATATTATTTCCAACCCTACATCCAAGCCTGGGCTAGTCCCTTTCTAGTTAGTCGAGTTTCAGAGGCCATATAGCCCTAAGTTGGTTTGTATTTGATGGATGCTCTTCTGTTGCCTACACGTAGAACTTCATTTCTCTGTGCTACTTTAATTTCGCCCGCCAGAATTAGGAATGCCCAAATAAAATGATTAAAATCAAGACTGCTATCAAAGCCCTTATGGAGTGTATCACGAAAACTACAAAATTCGCTCTAGCGTCAAGAACCAGCTTCACACTGAGCTTCTTCAGTCCCACATTGATAAACCATGTCAATCCCAATCACCCAAAACACCACATGGTACTAAGAAAAAATATGCGCCAGGTACCAAACCTAAATTTCCCATTCCTGATAACCCAATAAGAACACCCAACACGTGAGAAAGAAATCATTATCAATAACATCAGATCAGAACAGTATCACCAATTGGCTGGCCCATATACCACTGGACAAACACTTTAAAAGCTGCATCGTTCCCGTGGGTGAAGTCATACATCTTGGTTGGACGCACTACTAGCCTCTGGTCTTTGAAAAAAGCCTCAATTACTCGGGCTTTCAGTCCCATGAGCGAGATAATCAAGACCTGCCATATGTCAGTATTAAATATGAAATGTTCGGCTACTAACCAGAATACCCCCAAGTACTTACCGGCGAGACCATTTGGTGAACGAATTGCCTCTTCATAAGCTGAGCAAGCATAATCCGAAGGATTGGAAGTAACTCGCCGGAGAGCACTGTGTCATCCGTTGCCACCAAATTATTATATATGACGGCCATAACATGGGGGTAGGAGGGGCCATCAAGATATGTTATGCGGAAACACCCAAACTCAGGTTGCTCGTACTTAAATAAGCCGCGAAATGAGGTGTCTCCAACACTAGGTAAACTGGGTGAACAAAGGCCCGTGGATATATTGTAGGTTGCCTACCATCTTGAAATCCAAGCGGTCCTCACTCCATCGGTGAATGTTTCGCAGAAGGTCATATAAGACGAAAGTGATATATTCATCACGTATGCGCGATCGACAGGGCGAGTCAAAGAGTACTCTGTTTCATCATCTTGGCCATTGTAAGACTCTCCAAGAGTATCGGGAGTGGGATCTGCAAATATGCCTCGGTAGGGAGCGAAGTAGGACGGTTTCAGGGGTGATGCCTCATCCAAAACCATGAGATCGACTTCAATATTGTAGTTTTTTGCAGTTCTTGTTGGCTAAATTCCGTGAATCCAGAGTCTCTAATGCTTCGCGTTAACTGCTGCAATGCCGCCCGCATGTTGCGACGAGCCATGGTTTCCATTAGTTTTGACATGGTGACGGTATGCGAATGAAACAAAAGGATTAAGGCGGGATGGGAATGTGGTGTGAAGCGAATTAAGTAGTTCAAGGGGAAGGAAGGGAGAGATATCGGAGGTTATTTATGGAGTCCTGAAAAGATGGGGATTTTGTTTTCCAATTTTGGAATCAACAGACTAAATGGGTTTAGCGTTTCGTGTGGACTGACGCGCTGTGAAGGAAGTACAGTAGTTGCTAACCAATGCGATGGGGAAAGAGATAACAAGCGCCAGCCAATGGCCCCAGTCAAGCAAGTGGTCTAATTAATCCACTCATGTACTCCAACCACTCACCATCCCAGCCAAGGCGCATTCACATACGCGCTGGCGAGGCTGAACTGACCCATTAGGAGGATACGCTCATGTCCTCAGTTCGAATGGTTGGGCTGGGCTTGCTGTTGAGACACAAATAGTAACCGCTACGATTGAATTACGGCTCGAAGATGCCGCGTGTCGGGGATATAATAAGGGGCACTGGCCGGTATCAATTCTTTGACTTTTATGTATTCTCAATTCCAACTGAACTTCTCAAATTCAGGTGAACGAACCCGTCAGGTGTCCTTGTTCGGCTATATTACTGCTACTATCTGTGGAGAGACATCATGTCCGGTGTCAAGACATCGCTGCCCCGAAATATCAGGCAATGGCAGGATGAAATAGCTAGGATGAATCTCACAGGCCAGACTGTACACGGTGCGAAGCTTGCATCTGCCTCTAAAGTTGAGCAGGAGCAATTTCTGTTATTCCATGTTCTATGGGTATCTCGACGTATGGATGAGTTGCCGAGAATATCGTCCGGCATCAGCGAGTGGATCTCAGAGGCGGATACAATGCTAGGAGGTTATAAGTCATGGGAAACATATTGTCGGTCGTTTTTTAGTCCGAATATTGAAGAAGGGAATTTTGCGGTTGCCCGGCAGTATCAACTTGAGGTTACCGATACCCAAGATGACACAGATCTCCAAACCTTTGTAACTCCTATCGCACATCGAACATGTGCCCGTGCTCGTGAACGTGATAACCCGACAGCCGATGACCATATGGAGACACCTTCGAAGTCCACCAGTAATCCGAGATACTCAACCTTGAAGATATCAGGCTTGAAGATCCCTTTGTCAGTCCGAAGACCCCAGCCCAAGAGACCTCAGTTCAAGACACCCCGGTTCAAAAGATCTCAGCCCAAGAGACCCCGGTTCATGAGACCCCGAGTCCATTCCAGCCTATAACGCCTGGCCCAAAAGAACTGGAAAACGTGCTGTACCCTCCCACAAAGGATGAGCAGATAGTGAACTGTGCACTCATCCTCTTTCTGAATGCGCTGACCATGCATTTTAACCTAACCCATAAACGGACGCTACATAGAAAGGCCTTCAAAGCTAACTTTGAGAAGGCTAGTTTCGAAGCAAGGATTGACGGATATCTCGATGATCGCCGGGAAAAGCAAAAGTTATGTCGAGGTGAAACCTGTCAAACGATCAAAGAAGTCGATTCGTATCCAAATGCAGGAGGGCGCCCAAATGGTTTCTTGGATAAAAAGTGATAACGAAAAGCCTGGCGGAGTCGAAAAGATATATAATCCTCAACTTTTACTTCTTGTGCCCCAAATGCTACTCCAACGCTAATTCAAATAGGCGCATAATTGTCTCCCAAGACCGGCATTAAATATTCTTGACGGTTGCGAAGTACGGTGACGAATATATCGGATATTTGAGCGACAAGCATTATCAAGGCGGATCCAACTCTTTCATGACAATGCATCAATTTGGTCCATGGAATACATTGGATGTTGCTAGCATGAAGCTCCTCGGACCTATACTTCTGGCAATATCTCTTCGTGCAGAAGTCACAGATGGGAAGAACATAAATTGATCATATCTAACATTCGTCCTAAGCTGTCAAGGTGATCATTGGCTAGGAGCTCTTTCACCAAGAAGTGGTACTGTGCTATGTGGAAAGATTGGTTTTCCATCCACATATTTTCCACTGGAGGTCACAGGGCAAAGTGTTGATCATTCTACTCATTCTAGTTGGACTTTTCCGTATTATTATTTGGCTTAGCATAACGGTGACAGCCTGCAGTAATCAGCACAGGACTGCCGGGAATTTAAGGCACCACATTATCATACTTCAGTTCTGTGTCGATTGTGAGGCACGGTGGTTGTTAAATCGGCCACTGAATTCCTTTTCAAATACCGATAGCCGATCACAGACACCGGGAGAAAGTCAGTTCCCGCGAAAACCAGTAACCTCCAGCATCCATTACTGTTCGGTTTCTAGGGTGCCCGGGTCTACACTCCCAGTGATAACGGCTGCAATCTTCCATACCAGGTTGTATGAGTCCTGCATGGAGGTATTCATGCCCTGTCCACCCTTCGGTGCATGAGTATGGGCAGTGTCACCGGCGAAGGATATGCCACAAACGATGCTTAGAATCTTGTCATCCGAGGATCAGCTCGTCACCGGTCACTTCGGTATTCCTTGATCAATTGTCGCCCTATCTGTCCAGCGCCAATGATTAGGAGGTAGTGTACGAATCACGCATGGTCATTGTTTCTACTTGTGGGGCTGGATCTTGTTGAATAGTAGTCATGGGTTACTTAAGGACCGTATATAAATTTTATGTGAATATTATGAAGGGTCGTCAGCCTTTCGTTTTGCACCTCATCGACGTCATTCGCGAATCGCCACTAAAGCGATCTAGTTTTGTCGAGGCGAAAAACAACCAAGAACTATATAGCATTTTTGTTTTCACACGCAAATGAACCTCTCATAGCCTTGGAACTTCTTTGCTCAACAAATAATAGATTATAACCAGCCTCTGCTGGGAAAGAGCTGCCCATAACATAATTTGTTAAACACCGAAAGTTTACCAAACAACAAGATCCTCTCTTTTTTAAATATAGCCACCTAATTTGAAGAGCTCAATCGAGCCATAAATCAGTTTATGTACAATACTCGAAGTACCCAGCGGGCTCCCTGAACTTTTCCGTGTTGAGTATCTGTCCTTTTTGTGAGGAATACTGCCGAGATTGACCACAACCACTCTTATTTGATCTCCTACGGCGGTTGTCCAAACCGCATATTCCAGTTTGACACCTTCCTAGACACGTGCTAGCGGGCGACTAGTCTCCGATTCTATACAAGGCTTTCGTAAGTCTCGACAGTTGTTACATGCTCTGAACAGCATCTGGATGTGGGTGAAGTGCCCAACATAACCTCTTGAACGTTCTGTTCCGAACATCATCCGCGATTTTAGCATCGTACTCCGCGGCAGCCTCATGCTCCAACTCGTTGGGGTACTCCTCGTCATCGATAAGGATAACGTCGGCATCTTCCCTATTGGGGGGAACTTTTTCGGGGATATCGTAGAGTGTATATTCATGCCCTTCGTCGGTCTTCAAAGACAATTTTTCTGTATATTCGATGGGCTTTTCCTTGATTAGTTTAACCCTCTCCGACTCGTTGGTGCCATTCCATACAGCTCCACTCGGAGAAGAGTGTTTGCCGGCTGTAATGCAATCGGGTTCTAAAATCTTGGGGTTTTCACCGGCTTCTTCAGTACGCCTCATGAAACTGAGGATACTGCGCTGGTTAGATTACACATTAATCGGCGACCCGTTGCGGTGCGTATTACCACCAGCTGGGGGCGCTTTAGGGCCTTGACAGAATGAAGATTGCCCCTCTATGTCTGGCTGAATGCCTCTGAAAGATACCCGCTGGCTAATCAGGCTGACGCATTGCTGGTGACGGCATTGCAGGGAGCGATATTGTAGCTTGAGCGCTGATTTGATAATTCTTGTGTTGGTTAGACGCCAACGCCATGCGTGCATTGATGCTGTTGTATGTCTCCAGAGCGCTATTTATACGCGCCTCCAAGGTACGCAGCAGAACGGCGCTCTATCCCGTACACAGTAGGGACTCAACTAGAAGATGAGGCTGCAGGTAACAACAGTGAGGCCCGTAGCTGCCCCAGGCTTGTGTAGTGGGACCTTACTGGGAATCAGATCGAACAAGAAGTGTTGACGGTCCGCAAAGCCATGTCTTTGGATAGAACCCTGGTACACCGTTCACATGGATCCTGCCCTGTGTCTAGCCTCCATAGATTATCGACACTCCACTGCTCTGGCTTCAACAATGCCCAGTCAGTCATCAATTCTCACGGCCGAAAGGATGGTTTTGATGGTGATGGGATTACACTCTTTCTCAATACCTGTGCTACTCTGGCTCGACAGCCTTGCTTCAATGAGACCCGTCATGCTAGGGGAAAGTGTCAAAAAGATGGTTCTTTCTGAAGCTCCGGCGGAGCAAGAAACTAATAGCTTCAGTAAAGCACATAACAGACAGGGCTAAGGTTAGGTGGACTGATGAATGATATGATACGCTCATGACAACAGGAGAGTATTTAAGATGGGAGGAGTCTGGAAACGGCGCACCAAGACAAAAAGCAGTTAAGGGAGACAAAGAAGGGAATGAAGCAGAAATGTATGCCAGTGAACCCTTTGCCTGAGAAGGTGTGCTGCCTATATTTGATGAATTAAAATATCGAATCATCTATTCCCACGATGGCCCTCGTGACACAATAGTACACTAATATCAACTTACGCATTACCGAGGCCTGAACACATACACTGGGTGATAGAAAATGCACTAGATCCCTGTAGATATACACATTCAATTCCTGTGTGCCTACGAATACGCTCAATGAATAATGACAAGGAATACCCAGACAGGTGACAGACTTGACTATGGAGCCTGTGGAGCACTGTCTATAGGAGTAGATGACCATTCCCCATTATAGTAGTTATTAAATGCTCAAGTAGGCGTAGTAGCAACGGTTCCTATAAAGATCTGCATAGCTATGGCACTAGAAGCCCTTGGAAGGCACTTCGACATGCATAGTCAACTTCAATATCATGTCATTCCACAGCGCAATAGTGATTTACTACAGCTTCACGCGGACTTGAACTGTGGGATATTTGAAGTCAACCATTGTGGCTAGAGTATCAAGATTAAAATGATTACATACTATATGCCGCTCAGCTAATCCTTAGGGCTCAAATTTTAATCAAGTACTTTGACTCGTGTCTCACTATTGATGGTGAAATAATTTCCGGGTGGCACTCGTTGGCGCACTGCCGCCTATAGCAACTCAGCAACTGGGCGATCTTCTCGATTGAGCCGTGATTATCGTATTCTATACCGTGTGTGGACAACCTTTGTCAGGGAATGTCTCTGCTTACCGTCTACGGAGTCCCGAGTGGATCCTGAAACAATCTCCGAGACAGAACTCGGTCCACTTCCATCTTGAACATTTATAGAGGCATGGACTGTCAACTTGGGACAGCACTATCGTTCTGTTCTTGCAGGCTTTTCTATATTCTTGACTATTCTTCAGTTGCATCGTCTGGTAACAATGCGCTCAGTCTACGCCGTCGTCCCCCTTGCCCTGGCGCTGCGCGCCGCCGCTCTCTACGAAGACTGGCACTTTGGAAACATGTTTGCTGTTGGGCCTACAACAAACAACGCTCAAATCACCAAGCTACGTACTCGCTTGTTCCACCAGCGGTCCCTTGTGGTACTACCCAGGAGAAGCAAAACGATGCCCCCTGGCTGTCCATCTGGGTCGGCATCTCCGCTTCGATGTCGGATCAGGCTGCGGACTTGTTCCAGCCTCTGTTGAACTGGTCGCCAGACCAGCAATCCCAGTACGTTTGCCTTCAAGATATAATTACAAAAGTCAGGGTGCAATCGGGCAAAATCGCTGATTGATGTTAGGGCTTGTCCGGCTACGGCGGAGGAGTGGTGTGTCGCCACTAGCACCTATCATCTGTGTAGGTTACTGTGATGTTGTGAATCAGTGCCATACACTAATACGTGTATTCAATAGCCGGTCAGGTCCAGCAGCCGTATATCACTGTCCCCGATGGCTCGCGGCTTGACTTTACCAGTAAGCTCCACACCTTAATAACAGCCATATGAGATCAAAGGATTAACGATCGCAGTCACCGTCGATGATAACAGGATCACACAGCAAGTCTCCGTTGGTGGAAAGCAGGTCTCTGAGCAATCTGACGGTAATATTCCTACATCAGGCAATTCCCTTAGCCATAGTCAGCGACACTAACTGGTATCACTAAAGACAAATCCATCAACCCTACCTTCCTCTACTCCAGCAACGAATGCTACCTCGGCACTTGTGGTACGGTCGCTGGTTACAGCTGGGACAAGCTCACCATCCATCTCAGTGAGGCTGATCCCAACTTTGGTGAGACGCTGAACCTGTCGAACGCTACGTCGAGCGGCTTCACGACTTCCGATCAGGGTAAGACTTGGTACGCCGAGTCGATCAAGATCAATGAGGATTATTTCTATTCTGATGGATCTCAGAAGGAGTGCTCTGCTTAGGTTCATACCGATGTGATATGGTGGATGGATAATGGAGAGGGTCCTATTAAACTTATTTAGGTAGGAGGTAACTTTCTGGAGGCAACATGTGTAGGTCAGTACTGCGCACTGTAAATTATAGATAGCCTGTCTATATATAGATAATGGAAGCACTTATAGGCTACATTTGGTCCCTTTAATGAGAAGAAAGGGAATACTCTTGTCATGGAGTTGGAACAGACCTAGATCTATTATTTGTATCCATATACTAGTTATAGTTCTCTATAGCATCAGGCATCTCCCACTATTCCCGCGCTAGTCACAGTATACCACCTCCATTGCAATGACCTGTTATCGTCGTCTCAGAGATCCACCTAGGAGCACTTACTACCGCTTGCACAGCGATCAGCATACCTCAACCCATGTCCAAACTTAAACACCGGATTCCTCGTATCAAAAGGCACATCTTCCATCTGTGCTTCCACAGCCTCCATAGAGCTGGGTAAATCAAATGGTAGCTTTCCCTCAGGTGCGCTCACACCAAAGACCACATCCAAGAACGCATTGCTGTCACTTCCGTAACTAGCATAGACAGCTTTGGCCTGCTCAATAATCTCGGGAATAACTGCCGGGCGATCCATGACAATATCCACGATTGTCGGTACGGCTGAGTATATCTTCGCCTGGCGGGCTTTCTCAGTCTCGTTGAATGCGAGTGAGCCGGCATGCATGTTGGCCTCAAAGCCTCCAGGGCGAGGTTCGTAGGGTGCATTATACCGCAGAAGAGCATAGTCGGCTTCTTCGGGGCTGTCAACGACCGTGTAGTTCCATGATTCTATGAAGCTCGCGTTGAACCCTTCAATATAGAACTTTGTACTCTCTTCGAGTTTCTTCAAGGGGACAGTGTCTTCGCTGTTGCTGAGGAGAGTATACGACCTCCTCTGCGCCTCTCTACCAAGACGGACAAAGTAATCATTTCCAACAACTCGGCCAGCAGCCTCGGGGTCAACGAAAGGGTTGTCAAATAGGCCAAGAACAAACTTTTCTCTCAGTAACCGGCGAACAGAAACATCGATCCGATCCTCGGAGATGATACCTTCTTGGACAAGCTGAACAATCAGTTCTGGTCGCTCCTCGCCTCCAAACTGGTCACAGCCGGCGTCCAGGATTCTTGTCGCTCTCTCAAGCTCAGTCAGATTCTCAACACCCCAAGCCCGGGCAGGCATATTCTGCCCCAAGATATAAGTATCCGTAATGAGACCCCAGTCAGTTAACACGATGCCTTCAAAACCGAGTTCATTGCGCAATAACTCTGTCACAATTCCCTTGTTGAATGAGAAAGCGACGGGGTCATACTTCGTACCAATGGGCCGGGAATAGTACGGCATGATCTCCCTTGCCCCGGCCGCGATCGCCGCTTTAAAAGGTTTCAGGTGTTCCTCCAGATTGTTTCCCGGGTATGTTTGGTTTTTCCCGTATGTAAAGTGAGAGTCTTCGCCGTTCTCCACGGGGCCTCCTCCAGGAAAGTGCTTGGTGACCGTTATCACAGACTGGGGGCCGAGTTTATCACCTTGGAAGCCCTTGATATACTCCACGAGGAGCTCACTAGTAAGGGTGCTGTTTTCACCCCAGGTGTTACTGATACGGGCCCATCGTGGCTCCGTCGACAGATCGACCTGAGGATGCAAAGCCGCGCGAATCCCCACCGCAATGTACTCCTCCTTTGCAATCTCCGCAAACTTTCTCACGACATACGGGTCACGAAGTGCAGCAAGGCCAATTGATTCCGGCCATTGGGAGAACACTCCAGCCTGAAACCCGGTACCCAGATTTTCCGTAAAGGAATGACGGGGATCCGTCGATACAGTGATGGGAATGCCCAGTCTGGTCTGCAATGCAAGCTCTTGTATGCGATTGATAAACTCGGCTGTCTCTGTGGCGTTCGTGATATCGGTGGCGAGGTTGAAGTGCGTCATATGCTTTTCGCTGATCACATTGCCGGTGCTGTTGTGGATGTTGTCGCCGCTCCCTTCGTCATCAAGAGGACCAGCAAATAGTCTGTTATGGAAGAGCTGGCCGGCTTTTTCCTCGATGGTCATGCGGGATAGGAGATCTTCGACCCGCTCATCGATACAATACGACGCGTCTTTGTAAATTGGGACACTGTCATTGCGTCGCGACAAGGAATGGCTTCTAGGCACGTAGCCCCTGGTGGATAGGGCCACGCAACCTGAAGCCAGAGCTGCCAGGCTCGCTACTGCACTGTCAATCCGCATTGTGAATACAATATGAAAACTGAACTGGCTGACCTATGCTACCGAACCGCACACTTCCATCGGGGAGAAATACACACCTATTTAACATAGAGCGCCTTGGCAAACGAAGAAACCCCCGCACCTAGCTTCAAATATTTGGCTTTCCCCATCTCTACTCGAATGGCTCATGACCTACTCAGCCAAGACAACGGTAGATACCATCGGCATCGCCGGTTATGTACATGGTGAGAAAACTAGTTTCGGCTTTTCCGGAGATTAGGTCCCGTCTCAACTACCTCAGCAAGGGAAGTGAGTCCTGGGACCTGATAAACAGCATAAACCATGTATCCTGACGATTTCTGCAACTGACTGCTGTAATTGACAATGCTACTATACTGTTTAAACACCATATAATCCCATTACACGATGTAGAGATCACGGCAAACCCCATCGGATGCTACATTCCAACGAGAACTACGTCAATTGTCGTGCGAAGGATTGTAGTTGCCACTTTGCGGAGACCCCGCCTAAGGGATCAACTTCCCCACATACAAAGTGTTGTGAAGCCGACTTGGCTTTGTGGGGATATTACGTGACAGGGATGGGAGTTTCTCGTAATATGCCTATATCGCTCAGACTATAAAGCGGGGTTAAATGCTACCCTACGTGTGGCTGAGTAGTGGGTGTGTGTGTGTTGTCGCTGATATGTAGCATGTTGGCATTGATGGTGTGACAGACTGAAGGATGTATGCGGAGACTACTATTCTAAACTACAGCCATTCCTTATGGAATAGAGTCTTGGAATAGTTATCATCATTGAATATTATCGATCATGATATCCCCCACTCCAACAGTACACATCGCAGGCCCGATAAACTAGTCACGACGCATGTTCTTCAGGAATCCGCAGCAATAGCCTCTTCCTATCTCTCCATGTTCTACGTCCCACTTAGTTCCTGAGGGCTAGCAATGTCTGGTCTTTCCTAGAAGGTAGACACCATATTCTAACACAATAAATTTAGCTCAAAGCACGATGCCTCCCTAAGTTGCACACTCTTGAACTGGTTCCAGGGCTTGAGTCCCAACATATCATCCTGGATTCAAAGCATCCACCGAGAACGCCTCAATCACTGTAGCTCTGCCAGCGACTTCTTTCTCATACTCTTTTGGCTTATTGTGGGAGTAGTGCTTTTTATGCCTCAAGGAATCAGGAGTGGTTCCAGGCGCATTCAAAGGTGTCCCAGCGGGAATCGGAGTCGTTGGTGAAGAGATATGGGATTTCTATATGGTCTGAGAATGAGAGTTACTGCTAATGCTCGTGTCCTGTAACACGACAGGTTTTGAATAGATGCTTAATCTCGTTACTCCAGGATTGTCTATCGCTTTTTACCTCGCTGCCTCCGCAACTCTTTGCATGTCTGGTTCGTCTAGTTGATATTGCCATTGGACTTTTCCAGTGCTCCCATTGCGTCCTTACGGTCCACCCCACGCTTTCGCGTCAGGTTTCTCGCATCATACTTGTTTCTGACCTCCTGGAAGTCATAGTCTGTGCAATCATACCTACCTATCAACCAAGGAAGCAACGCTCATTCTTCGACCAAGATTCCCCAGGTCAGTCGTCCAAGGGGTCTTTATCTCACCAGTAAAGCGCACCACCCCTGTGAGCGGATGTAGGACGTTATTAGCTAGTACCTTTTAGTTAGTCATAGTCACAGGGTATTGGCACTTTGTAGCAAACTTTACATGAGACTATAAAGCCGAATGGGTCTTTATGCTTCAGATTAGCTGTGCTTCTATGGTCTATTTTTTAATATTCACTTTAGACGTCTTTTTTAAGTTCAGCCACAAACGGTGGATTCCCGGATGGAAGATTGAGTACCAAACACTATTATTCCCCATTGCTTGCCTTGCATTAATTTCTATTGTAAAATGAATGGATACACCACTTATTCGCTGCATTCTCGCAGTCCCCTAGACTCTTATACATAGTGAATATTGCACTTACAGCGTCGAATATATTGGCATTTATTATGATCCAGGGACAAGAGTTCAGACTCTTGAATGCCGTATCACTAAAGAGATGGGATAGGCTTACGATATAAGTGAAGCTCACAACGCCTGATGTGTATTTGATAGAAGGCCAGTACTCGTTAATCTGCGCTATCAGTAAGAAGTCTAGATTCCATGCTCTCGTTTCTCTACCTTCAAAAGACTGATAGACTCCTAACGTCTTACAATTACATCCTTCCATTCCGAAAGACGATTCCACAAACGTCCTCATCATCATAGACTGAACAAAGGACTTTCGCTCGCAATGCCAGTCGCTACACGTCGATCAAATTTGAGTGAATTGCACTGTCTCGTAGTTCATGTAAGTCAAATAGGTATTTATGGGTTTAGCAATAATGGGTCGCATGCATAGAACTTGAGTGGTTCGGAGCAAAATGGCAACCCATCAGACCCACTACAGACCCACAGACCATCCGCGTCCGAGCCAATGGACACCTTGAACCTTCTTCCAGGTGGGTTGTATGCCTCAGGCCACCATGCATTGGTAAGCGCACATGGCATATCAGCCTATGCACCTGGGACTACAGTAGCTGAAACACCATGATATGAAGGCAATGCTAATCAAATGGATACAGCTTGTATATAAGTACATGATATAGCCATGGTGAGTTAGCTTCATGTCTGGCAAAGCTCTGGTTTTGTCGAGCCCACCAGATTTAGCCCCATGATCTAATCGATAACGAACCCACAGGCCTATGAAGACTACTATATAGAATTACCAACAGCACGGTAGCTCGGGCATGCTTTTAATTGTGGGTCCATGTCCATTCAACTCCGAGAACCCCATAGAGACTAATCTATATCATCTCCGAGCCAGCGTGAATCAGTATAAATACCATGCTGTTTCCCTTGCAGACATGCATTCTAGTTGAGAGCAGGGACAAACGGCAGACTCACAGAGTCTCTAAATCCTCACCTTCATTATGATATATCATAGCGCTTTATCTCTAATGTTGGTCACCACTTTGGCCAACGCAGCCGCGATTATTCCTCGTGAAACTGCAACATCCTCACCCACACCATCCTCAATAGCCGTTCTAGATGATCCTATAGCCCGCCCTTGCATGGCACCTGGCGTCGTCTGCCTGAAAAAACATGCCGCAAATCTCCCATATCCCTTCTACCGTGCTGCTCCCAACGGCAGAGACATCCCAACATATGGAGATACTAAAGTCCCCGCAGATGCCTCCTGGCAAAGCGTATCAACGGCCAGCTTCATTGTCTTTGACGAGTCCCGCGCAGCCGAAGTCCTAGGAGACTCCCCCAGTGTAGAGTTTGTCTTCTCTGTGGATAATTACATACATGAGTCCCCTGTTTTCGTCCCAACCCAGAACCGCATCTACTTCTCGGCGCTCTCAACAAACCTCCCCCAATACACCATCGACCTCAACCAAGATCCTCCCACTCTTTCTCAGTTCACCGCCGACCCACCCATCTACATCCCCAACGGAGGCTTCTACCACAACAACACAGTCTACTTCTCCGTAGCAGGAAGCAACACCTCCGTGCCTGGCCTCGGCGAACAACGACCCGGAATCGTCACCCTAGACCCGGCAACCAACAAGTCCACCACCCTCCTAGACAACTACTACGGTCTAACCTTCACCGACTGCGACGACGTCATCGTCGACCCGGAGACCGGCTTCATCTGGTTCACCGCGCCGTATTACTCCTGGTGGCTGGAGCTCGCCGACATCCCCCCGCAGCTCAAGTCGGGCACATACCGCTTCGACCCAGCCACAGGCTCCACAGTCATCGCCAACGACGACATGTTCTCACCCAACGGTATCGCCCTCAGCCCAGACCGTCGACACATGTACATCAGCGATTCGGCCGCCTCCGGTCTCTCGGCGCCCATCTCGCCCGACGTTCCCAGCCCCGGCGGAGCAGGTATCTTATACAATGTTACCGGGACCCGCGCAATCTATAAGTTCGATCTCATTGATGATGGTCGTGCGATCATCAACAAGAGGCCCATCTACTATGATGCCATTGGGTCTGTTCCGGATGGACTCAAGGTCGCCCGCAATGGGTATGTCGTTACCGCGGCTGGCAACGGGTTGAGCGTGATGGATGAATATGGAGATATGATTGTGCGCGTGCAGGCGAATTTCACGGTTAATAACTTTATCTGGTCGGGTGCGGATGACTATCGTGAGGTGTGGTTGGTTGGTATGGGTGGTGTTGCTCGTTTGAAGTGGGGACTGCAGGGACAGGAGGCTGTTTGATTCTTTTTCTTGCATCTTTGTAAATGCATTATCCTTCGGTTGTATATATCTTTGGTTTGAGTGGAAATAGAGGTTTGTTTAATGGGTTTATGCTTACTTTCACATGTTGAGTGAGTATGATATTATATACGATCATGGGGATCTCATATCAGGTAGCTTTTACATTTTTTCTAAGTATTACACTTTCAGACTTGTCAAAACTGAAGACATGTATTTATAAGACTTACAGTATATACTGACTTGTGTGAAACATTACATAATATCCAACTCTTGTCAAATCTGGTAACAGTTGAGTTAGTCCACAACGTCTGGTGGAAGCAGCACCACGTAGTCCAAAGGAGCAGGTTCAATGCCGTCGGGCACCCCGATAATCTTCAACTGGTCACCCTTCTCAATTTCCACATCCCGAAATGTGACCCGCGTGGCGGAGTGACCGTCAATATAGATGGACGGTGTATGCCCCAGGGTGTTCTCACTGTTTCCCTCCCATCGCCCCACAAGGCGGTCATTAACATAGACTGTCCACTCGGATTTCCCACCATACATGTCATAGTAGTTGACGCCGAGATCATAGGTTCCCGAGGGTAATTCGAGTCTCGTTTGGGCTGTGCCCGTGGTGGAGTTTGAGGTGGTGACAACCGCGGTATAGTTAGATGCCGTCTCGAAAGGACTCACGGTGTACGGTTCGTAGCCATCTAAGGTCATAGACTCAGCCTCCACGCGCCATGGATGATGGCCGACTCGTTCCTTTTCATCTGAGATTCCCGACATGTTCCAGTAGAAGTTGTTGATGGCATCCCGCCATACGAGAGAATGTCCAGCCTGGTAGACTAAGCGAGACAGAACGTCATTGTAGCGTTGCTCGTCAACACGACCTCTAAGGGATTCCCACTGGGATAAGAAACGTTGCGCTGCCTCTGCACCATCATAGTGTGCGTCGTAGAAATGTTGGATGACGGTCTTCCCCGAGTGGAGACGGTGCGTATAGGGAACGTGATGGAACCACAACAACAGATCGTCCGGCGTGCTGTCACGGTCCTCATACACCTGTGCAATTTCAGCTGGGTATTGGCCAGCATTACCTGTGCCATTCTTCACGGTGCGGTCCATTCCAATTGTGTCGTGATCAGCACGCGTCCATTGACCCCAGCCATTATTATCCTGCGATGCGGGGTTGGGGCCGTAGTGTGTGTAAAGAATATCGGTCAACGTCTGAATGCCCAGGTTTCCTGTGTAATTTTCGTACGCAGGCCACGATGTCATGGATATGTCAGTGAGCGTATCTAACACAGTTTGATCACGCCCAAAGGTAAGGCGAATCCAGTCCTGAAGGATGTCTTGCGAGTCGTCCGTGGGACTCCACGCCAGGCGGCCATAAGCATATAAATTAGACATTGCCAGATGGCTACCCAACCATGTTGTATTTGTTCCAACATTAACCACCGCTGCCCATCCGCCCAGTTGTCGATCAAACCGTTGCCCCGAGATTATGTCGCGAACAAGTGACGGTTGATGGTCGACGCGCAGATCAAAATCCAAAAGCTCTTTCCACAGTGGAGATAAGTAGACCAGGTGATCTTGTTGGCCTAAATATTCTTGGGTGACCTGCAGTTCGATCGCCACGTTGGTCTGGTAGAGATTGGCGAATAGAGGAGACACCGGCTCGCGGACTTGGAAATCAATGGGCCCATATTTTACCTGCAGAATCACGTTCTCCTCAAATTGGCCATCTAGCTCCTTGAAAAAGTCCACTTGTGCATTCGCCCTGTCATTTGTCCAGATTGATTCGTTAATGTGATGATCATAGACAAAAGTGCGAAACATAAGGATTCCGCCGTGCGGTCGTAGGGCTCTCGCAAAGACGTTGGCTCCTTCAGCTAGCGTGCGATTGTATGTATCAGGGCCAGGCTGTCCTTCAGAGCTGGCTTTTACCAGATATCCTGCCATGTCTGGCACGCGGTCATACAAGCTATCGGTAATGTTCGCCCACCAGGAGATGACGGAGGGATCAAGTGGGTCGTAAGTGCCTAGGCCGCCCAAGGTATCTGGCGAAGCAAAGTTGAGAGAGATGCCGATCTGGATGCCATACGGCCGGAAAACATTTGCAATGCGAGCCAGGCCATCCATATTCTCGGAAGTTAAGAGGGTTGCATTTGCATTGACATTGTTGACGATAATACCATTTATTCGGACGGACGCTAGAAGGCGAGCATACTGTTTGACACGGGATAGATCCTCAACAATACGGCCATCTTTGAAGAAGATAGAAGGTCCAGCATATCCACGCTCAATGCTCCCATCCATATTATCCCACTGATTCACCCATCGGACCGGTGCATGTGCACTGGTGGAATAATCGACGTGAGAGAAGTTGCCCTGCGCAAGGAGTGAGAGATACTCAAAAGCTCCATACAGCGCACCTCTTTCATTTTCTCCCAAGATTTGAACAGTATCGCCATAAGATCGCAACCAGAAGCCATCAATGCCAAGAGCAGGGACTTCGGAGCTTCTGTTGCAGGTATGGCGGTATTGCTCGAGGGTAGCGACCAGAATCGATGAGCGCGAACCACAGTTGGACCGCTTGATAGGTAATTGCTTGCCAACGATGTTCTCCAGTCCAGTTTGCAGCTCATTAATAGCGGTACCTATGGGGCCCGAGTCGGTACTATTCAGCGTAACAATGCTCGATGGTAACGCACGCTGGCAGCGTTTGTCGCAGTGCACGGGAGCATATCGTAGCCATCCATTGAAGCCGTTCTCTGCTGTTGTGAGAGATACGAGCCACAGCAGCACGGTCAGAAATGGCCAGCGCATGTTGTCAATGTTCTCGGTCTGCTCTTCTCATAGGGCAATTGAACCATTTTAAATACCGAGATCTGCATCTTGTTCAATTCCCGGTACCTCCCACGCTAACAATACCCATGAATTCAGGCTATATTAATCCGGGGTAACGTGGGGTCATTGACCAGCCACCAAAATGTACCCCATATTTTTACCGTAAAGTAAATTGGCAGGCAGATGGGGAAACGCCATTGCGGGGAAATTGCCATGAATCAGACATGATTTTAGCCGGAAACTTTGGATAATCCTCGGTGATGAACAAGTGGTCGGGTTAGAATTTCGCCGCCGTCCGGACTGATTATCCCGGGTTCCAAGCTAGTGTCAGGAAGATTCCTAAAGTAGAGAAATAAAATTTAGAGTAAGTCTAGTGCAAGAGACAACAATACTAATTACGAGGAAAAATGGATGCTCTCCCAAAAAGGGATCCATACCGGAGCCGGGACACGCTAATCCCAAACAGGACATTGGGTGCCGACGTGGGATCATGTGACCCATTGTTTCCCTTTTGGTCTGTTTCTACCTTTGCTTTTTAATGACTTGCCCGTCACCAGACCATAGCAGTATACCGAAGTTCTGATAACGGACAGAATGAGTACTGTCGCTAGGAACTCTTTTCGTGCTCGTGCGGTACGTGTTACTCCCAATTAGATACCAAGGCCCCCCGATTAACCATCATCAGTGTGACAATTGCCGAGCCCGAAAGGTACGTGATAACAGCCATATCAGACCCTCCGACATGCATCTAACAATCTCCAGATCAAATGCGATAAGGCTATTCCATGCTCCAGTTGTGGTGCACTGGGGATACCTTGCAGGGTAGCCGGCATCTCTACTACCAGTAATAGCAGTACGAGCGTCCCAGAGCCTCGGCGGAATGAGTCGAGCCAATAGTAAGGCAGCATTGAAGGCGCCCTTGCATGCTCTTGAGGTTGACGATGGCAGCAGTGAACAAAAGATTGAGGCCCTTCAAGAACAACTTGCCGTTATCAATCAAACACTTGCGCAAATCACACAGTCTTCAGCTCCCAGTGCTGCTGGCTCGGTTTCCGTTCCCGAATCATCTACTCATGCCACACTACCATTCGAAGGGCAGTCATCCTTCCATCATGAGACACTGCTTGCTAAGGATGCGGCGCTGTCAGCCATCTCTACGTCCCACAACAGTGGACTAAATGATCATGTGTCCGCTGTCCTGTCGTCTTTGAAGAATAGCCTCACGGAGGAACCTTTGTCTCCCAATGGCTGTCCGACAGAGCCAGGTTTACCGTCATCATCACAAGACCCAAGACCATTACTACCAGTAGATCTGGTTGTCGCGGTGGTCAGGGCTGTAAAAGGTATGGATGATCTTTTGTCGCCCATCATTTCACCGACTGACTAGATAGCAAAACCTCCTTTTTTTCTTGTCAGCCATTCCTGGAGAGACCTTCTCCAAGTCGAATCTCTATGCCAATCCATCTACTTCCCAATAAACCCGGTCCCTGCGGGTTCTTTGACTCTATTGTATGGGCTTCTCTATTATATCATTCGTGATTATCTTCATGAGGGACATCCAGACCTCGCGCGATATGACCTGCCGTCCAGTGCAAAGGTTTGCGAGCGTCGCTTCTATCTGGGCTTAAACAGCGATGAGCTCATGGCGGACCCGACAATCGAAAAGATCCAAGCACTTTTGATTGGGGTAAGAAACTTAAGAACAACTCTGAACATCCGCTAACATGACCAGATAATCAAAGCCCAGGAAGAGTTTGATATTCAGCGTTGCTGGACATATCTATCTCTTGCGTTCAACATGTGCCAGACTATTGGTTTACATAGGAATTCTACTACCAACGGTGACCCATCTACCCTCGCCGAGACGAAGCGACATGCCTTTTGGTTGCTCTATACCATTGATAAGAACATATCACTGAATCTGGGGTTCACGTCACACTTCCAAGATCATGATATAGACGCAGACCTCTTTGCTCCCTCAGATCATCACCAATATCGTTCATGGGACCTAATGACCCTCGTCACTGCCGAGTTTGCGACAATCCAAGGAAGGGTCTATGATGAACTTTACTCTATTTCCGCTTCCAGGGCCAGCGATGAGAAGAGATTGAATTCTATTGAGAAGCTGTCTCTTGATCTGATTGCTGTTCGAGACAAACTGCTAGCGGTAAGCATTTTAATGAAACCCAATGCACCAGCGGCTAACTCCTTCTCAGATTGATGTCAGCGCGGGCCTTTATGCAGATTCACTGCATGGCATGGCTGCATGTGCCGATTTCATTACCTACTCGGTACTGACGGTTATCTATCGAGCCGAAACACGTCCTCGAAATGCCATGGCAATCTCATCCCGATGCTACGAGGCTGCCACACTAGCTTTGCATAGCCACCTGAAATGCTTCACCTATTTCCGCGGCCGCCAAACCCATAAGCAAATTGAATACGTTCACTGGTTAGCACATTGAACATATACGTTCGAAAGCCGCTGACACGCATACAGGATTCTACTTTATCCATCATTTGCGCCGTTTGTGATTGTCTTCACCCATGCGATTACCACTGCCAGCAACGCCGACCTTACTCTCCTCCAGGAGACGGTCAAGTCTCTCGATCTCATCAAGGGGCTATCACGTGGATCGAGGCATCTGTATACAATTTGTGATGCTTTTGCCAGAGCGGCACAAGTTCTTGTGGAGTCTCAGCAGACTCTGATGGGTCTGGAACAACACCAGGATGGCTCGCTCGTCATTCCCACTACGATAGATGGCCCAGCCAACATTTCTCTGCCAAACGTGCCGTGGCCGGAAGATACATTCGACTCTACTATGAGCCAGGAAGACATATCCATGTTTCTGAACGACTTCATCGGGGCAAACCGATCGGTCATGGATATATTGAATTCTAATTACATGAGCGACACTTTAGGCTAACAATCTCGCATTCAAGGTCCAATGTCTATCGCTATCTTACACACCAAACAACTGCTACCCTTCATGACGGGCTGACGTTGAATCTTAGATTACGTACTATAGCATTCGATTAGCTTCAATGATTCTCAAGGCGATGCATGATGACTTACCGGGATGAAGAGGTATGGGACCCGGCGTTCGTATTCCGCCCACGCCTCGCCGTATCTTTCCCGGCATCGCTGGATATCCCGAATGACGCGGTGGATAATCATGGTCGTGAAGAAAACCGAATAGAACCATGGGAATGGCGAGTTGAATCCTGTAATCAACCCCCAGGAAAAGGCGAAAAACCAGTCGCAAGTATAGTGCACTTTGCGTGCCTTACCGTCTACATATTCCGTCAGCATGATCAGACATTATTGGCATGTCCCTGTTTAGTAGCAACTTACACCATCCACTACACAGAATGGAGTCACCAGTTACGGTGGGAATCTTCTCTGGGTTTTCGATGTATTTCCAAGGGAGTTGAGGGAACGTCTTCCGGTCCACCCAGAATCCGCGCTCCTGGGCTCTGAACATATTCTTCTGGCTGTTGCATGTGTCCCAGACCCAATAAGCAAAGAGATACATCGCGAACAGGGCAGCCAACACAACGCGGTTCCAACGATAGGTCGATGGGTCGTGAGATGCGAGGTACAGGGTGCAGTGGCAGTAGCTCATTGGCACACCCGCGAGATTCCAGAAAATGAGCATGAAACCCCATTTCTCGTAATACATATCCCTATCTGGGGTTAGTTCCAACTACTTTCAGCGAGACGGTGGCAATCGGACTTACCAACTGGTGATAATTAATTCTTCGCCCTTGGCGCAGGCGTTGGCGTACAGGAAGTGGGCCATCAGCACGAAACACACCTCTCCGGAGACATAGCCCAATTCTTCCCACTGCTTCAATGCGGTGGCCAGGGATAGGAGGAACAAGATGTACCATGGGATGCGTACTTCGAAAAACATCTTCATGTCGAGCCATTTGAAGAGCCGAGGGTTCAGTTCGGCACCCATGAAAAAGTCGTAAATATGTGAGCCAGTCATGCGATGTTGCGCCCCTCGGGCCAATGCCGACACATAAGCGACAATGGAGACCAGGAAGCCTGAGCAGATCGCCACCGACATAATCGAGCCGAACTCGTTAATCAACGTATCAAGACGAAAGATGCCGGTGAAGTGCAAGGCCAAGGAGCCTGCAATGGTTATATACCAGGCTGATACCGCCGAACAATAGTAGTCAAGCTGCTTCCCGTTCAAATGAGGCAAACACTTTCCTTTGCCGTATACTCCGGGCAGGTAGATGTATCCGATCCCTTGGAGGATCAGGAAGGTCCAGTAGATGGCCCATGCTCGCCGATGAGGGAACGCGTGGGTGTATGCCAGGTCGAAAAGATGGTACAGGAATTCACCGATGGTCTCACCATTCTGCGGTGTTGGAGCACGGCCATCGTAGAGCGTCGCACCAATGTACATGTAGTACATCAGTAAAGGAAATCCCAACATCAACGCTGTCACTCCAGCTGGACCACCGAACTCCATGTGAGTCTCTGGTGCAGACGAAGGCTTCGATACTGGCTCCGAGGAGCCATTGGCCGACCCATTTGCACGACGGTTTCGAGGCATATCTGCTGGAAAGCTATATAAATTGGTGAGTTTGGGATCTCAACATTCCATGTGCGCTGTTCGGTTCTTGAGAACGAGATATATAAAGTGCCGGGTACTCACTGATTACCAGTCGAACTAGACGCCGACATTTTCCTCACTTTCGCACACAACGCTTTCGGACCCAGAGCGAGACTTTGGGCTACAACTGGCGAAACAAATTCATCTTTCCTACCCTCACTATTTAAATGAGCCCTGAAGCCCCTTACTTTCCTACTCGGATCGCCACCCACTGAAAACCGTGTGATATTCGAGTTCCGTGCTCTCCGCGGTCTCCGCGGCGGCCTCGGGCCCCACCCGCAATACTTACCCACTGCGAAATTGTTTCATTTTATTTGCTCTCTTTGTATCCAAAAAAGAACAAGCAGAGAGAGACACAGGGAGAAAAGGAAATGCCGGAAAGGCTATGTTCATAAGCATTGTTGTGCCTCCGCCCGATATGAGGACATTGCCGATTCTACAACCCTGGGCGGAGTAGCTTGGTGGACACCGAACCACCAGTCAATGGGTATTTACTGGTGACCTGCTCCGTACAGCACGGAGGCATCAAGTCAATGCTTCCTCGTTCAGAACGTTATGCATCGGACAAGTCACAATCTCAAGTCTGGCCAACTAACGATACCTGGATAATAAATAATAGACATACTTTTGAAATAAGTTTCTCTACCGCCTTAGAATATCAGCGTACGATTGACTGATTTTATTTTTCCTGAGACTATTAACAAACCAGGATGAGCTGCTAGTGCCCTACTTAGGAATATAATGTGAGCAAAGTTCGTCAGATCAGACTTACTCTGCTTGTGAAAATATCACATTGAGTGGCCCGATTCGGTACTACCTGCATGGCAAATCCCAGTAGCGAAAATCTGGTTGGATGGGCCACGTTCTAGCCTCAGTGGACATCCAATGGCTACGAGTTAATCTACCGCGAACGCGCGGTCGAATGCAATGAACTCTGCAGTGTAACGCAATATCCTGACAATGGGAATCAGCGATGCTAGCGGACGCAAGGTCAGAGTCAAGTCTCCAGGGAAGCTATTAATGCATCCAAGGTCACTGGCCTACCCACTGCACTTCTCACCATGACGTTGGACTCATCTACTCTGAGTATCACCAGGGAGACGGCCCGAATGCCATTAAGATGTACAGTTTAAGCGCTTTTATCCTCCTAGGGGGAGTCCTGGGGCTCTATGTCCTGTTGAAGTCAAAGGCGTCACGAGCCCCTCTGCCTCCAGGCCCCAAAGGACTGCCCATTATCGGCAATATTGGTAGCGATCTTCCGCGCGGCGGGAAAGACTGGGAGCATTGGCTGAAACACAAGGATTTGTATGGTATGGACAGTATTCCCGGCCACCTCTTACTCTGCGTTGAAATTCTCATCTGGATCGCCGCCAGGGCCCATTAGTTCGATCACGACGGCGGGGCATACCCTCATCATCCTAAACGGCGCCAATGTGGCAATGGAACTGCTGGAGAAGCGATCGGCACGATACTCAGCTCGACCGAGATTGGTGATGGCCCATGAGCTGTAACTACCTCTTGCTCCATCTCTTAGACTGTATACAGACTACGCAGGGGCTATTCAATTGTGCGTTGCTAATACCTGCGTACCTCCTTCCCTAGTTCTGGAGCCGACATCTTTGTCACCATGCATACTGAAAACGCTCTCGTTCATGAACAACGAAAACGCATACTCTCACAGCTGCGCTCGGAACGCGCGTTATTATCGCTTTACCCGCAGGTGGATACGGTGGTCCGACGCTTCCTGCTGCGGACGTTGCAAAAACCAGAGGAGTTAATGGATCATATCAAAACGTGAACGCAACGCAGCCCTTGTACTTGAGGTCTGTTAATTATCGGCTAATGTGATCCATAGAGGAATCGGAGGAGTTATACTAAAGATCGCATACGGTTATACCGCCGGGTTTCATGGTCGGGATCCCCTCATCGATCTCGTGGAAAACACATCTTTTGCATTCGGCATAATAAACCAGCCAGCAGGTTGGCTGGTGGATAGCATTCCCGCCCGTAGGTCACCCTTCCTCGGTGTGTGCTTGGTGGTGGCTTACAAGCTGGGTCAGTGAAGTACATGCCGAGTTGGTTTCCGGGGGCAGGGTTTAAGAAAAAAGCCAGGGAGTATCGACGCGGATTTCACACATTGGCTAATTGGCCGTTCGCCTTTGCTCGACATCAGATGAAGGAGGACAAGTATGAACCTTCATTCGTTTCCAGACAGATTGAGCAGACAGGCTCGACACTTAGTCCCGAAGAGGAGCTGAAGATCAAACGCTCGGCAGCTGCGGTCTTCCAGGCCGGCTATGATACGGTGCGTGAAGCTAGCAAAGCGTCACCGCGGGGCCATACTGATTGAAGCTATAGACGGCATCTACCATCACATCCTTCTTTTTGGCAATGGCGCTGTTTCCTGACGCACAGCAAAAGGCCCAGGAGGAAATCGACCGAGTCATAGGAGCGAGGCTCCCTACGCCTGAAGATCGGGTGAAATTACCCTATGTTAATGCACTTATCAACGAGGTCCTACGCTGGAACCCAGTGGTTCAGATAGGCATCATGCACGCAGCCACAGAAGATGACATTTACGAGGGCTACCTGATCCCCAAGGGGGCCCCGATCGTCCCCAATATTTGGTGAGCTGCTTTCCCTTATCTACGATGCCGTCAATACTAATCTCACGCCTCATGACAGGGCATTTGCGCACGATCCAGAGGTATACTCTGATCCCATGTCGTTCCGGCCCGAGCGCTTTTTGGCATCGGACGGACACACCCCAGAACGTGATCCGCACACGCTGGTCTTCGGATTTGGACGCCGGATTTGCCCCGGCCGTCCGCTGGCGGACTTCAATAACTTTCTCACGATCGCACGGTCACTCGCGGTCTTTCGTATTCGAAAGGCCATGAAAGATGGCAAGGAGATCGACCCCATCGTAGATATCAGGAGGGGATCGTCGGTCACCTATCACCGTTCCAAGTGAGCATCCAGCCGCGAAGCGCAGAACACGAAGCCCTCATCCGCTCCATTGAGGTTGAAGGGCCTAGTTTACGAAGCGACTCGGCGACACTTGAGTCACTCGTGGTATAGAGTGTATACGTACTATATGTACTGGCTTCCCTAGAACGACCGCAGGTTTCCTATTTTGGACGCCTCCATCTTAGTGATGTACTCAGGGGGCAGACCAGTAGCCTTATATTACCACTTAGATCTACAATTTATAGCTATTACTGAATCTATATTTTAGCTCTCTCCGCGGACCATCAGGGCTGATATTATGTCATTCATATTTAACTGTATTTACTGTACCTCTGGATTTGCTTACTGCGTAGTCGCGCGGCTTTCCAAATAGGAATTGGATTTTAACCAAGTTTCCAGTTCTGTATTGTGTCTAGCATCAATGATATGAGAGTATCAGTATTTTACTACTTAACAGTTTATACACGTCCAAAACAGTCTAATGGATGCTGTTACAGCATCACCGAGAAACTTTGTCTTAGAGATTACGTTGAACAGGGCGAGAATCCTGCCCCAACTAATAGCACTTTTTTTTCTGATTCCGTGATCTTTTATTATGACCCACCTATTCTCGGTACCCGCTGCCGAAGTAATTGGGGCCAAGTATATAGCGTCGCCATCATTTAAGCGTTCGATAACCCCAGATATTCTACTACATGTACTCATAATTTATTCATACCTACAATCAAACAATATGTCAACCGATCAATACGAGTACTCGTTCTTCCGCATCGACAAAGAAAACGCAATCCAGTCATCAGCCCAAAAGTACAAACACCTGCGTCTCCAAGCCCTATCCATCGCACCGACGTCTTTTTCCTCTACCTACGAGCTCGAATCCTCCCTCACAGATCCCGAATGGGTGAACCGCCTTTCAGCGAACGGACGAGAGACTTTCATATGCGCTGCGAGACCCACACAAAACAATGAGCCATGCTCACAGGTCCCAGAGTGGGTCGGCCAGCTAACGCTGCGGGGCCCACTGAGCCCCGAAGACTTCATCCTACCCGAAGAATCTGGACAGAAGAAGCCCACTGGAGAACAGGACACAGAACTCTGGCAGATGCTCAGCTTATTTACGCTTCCGGACCATCGCGGCCGTCGCCTCGGGAAGAGGCTGTGTCAGGAGGCCTTGAGGTACCTAGCTTCGTATAGGGACTCTCCGCGAGAGCTCTGGGTGCGGTTGATGGTGAAGCCTGAGAACTATGCGACGGTAAGCTTGTATCGGGGGCTGGGGTTTGCAGAAGCGGGGAAGTGTACGCTTGCTGAGGCGTTGGTTGCGAATGGTGATGAGGATCTGTTACCGGGAGATACTACTGGCGAGAAGTATACTTCGCGGAGTGGATTGATCATGATGTTAGAGATTTGGCGGTCGTGAGTCGTTGATTTGTTTGCTTTTCGTAAAAGGGTCAGTGAAGGCAGTGCCATTCGGATTTGTTTAGATGGAGATGTCATCTTTCGGTAGTAGACTAATTCCCTCTTTTTGATATGGGTGAAACCTGTCCACTACTTATCTTGTAGACAGTGTCATCAGGGAAACCCATCGGAATGTGACTCTAATGTAATGGCCCGTCTTCAATGGTGACGTTATAGTTCACAGTTGAAAGTCGGATCATCTGATATCGCCAGGCTGAATGCCGCTTCAACGTCCAAGCGACGGAATCCCGGTGCACAGCCTAGACATACCCCCCTGGAGAGAAGTTCTGCTCAAAATGTACCTTTAGCATTTCTGCGTATCACACAGTACAAATAAGAGGCGGAGATAACAAACCATTGAGAAATCGGTCCACGTTTAGGATCTTGGCACTCCGCCGCTGTGAAGACAGAGAGGGCTCAACCCCTTGACATAATGTCATGTCCCTGCATGATTTGAACGAACTGACTTCCGACAAGTACATGAATGACTGCACTCCTCCAATAACAAGTCCATTCTCTTCAAGCCAGCCCTCGATATCCCGAGGATCAAACCACGTTTCATCATTAGCCTTGGACGGTATCTCTGGGACATTCTGGACAATGCCAAAGTCCGTCGGCCTGTTTTTATAATGCGTTCCCGCACCACCCAGTCCATAGACATATGCTGTCTGGTAATCGGCATTCGTCCGTAGCAAGATGTCGAAGGTCGCAATCATCGTGTTGGCGTCAGAGTAATGGAAAGAGTACTGGAAAACGCGGGCGACCTCGGCCCCGTCCGCACAGGGGTTGGTGAGTAAGCCGTGAGCACGCTTGATGCAGCTGAAATAGAGCCGCTGAGCAAAATTCTTGGGCAGTGGGACTTCCATTTCGTAAAAAGTAGATGGAAGCCCTAAAGGAAGCGTAAGAATAGGCGTTGGCGTTTCAATAGGTACAGCGGCTGGTAGCGGAAATTCTGTCGCGCAAGAGGTGTAGATGTTGGGAAAGCAGACTGGCCCGGATGGGTTAGGATCACTGCTTGAGTTGCTATGGTGGACGTGTCCATCATCGCGTCGTGACTCGTTAAAGGGCTCCACAATCTGAGAAGCAGATAAAAAGTCGCGGGTAATACTCTGGAGCTCGTGCGTCAGATCCGGCTGTGTTAGACTACTTTCCGCCTTGGTGACGTGGGGTAGCATTTCAAAGAAAGACTGTTTCATATGCCTGATTCGACTTTCAAGAACCTGCACGTAGTTCATGCGCAAAGCATCTTCCTCCTCTTTCCGAGACCTGTAAGTCCGTTGTGCTTTCCGGACTTGCTTCCGGCGCCTCTACGCTCCAGTCAGATAACCAGTCAAAGCATAATAAAGATGGAGCGAGCAGTAGGTTCCTAAACATACCTCTACTAGGCCTTTTTGCGTAGGGTCAATCGGGGGTCTGCCTCGCTTTCCTGTACGTAATCGACGAAGGCCATCTGAGGTTGAAGAGCATCCCTCATCTTCACCTGACTTCCCAGGTAGACTGTTCAAACCTGCCCTTGAAACAGACCGGCTGGAAGACATCGTGATCGTATACAGATCTCTGAATTTATGTACTCACCGGGTTGGCTTCCTATCAGATTAATCGCGGGGAATACAGAAATGGGTGGCTGCGGTGGTACTGTACCCACATCCCGCAAACATTCCTAGGGAAAAGCCAATGAAAACTCACCTGAGCGCTGTGTAGTATCACTATTGGTGTGCTAATAATAGTTATTACTTAGTGACTATCCAAGTTATTTAGATTACGGAGTAGAGACCCTATGAGTACAAAATCGTACAGTGGGTACACTGTACAGCACCTGTGTTGGCATGTTGCAGAGTCTAGGAGAGGAAAAGCGAAATGCCCTAATCAAGACCGAGTGGTAGAAGATCATAAGATCAATTAATTACCTGAGCAACTTTAGTAAAGAATAACAGGATAAAGATGGGATAGAAGCTAGTGCCCTTACTGTCTTTTATGTCAACACCCTGAGTTTCTTATATTCTTGGAAGTGAGTGTATTCAGAGTTTCAATATAGTCCTCCACACTCTCTGTACTATGTATGTAGGATCTCGAAAGGGATTGCTGCGGAATGTATTGCTGGCCACATGGAGATAGAAAGCAAGGAGATTTACCCCGAAGTACCGATTTAGCATTCGGTTTGACTATATATCTTTCGTCACGTAGGTTGTATTGCCAAAGTATTGAAATGTTTGATGTCGATGTCATGACTCATGGACTCATAGTGGGCAGAAGAGAAGCTATACCACCTCGGGCTAGTGGCACGCTAACCCCAGAACAGACTAGAAAGCATCATCTCCCTTATCACCAACTGACACTATCGGCTTGCATAGTTCTGGATCAATCTCGACTGATGAGCGATTTCTCTTGCAACCTGGCGATGATTCAAAAAGTTTCCTCCGCCCAGTGAGGTTTCCACGATCGGCAGTGACAAGGTTCAAGATAAGGACCCTCCCTGATACGACGTGCTTGGATCCTCCGAGTCTATTCGCACGTCAGGCATTCGCATCCATGGTAGGCCTGTGTCTCCAGGGGGCAAACGGCGGCCAGACAAAAATCTAGACAGACCTCCCCATTCGTCTTGCGCGACGATTAACATTCTGATGCAATCTTGATATCCAAGATGGTCTCCGCTGCTCGTTTCACTGGCTGATCGGTCGATCATGACGCAACAAGGTCCATGGGCAGACAAATGAATGGAACATGACGTCGACGGCTTCCTTCCTTGTTGGGGGTAAAACACCCCTAACTGACGAGGACAGGTACGATGGGAAACAGTTAAGGACACCCAAGGTCGATAAAATCTCTCGTTCACCATGCACCAGCCGTCCCAGTCTCCCCGTCCATACCTACTCTCACATCATCCGGGGTGAAGTGAAATTCATCGCTCTTCTTCTCACCCTAATATCTAGCTTATCTTAATCCTGTAACGTTCTGAATTATTCTTCTATCTACATTTCTTTATCCCACAGTTATCGTCATCCCACGCAATAGTACATCATGAGAGACACTAGACGCACCGGCCTCAACATAGCATTTGTCTACGATCCAAAGGATTACTATGAGTCCATAGGATTTTCCAAGAGCGAATGCGCCGACCTAGCAGACGATGTGACCATCAACGGCGTAGCATCAGCCCTCGAGAGTCTCGGCCACCGCGTGGTCCATGTTCCCGGGATCAAGACTCTCGTCAAGCATCTCTCAGCAGAGAATCACAAGCAATGGGATCTCGTCTTCAACTACAGCGAGGGCGTATTCGGCTCCGCCCGTGAGTCGCAGGTCCCCGCCCTGTTAGAGGCGTATCAGATCCCTTTTACCTTTTCCGACTCCGCGACGCTCGCAACGGGGATCGATAAGGGAAAGACCAAGGTGAGTTGTACTCCGCAGCGTTCTTCATTAAACACCAAATCCTAGAGTATCTAATACTGATTGATCTACTCACATTACTTAGATGCTATTAGAACACTATCGAATCCCAACGAGCCCATTCGTCATCGTCCCCAGATACGGCGAACTCGTAGATTACGCCACTCTAGAAGACCAAATACCGTATCCACTCTTTGCGAAGCCAATCGCCGCATCCACATCCAACGGCATATCGCCATCGAACAAAATCCTGCGAAAAGAAGATCTCCAAGATGTCGTCGAGGACCTCCGCACCCAGTTCAAAGACCAAGAAATCCTCCTCGAGAAATTCCTAGACGGTCGCGAATTCACCGTAGCCATCCTTGGGACCGGCGAACAAGCCGAAGTACTAGGCGTCTCCGAGGTGACATGGTACAACCCAGCAGGGAGAAAAAGCGACGACCTCTCCGTCGACTTCGCGACAAGTTTCTCCAAGGAGGGCAAGGGTGACGGGCATGACATGGGCCACGTTCATGCGGACCTGGCAGATCCTCTGGTCAAGGCGGTAGCTGAGATCGGACTCTCCGCATATCAGGCACTCGGTTGTAAAGATGCAGGTCGGGTCGATATCCGCCTGGATGGTGCCGTGCCATATGTCATCGAGGTATGTCTCCCACCGAAAGATACAATTGCATGCCCCCTCTTAACCTGCAATAGGTGAATCCGATCTTCGGACTACGACCGGATTATTCCTTGTTCACTTGGATCGCGAAAAACAACGGAATGGAATACCAGGACATCATCGCGGAGGTTGTCGACAATGCTCTACTGAGGCAGAAACCGGCGATGGTGCCGAATGGTTTGAAGAATTAATCTCATGCCGTATAGACTATATCCTTGAAAGACAGCCTCTAATAAACAATACCGGGGCCAGAGCAAAAAGGGGGATGTGAGTAATACTTACTATGGCGTTGTGGCGTTATTCAGGTGTTCAGCTTGGGAAATATAATAACGCGATTCCCACGGTATCCATTCGTAGACTTCAATTAGATAGATAGACACCCATTTGCAACAGCATAGCTCGTCATCGCTATTTTCAGGATATTATTTGGTCGGTGCTTGAAAGGAATCTCTCGTCTAGAGTTGATATTGACCTTTCCCAGGTGCGACAAACCCTGATGCGTTTTAGGGGAAGAAGAGACAACACGCAGACAGCGTCATACATATGCCATATACCCTAGACTTACATACTAACTCGGCAGATATACGAGCAAGGATACGACTAGGTTTAGTAACTTTAAACACAATAGAAATGAAATCAATAAGATTGTTGTTATTTTAATGGGCATAATCCCGAACCCATTTCCCAAGAGCCTGTCACGCAGGCAAATCAACAACGCCAGACACCATCCATGCCAAACCGAACCTTATATAATGATAACACGAATGATCCCTGGCCCTAGCGCCAACTTGAAGGGTATTTGTATCCAAAGCACAACATTAAACATAAGCGCGTCATGTCTCCACAGGAGACGGGCCACGAGAAGAAGAAGAAGAAGAAGAAGAAAAAAAGAAAAGGCAAACTATTTAACTGCGGAAACTGTACATGCGCACTTCACCATCCTCGCTGCCGGTCGCAAACCGACTGTCGCCGAGACCGATACAGGTCACTGGTCCTGAATGGCCGGTGAAGGTGCGCTCGCATTTGCCGGTTCTGGGATCCCAGATCTTGACCATCCGGTCTTCCGCGCCCGACACAATCCGGAGGGTATCGGCACCGAGCGCCCAAACGCCTTCGAGATGACCGAAGAAGGTACGCAGGCAGCGACCGGTCGTGGTCTCCCAGAGTCGGATGGTGGAATCCAAAGCGCTGGTGACGATGTAGCGCGGTGGGGCTGGACGGCCATTGTCAAATGAGGGACCAAAGACAGACATCTCAGAGAGGTTCGACTCCAGTCCGAGCGCTGCCTGGAGGGCGGCTGGTTCCGTATCTCCCGATGTGGTGCTCATGTTATCGTTATCACATTCGGCGTCGTGCTCTTCGAACTCGAACTCCCGGGGCAAAGGAACCACCTGCTGAACTTGGCCGACATGGCCATGGAAGGTGCGTAGACAGGTCTTGGTGTCCAAGTCCCACAGGCGAACGGTGCAGTCATCCGAAGCCGAGAACACCGTCCGAGAAGTGGTGTCCACTCGGACAGCATTGACCCAATCGGTGTGCCCGCGCAGGAGAAACGTCGACTTGTCCTCAAAGTTCCAAACCTTGACCGTCTTATCGACGGAGGCTGATGCAAGAATCGATGCGTCAAAGTGCAGTCCAATTACTCCTCCACGGTGACCCGTGTAGGTGGAGATACACTCGCCCGTACGCCAGTTCCACACCTTCAGACTGCGGTCCATACTGCCGCTGATCAGTTTGGTGTCGTCAAACTGGAGACAGCGAATACCAGATTGATGTCCGCGGAGGGTACGTAGCTCTTCTCCGGTTTCGGTATCCCAAATCTTGATGGTCGCGTCGTATGAGCCAGTCGCTAGAATGTTGTCCTCGAATTGCAAGCACATGACCCCGTTGGTGTGGCCTTTGAACACCTTGGTGGAGCACCGTCCATATTTCCAGTTCGTGCCGACCTTGAAACGGTCCTTATAGACCTCCTTCCACGGCCGGTAGCGAGTCGTATAGTAGTCATCGTCTGGCTCCGATCGAGCATCCAATGAGGAACAATGCCGCTTCACGATTGCCGTCTCGTCATCGCTCAAATCCGCCTTCCGTTTTTGAGTATTCGAATCGTCTGCATGTGTCGCACTGCATTCGGCACCTCCTGCGTTCTGCGCGGGTCCGCTGACGTCCCAGTTCGTGGCACGCAATTCAATTTCACGCTTGGACTCTCGCAGACGTTTCCGCTCTAAAAGAGGAAGTCCCCAGCCACATTTCTTGCATTTGCGGTGGATGTGCTGTTCGCACATACGATGCCAAACCACATCATCGTCTGCAAGTGCCCGCCAGCGGCTGGACACCTGGGCGGCTTTACACAGCGAAGTGGTGTCGAGGTAGCACAGAATTTTAAACGAGATCTCCGGTGGAAGAGCGGTCAGGAAGTCGATTCGGATGAGGTCTCGAACGGTAGCGGACACGAACGAAAGTTGCGGGAAGCAGCACTGAGCCATGATCCCCTGGAGGATCAGTTTGCGGTGCTTGGCCGGAGCGGCCGAAAAAAGAGACCATACATGGGCAATGCCCTGTTGGTCCCTGGGAGGCAGCGTTTCCAATTCCTATAACCCATTAGCTAAGAGAAACATGACAAGCCCTAAGAAGCCCTACCCTCTGTAGTTTATCCATGGACGGCTCGTCTGCCTGTCGTCTGCATTTAAGGTCTGGCCGGTGGCGATAGCAAAATTTCGAGTTTGGGCTGCTCAAATCCTCCAGCTTGTCGGTTCTTCGTGAGCCTAAGGGATCGTATTGTTCGGGGATGTGTTTGACGAGAAATGGCGTAACATTCTCGTTTGCAAGCTTTGCGGGAGTCGTCGCAGCGGCACCGAAACTGTGGGGCTTTCGATGGTTAGAATCGGTCTCGGGTTCAATTTCCTCAGCGGTGTCCGATGCGCCGCCAAAGATGGACTGGAACGACTGCTGCTGCTGTTGTTGTTGTTGTTGTAATGATTGTTCGTGCGAGGGATGCGTAGGTTCTCGCGTTGGTTGGGCCATTTTCATCAAGAAAGTCTGCGAAGAGTCGCTACCTTCACGCACTGATCGGTCGTCGAACTGCATCGTGTGACTGGGACGAGGTCCTACCGCCCGCGCGCTACCGTGGTAGCAGCCGTAATGAAGAAGGGCAGAACGGAAGGTCGAGAAAAAACAAAAGGACAACGAATATTACGCCAGCAACCACCTTCGTCTGGGTTTGCCGCAGTCAAAGTCAATATTGCGGTACCTGGTCGTGCGCCGATAGGGGAGTGACAGCGGCGACCGTCGGGAATTGATGGGTCGGGTCGCAAGATAACGAGATTGAGTAGTTGATAGGCGGGGAGAGGGATGGCGACAGCGAAAGCGGCAGAGAGAGAGGATGGAAGAGAGGAGTAGGGTCTTCTTCTTTCTACTTTCAATGGTCCAGCCAGATCCGAAAGACGTGCAGAAGGATGCGCCCGAGAAAGAGATCAGGGGAAAAGAAGACGATCGGAGAAAGCATTGTACTTGTACATCGGCGACCTTGTTGGCTCCTTCGATCACGCAAGCGCCATCCAGCGTATCGTGCTGCGCTAGTCCCCTTGCGGGGAGCCCTCACGTGACAGCGATGGCGCCATAGACGCTCTTAGTCGCATCAGCACGACATCTCGACCCGCCAGAGAAGACGACGAACTGCTTCTGTGTTGCACAATTCGTCGCCATTGTCCGCCCTTATTGCGGATCCCCCAGAGTTTTCAGAAGCTACTCTGGCTCTGTCTTGCGCTATTCTGGGATCCATCGCTTGGCGCTAAATTCCCCAGTGGGCTGGGTGCCAGCAGCGACGTACTCTACTCCGACGACAATCAGTTCTACCATTGGGCCGTCGTGCTTCTGACCAACCATTGCTCTCCCAGATCTATACGCTTGCTAATTTTTCTTTAATTTTTCTTTATGGATGTTTTGCCTCTTGTGATGATTACCTAAGTTAGTGCCGGAAACAGCCTCATCACCTCATTTTGAATACCCTGTTTCGTGGCAAGATTTCTAGAAACGTGGAGTCCTTGAAACATCACATCATCTCGGCTTCAGAACGCGGCAAGATCAGACAGTCCTTCCATATTGAAGGCTTCCTGAGACTCAATTTTGATTTGGACGTCTCACCGCTAGAATCCGAACCACACTAGTCCCTGTTAGTCGGGCTATTGATGGTCGAAACCACTGGTTGTTTAGGAAGGGATAAACGTTGCTTGGCCTCTCCAATGGAGTGATGATGGCCTAAGTCTGCGCACTTCTCACGCCAGATTCCCTGCTCCTCTGTATTCCCCTGCTCCAGACCGGTCGCTCGGCCGCTCGCAGTGTTGTGCCGTCCATTCATTGGACACTCAAGCTCATCGGCGAGTGATCTTATGCAAATCACTTGCGGTAATTTTCCATTATTATTTTGCCTACCAGATTGATCTGGAACATCCTCAACCATGTCAGACTCAGAGTCATCCGCGATATCCAATAATGCTTCTCATCACTCCCCGGGACAGGAGAACTCAATGCCTCAGCTAGAGACACTCATTTCGCATTTGGTTGCGGCGAAACGGTCCCTGTCGTCCATCAATCACGTCTGGCGTGCTAATGAGATCGTCACGGCCGCTCGCTCTGCATTGGAAGAGAGCGTTGTAGTCTCGGCGCGTACGGGTTTCCTCCGCCGGGGGCTGAATAATCAGCTGCGCCTTCTGTATAGTGTCCGTGCCGAGGTCCAGGAGGTCTCTTTGCGCGGCCGGTCAGAGTTCGCTACCGTGCTAAAGAGCCTTGATGCGGCAGATGCAAGACTGAGAAAGACGTTGGATTTGTTGCGAGAAACCATTGTCCACGCGTCATTCCGCCCAGACGGTGAAGAATCCAAAAGCTTACATGACTTTGTCGATGAGCGTGGGGTGGACGAGCTACATACAACCCTCAAAGGCTCAATCGATCGGACCAACGCGGCTCAGACGGACCTAGAGTCGTCTAATCGCGCTTTTGACGATGAGTTACAGTCTATCAAAGAAGCACTCGGCAATTACCGGGCAGCGACGCAGCTCGCGTCATCCCGAACGTCCGCCTCTTCGTCATCGCCATCGACCTCCAACGCTAGCTTGCCGTCTCTTTCGTCAATTCCATCCATGTTGCATTCCCTCGAGATGCATGCCCAAGAAATGGCTAACCTGCTTGAGTCCTTAGTGCGCCACTTTGACCTCTGTGTCACTGCGGTCAAGCACACGGAAGGTGGCGGAGCAGCTGCCCGATCCATTACGGGTGACGTGCCCGCTACGGTGCATGTCAACGGGCGTGTTGGTCCCAATATCGAGGAAGGCATCAATGCCAACTTGAATGCCCCACTGGACCCGCTAAGTGACTCGGAATATCAAGAAATGGTAGGCGTGCTAATCAAGGATGCGGCCGAAGCGGAGGATGTGGTTATGGAGATTCAAGACCGCATCGGCGAGATGGAGACGGTGTTGGAAAATGTGTTAGCCCAACGGGATAGTGTCCTGTCGGTATACAACGCGACGACCAGTGTCTTCAAACACCTGTCAACACTCGCCTCGACCCAATTATCGGGATATATAGCCCAGGCGCACAGTTTTACTCGTGCCTGGCACGAAGAGTACGAGAAAATACAGAATGGCTTGGCCGAGCTGTCGGACCTCAACACACTGTATGACGGCTTCCTGGAAGCGTACGACGGGCTTATCCTCGAAGTTGCGCGCCGACGGCAGGTGCGGCACCGGGTGGAGAAAGTCCTCCGCGACGCGAAACAGAAGCTCGACCAGTTGTATGAGGAAGACGTGAACGCCCGCGAGTCATTCCGCGTAGAGCAAGGGGACTACCTCCCGTCGGATATCTGGCCCGGGATTGGCCGAGAGCCAATGCGGATTGAGTTCCGTCGTATATCCGGAGGTAATCTAAAAGGCATAGCTGCGGAGCCACCAGACCAAGAAGCCCCGGCAGTGGACCCCAAAGAAGATACCCGGGCAGTTTCCCCGGGAGATGGCGGCGAAGATGCTGAGGTCATTCCGGAACTCCCAAAGGCCCTTGTTGAGGAAGCTATCGCTCGATTCAATGCCCGAATGCGACATCTTCCCTGATCACAAGCTGCGCCATGCTTAGATAGCTACCGATCTTACGATATTCGGTTTTAGATAGTATCTTGTCAGATAACCCAGACAAAGTCAGGCGTCTCACCGACCATGCGTGGGCTGGGAGGTACCGATAATGCTTCGAGTAGGTGTTCTGGTGCCGCTACATGATCTAGATGATGAATTCCAAAAGCAGGCTTAGTCCTAGTCCGATAGACACGCCAACCCCGTCACTCCATAGCCACCACGGACGCATACTCCATGTTCGCGATGTAAGCGCCGATTGGTACGGATATGTGATGATTGGGTGGTTGATATGAGGTTCAAAGAGAGCTCTGATAGGTCATGGAACGCTTTAATTTTTTTTTATTCTCTTTGCAAATCTATATGCTCGTGTGATGGTCCTTATATATGCGTCGAACCATTCTCTCTATCCATCAAAAAATCCGGTCATAAATCTCATGAGATCGTGCGCAATAAAACCCCGTCCTAAGCCCGTAATAATGCTGAAACTTTTGTTGAACCCAGATAGAAAGTAGCGAAGCGAAATCACGTTCATTTCTTCTTTCGTGAAGAAGTAGACACCAGACGTTTCTTCATGTGCTTTGGCATCTTGTTCGCACGCTTCTCCCGTTTCTCTTCCTTTACCTTCTGCTTGTGGTCACGCTTGGTGTCTTTGTCCACGAAGCGCTTTCCGCGCGGAGTCCCCTTGTCAAAGGGGTCCTTTTCTTCGTCGTCCTCTTCGTCTGACCCAGAGCCTTCTACGGAGACTCCGCCGCTCACATCAGAGCCAGCATCACTCTCCGCGTCGTCAGGTTGCGCAGCGGATTTGCCACTGGCGAGAAGATCCCGATAGACGAGGTCTTCACCTTCACCCGCATGAACCTTCTCGGCATCACGCTCGATATCGTAAACCTGTTCTAGTGTCTGGGGGATATACTGTTGGCGGAAGACGGCAGTGTCTAGTTCCTCGTCTGGTATCTCGGCTCGGGCCACGAAGAGCTTTTCAATGGCTTCCTGCATTTCTTCGCTCTGATCCACGGTAGCTGGGCCTTCGGCTGAGATGACATACTCGAACACCATCCGCTCAGGCAAGACATCGACGGATTTACGACGGAAAAAGTCGCTGATGTTTTTGATATCCATACGCAGGAATTCCAAGCTCCGAGGGTGGTCATGCTCGACACTCTGACTGACATCGATGATGTGGAGCTTCTTCTTGTGGTAAAGCATGTTGTACTCGCTCAGATCTGCGTGAACCAGACGACATGTCTGGTACATGACGCGCATGTAGCCAAGCAGATCGATGTAGAGCTCACGCCAGCGGGTCTCAGGGTTGGGGATGTCAAATTCGACGTCCTTCAGACGAGGCGATGCAACTCCCTTGGAGTTACCTAGGAATGCCATGACGAGGACATGAAGTCGCAGGTAGACCGGCTCTGGGCAAGGAATTCCGGCCGCGTGGATTCTTCGGAGGTTGCGCATTTCCTTCTCGGCCCACAGTTTCACCATCGCCCGGTTGTTGCTCTTACTGTAACCCTGTCTGAATCTGAACTCGCCACTCACGTACTTATCTCTGTCCTTGAAGACTAGAATGCTGGTTTTGTAGACTTTAATGGCCCGGTGCACGGGAGCAGCATCCTCCTCATCCTCCGGGAATAACATAGAGTAGTAGACGTTGGCTTCTTTACCCGTGGAAAGACATCCGTGAATCTCCGAAACGATGTTGCGGTTGATCATCTGCAGCAGAAGCATTCGTGTACGGGGATCCAAGACCTGCTCCGAAGTTGCTCTATCGGCTCGGTCATTGCCGCGGTCCCCGCGAGCCGCCAATCCGGACTGTACATCATCAAGCTTGAGCTTTGTGGCATGACGAGTCAACGACTTGATCTGGTCATCAACTGATGCACGGGTGTTGATGCTAGGCTTTTGCGGATTGGTCTTCGGGTAAGTCCACTTGGGAGCATTCGGGTCGGCGGCGAGTTCGTTCGCTTTGCGCTGGCGGTTAAAGGCCTTCGTTAGATCGGCGGGATTTGAGGAGGAAATGTTCTCTGCCTCCAGGTCGTCGTCTTCGAAGATATCATCGTAGTATTCCTCCTCCTCGTCCTCCTCGTCCGCCTGCACCGCAGGATCTTGCCCCGCTATAGTGGGGGTGGTGCCATCTTCATTGATATATCCTTGATTGGGGATGTAGGTGTGCGAAGGTGATAAACCATCAGCCAGACCAGGAGCCTGGGCACTTGAATCCGTCGACGCCATGGCGAGCTTCGAATTCCGAGAAAAAGGGTGGCAAATCGACTCGATCGTGGGCGCTGAAATCGGCAAAGAAAAAAAAGTTACTGATATATTCGATTAAGTGTGGACCTTGTGCGTTCACCGCCCGGCAGAACCCCGCGGGTCGCAACGCGTAGGCAAAAGAAGGCAGAGCGATCGGCCAACGCGTGCGTCGCAAGTAATCAAGCAACTGTCAACTCCGTGCTCCAGCACCTCGGACTCCTACACCACCTGTAGTCCGCCCTTGCTACTCGCCGTCAGGGCATCGGCTCCTGATTTCTACTGTCGGTTGCGTGATGATCTGGTTGTTGTGCCTGCCATAACCTCCCGTGTCAAGCGCGCCTTGTCAACATGTACGTCAAGCAAATCATTATCCAGGGCTTTAAGAGGTAAGTCGCGCGATATCTGAAGTGACTGCGGAGACTCTTCGGGCATCCAGACTAACCGTTCATTATCTCCGCATAAAAGCTACAAGGATCAAACGGTCATCGAGCCCTTTTCTCCAAAACACAATGTCATTGTTGGTCGCAATGGCTCTGGCAAGAGTAACTTCTTCGCGGCCATTCGCTTCGTTCTCGGCGATGCCTACACTCACATGGGCCGGGAGGAACGCCAGGCTCTCTTACACGTATGTATCCTGATTACTCCGTCCGATTACGATATGCTTATGCTGAACAGGAAGGTTCGGGTTCCGCTGTGATGTCGGCATACGTTGAGATTATCTTCGATAACTCCGATGATCGGTTCCCTACTGGTAAACCCGAAGTCGTGCTCCGTCGTACTATTGGCATGAAGAAAGACGAATATACGCTGGATCGTAAGAATGCCACCAAGAACGATGTGATGAATCTGCTCGAGTCCGCTGGTTTCTCGCGGTCGAACCCTTACTATATTGTCCCCCAGGGTCGAGTGACGGCCTTGACCAATATGAAAGATTCGGAGCGACTGAATTTGCTGAAGGAAGTGGCTGGAACACAGGTCTACGAAGCGCGTCGTGCAGAGTCTCTCAAGATTATGCACGAAACAAACAATAAGCGGACCAAGATTGACGAACTCCTGGATTTTATTAACGAGCGTCTCGCGGAACTAGAGGAGGAGAAGGACGAGCTGAGGAATTTCCAAGACAAAGATAAAGAGAGGCGCTGCTTAGAGTACACGATTTACTCCCGCGAACAACAAGAGATCGCCAGCTACCTTGACAGTCTGGAAGAGCAGAGGCAGACTGGCGTTGAGGACACTGACCTGAACCGTGACCGTTTCATTCAAGGCGAGAAGGAAATGGCGCAGATTGACGCCGAAATCGCCGAGTGCAAGCAACAAATCGAGTTCCTCAAGGTAGACAAATCGCAGTTGGAAGACGAGCGCCGTGAAGCATCCAAGGCGCTGGCGCAGGTTGAGCTGCAGGCCAAATCGCTCACCGATAACCAAGCAACTGCTCAAGCCCAAAAGTCCCGTCATGACGAAGAGTTGAAGTCGGTTGAGGCTGCTATACAAGAGCGCGAGGCGGAATTACAGCAACTCATCCCAAGTTTCAATTCTGCAAAAGACCAGGAGGATGCCGTCAAGGCACAGTTGACCGAGGCAGAGACCTCCCGCCAGAGATTGTATGCCAAACAGAGCCGGAATTCCCGCTTTAGGAACAAGTCCGAGCGAGATAAGTGGCTGCAGGCTGAGATTAAGGACAACTACACGTCCATATCCACGGTACAAGGAGTGATGGCCCAGACTCAGGAAGATATCAAAGAGCTTGAAAACGACATTGCTCTCCTAGAACCGGAAACAGAACTCTTGCGAAAGCAGATTGATGGTCGAGGAGACACCATTCAGTCTGTGGAACAACAAGTCCAAGCGGCGAAGGATGAGAGGGATCGCCTTATGGACCAGCGAAAGTAAGTTTCTTCGTGTTTTTGTCTGTCTTTCTTCCCCACCTTGGCAGTCCGCTAATACTTCTTCAGGGAACTGTGGAGAGAAGAAGCAAAGTTGGATTCGATTCTCGTGAACGCTTCAAACGAAGTAGACCGCGCAGATCGCTCTCTATCTCAGATGATGGATCATAACACTAGCCGTGGTATTGCAGCCGTTCGCAGAATCAAGCGTCAATACAACCTTGAAGGTGTTTACGGCACACTTGCAGAACTCTTTGATGTCAACGACCGGTACCGAACAGCTGTCGAGGTCACGGCGGGTCAGAGTCTGTTCCACTATGTGGTCGACTCGGACGAGACTGCCACCAAGGTGTTGGAGATCCTGCAACAAGAAAAGGCTGGAAGAGTCACGTTCATGCCCCTGAACAGGCTAAGGTCAAGGCCTACCAACATGCCCAGGGCTAGCGACACAATACCAATGATCGAGAAGCTCCAGTACGATCGGGCATATGAGAAAGCATTTGTTCATGTATTCGGTAAAACTATCATCTGTCCGAATTTGCAAGTTGCCGCACAGTATGCCCGAAGCCATGGTGTGAACGCTATCACTCCCGAGGGTGACCGTTCAGACAAGCGGGGTGCCCTTACTGGTGGTTTCCACGATTCGCGCCAGTCCCGTCTCGATGCAGTTAAGAACCTGGCCAAGTGGAGAGATGAAGTTGAAACCAAAAAGAGCCGCGGTAATGAAATTCGAAAGGAACTTGAACACTTGGACCAACTCATCACGAGAGCTGTAGGTGAGTTGCAAAAGCTGGAGCAGCAAAGACACCAGGTACAGAACAGCAGTGGTCCAATGCGGCAAGAGCTGCGGAGCAGCGTGACCTTATCCAGAAGAAAAACGATAATCTTGAGGCTAAGCGAAGGGCTCTGCGCAATATTGAAACCAACTTGGCTGCTGTGACAGATCAAGTCGGTGCCTTCGAGGCAGAACTTAAGTCGCCATTCCAGAAGGCACTTACAAATGAAGAAGAAGCACGCCTGGAAAGTCTCAGCGCTACCGCTCAAGACCTTCGACGGCAGTATCAAGAACTCTCCAGCCAACGCAGTGAACTGGAGGCCCGCAAGTCTGTCCTAGAGGTTGAGCTTCGGGAGAATCTCCACCCTCGTCTTGATCAGCTGGTGGGCCAGGATATTGATATGGCTGATGATGGCAGTCAGGGTAACCTGAAGGAGACCCAGCGCGAGATGAAACGTCTCAACAAGGCGCTCGAAAAACTCGGCCAACGTCTCCAACAAGTGGATGAGTCCATTGAACAAGCCAATGCTCGCATGGCTGAGCTTGGACAAAGAAATGCAGAGACCCGGCGGGAGCTGGACGAACTGGCCAAGTCCATTGAGAAGCACCAACGACGGATGGAGAAGAGCATGCAGAAGAAGGCTGCCCTAACCAAGCAGGCCGCCGAATGTGCAGCAAACATTCGTGACCTGGGTGTCCTTCCTGATGAAGCTTTCACCAAGTACAAGAATATGGACTCCAATGCCGTTGTCAAGAAGCTCCACAAAGTTAACGAGGGCCTCAAGAAGTACTCACATGTCAACAAGAAAGCGTTCGAGCAGTACAACAATTTCACGAAGCAGCGTGAGACTCTCACTACTCGAAGAGAAGAGCTTGATGCCTCCCAGAAATCGATCGATGATCTTATTAACGTACTCGATCAGAGAAAGGATGAAGCCATTGAACGGACCTTCAAGCAAGTTTCCCGCGAGTTCCATAATGTGTTCGAAAAGCTTGTGCCTGCGGGTCGTGGTCGTTTGATCATTCAGCGCAAGACCGACCGCGCCATGCGGCAGGCAGACGAGATCGATTCCGAGGACGAAGAAGCCCAGAATAGCGTGGAGAATTACGTCGGTGTTGGAATCAGTGTCAGCTTCAACAGTAAACATGATGAACAACAGCGTATACAGCAGCTCAGTGGTGGCCAGAAGAGTAGGTTCTCCGTCGCGCATTTGACAGTGACATATGTACTAACCCCTTGATAGGTCTTTGCGCCCTTGCGTTGGTCTTCGCTATCCAGGCTTGCGACCCAGCCCCGTTCTATCTGTTCGATGAGATCGATGCCAACCTCGACGCCCAGTACCGTACTGCAGTTGCTCAAATGCTCCAGTCGATCTCGGACTCCACGAATGGACAATTCATTTGTACCACTTTCCGGCCCGAGATGCTGCATGTGGCCGAGAAGTGTTACGGTGTCAGCTTCCGGCAGAAGGCTAGTACGATCGACGTAGTGTCGAGAGAGGAGGCATTGAAGTTCGTTGAAGAGCAGAAGTCATGAGAGGAGCAGGTGGGGAGGTCCTCTTTGATGGGTTCACGTGTCTTTACTACTCCGTTGCCGGGATACACAGGGTAGCAGGCGTATTATGACGGGCAATTCTTCTATTTATCGCTTTTTCTTCTAATTATATCACTTCCTTTGTATACGGAAGGTTTCTTTGACCCCTTTCTCTGTATTTTTATTGAATCGTCGGGCTCTTGCTTTGAAATTCCCCACAGTCAATTATTTAACGTCTGGATAGCTTGATGCATTCGCTACGACTTATGTGGAACTTTTGCTTTTATCTCAGACATACGTAAAATCAGTATTCCTGTCTCTGTGGGCTTATAGTCTGGGCCGTGTCGTGCTAGATACCTTGGTCTTCCCTTTAAGCAATTGTAAACACTAGTAACAGACCGGCAGATCAAGCGTTATATTTCACTATAACTTGGCAAGGCCTTTGGCTCACCAATTCCTCGGGCGCCATCCCCCCTAGTAATGATGCATTTCGCATTAGCCGTCATGTATATGTCTCGTGGGCGTCAAGTAGTGCCCATAGTAGATTCTAAGTGATTTTAATTTTTATTTATTTATTCCTAGTTTTCTTTTTTGGATTTAGGGAAATCGAGAGGCCAAATTATGGGGTGCCTCTCTAGGGGGTGGAAATATATATCTCAGCTTGATAGGACTGTTAGCACATAAACTATCCTATCACAACACAAACTACACAGGAATATTAAAACAACTCTGATAACTGCCGTCAACGTGTGCAATGTATCCAAACATCTCTCGATGCAAAAGCAGATCTACATCTAACATCTAATTTCTGAATCCAGCCGAAAAGAAACCCTAATTTTTCAAAGGTTCCCCAGTCCACTCCTGCAAAATATGCTCAGGAACCCCCCTCACAAGAACATGCATATGCTCCAAGCTGCGCACGCTCTGCAACGCAGTCCAATTCTTAAACCAGAGGACATTCTCTTTCGGATCCGAAAACGTCAAGTTCCCCTCCTGTGCAAGGCGCGCGACAAAAGTGCGGTGCACGAAATCCTCAATCAGGGCGCGGGACTCGTCGGTTACATCCCCATTCTCCGGCTTTACGGGGACAGGAGTCCGCAGCCACACGACGAGATGGTTGATGTCCGGGGTGACGCCGTAGGGCCAGTCGTTGCGGAGAATCTTGTAGTCGGCGGGATCGGCAAAGGGGATCGGGTTTCTGAAGGGGAAGACCGCCCCACTGTCTGTTGTGGCGCCGGTAGTAGCGGCGGTGGTGGTGTCAGGGTCCGGGAGGTGCCAGCCTAAACGGCGTTGACAAATGTAGTTTGTGATGGTGCCATATTGGGCTTTGATATCCGCTGTCCAGGCGAGATAGCGTTTGAGATCGGAGGGTTTCCGCTTTAGAATTCCGAGATCATTCCGGGCTGTTTCGTGGTGAGTGTGTGGGGGGATAATCAGTGCGTGAGGGAAAATTAAGAATGCGGAGCCATGAAGAGGGGATTGGGAATAAAGCGTGAGGGGAAGATTGATAAATAGACATATTTTGTTTTTTCCATGTTTATTTTTATCATAATTTTTAAAGATCAAAAATAAGAAGATAGGACATACCGATGATCGCCTTGAGATCTTCCCAGTCATGGAGGACGAATTCCTCGTCGGTCTGTGCAAGAACCTGACGATCGACGTCGGTGAGGTTAAAGGCTGGAGGAGCCTCTTCGCGGGTCATGGTTATAAGAACTATTTACTGAGATAGAGTCTATTGGGGGTGGGTTGTCTATGGAACTCAAAGAAATTGAAGGACGGATCGGAATTCTGGATCGGGAAGGGCAAGAGAAGTAAAAGTCTCCATTCGAGGGGAACCTGAGGCAGACAATGGATATTGGCATCGGGAATCTTTACCCCAGAAAAGCAAAAGCCCCCAACAGGGACTTGGGATGTCGACTCGGATTGGTTCTTGGACAATGATGGGTGGACTCGTATGACTCGATATGCTTAGATTAGACCATAATCTATTGATCTGACAGCGGAGGCCACAATGACTCCCTGAGTCGTACCATCTTGCCACCCGACTCGGAAGCCATTGGGACAGTGGATGGCCTGCTAAGGTAATTAATGTCTACATTCTCGTACAGGAGAGATCCCCGCACACATGACTGTCCGAACCCTCGGCGTCAACACCTGTTTGTCTCCCCGTGATTTCAAGTTCAACCGATCGGTCAACAATACGTACCGTAAAATTACCGTCCTCGTCGAACGAAGAAAAGGAAGATCTGCCGATCCATTGTGCCTGCCTCGGGTACCTCGCCGGTAACGGCCCCGTACGGCAGCCCATCCCAAATCTTTCCGCTATTTTGTTATCTTCCGCGTCTTTTCCTCTTCTCCCTCCTCACTTTCTCCTCCATCTCTGTCCTACTTTCTCAACGTTTGTATCTCTTATTATTCCCATTCTCTGGGGTCGTTGGAGGAATTGTCAACATGAGGTTTGTGTTTATTTCCCCGCGGTGACCTGTCGCGCAATGACTGACATTTGACCGCCACCCACAGTGCCTTTACTTCGGAGAACATGACCTCCGCCCTCCTCGTGGTTGGCACAGCCATTTTCGCTGTCTTGGTCGGCGCGAAGCTGCTCGGTGGCAGTGGTAGTATGTGATACCTCAGCGCTACCCCAATCCGCATCATATGATTGTGCTGACCGGTTCCTTACCTGAACCAGAAGCCAGAAAGGTCTTGAAACCTACCGAGTTCCAGAACTTCGTCTTGAAGGAGAAGAATGAGATCTCTCACAACGTCGCCATCTATCGCTTTGCCCTGCCCCGCCCCACTGACATCCTGGGTCTGCCCATTGGTCAACACATCTCTCTCGCCGCTACCATTGAGGGCCAGCCCAAGGAGGTTGTGCGCTCCTATACCCCCATCTCTTCCGACAATGAGGCTGGTTACTTCGATCTCCTCGTCAAGGCCTACCCCCAGGGTAACATCTCGAAGTACCTGACCACCCTGAAGATCGGCGACAACATGAAAGTGCGCGGTCCCAAGGGCGCCATGGTGTACACCCCGAACATGTGCCGCCACATTGGTATGATTGCCGGAGGAACCGGTATCACCCCCATGCTGCAGATCATCAAGGCCATCATCCGCAACCGCCCCCGTAACGGTGGTAACGACACCACCCAGGTGGACCTAATCTTTGCCAACGTCAACCCCGACGATATCCTGCTGAAGGAGGAACTGGAACAGCTGGTCAAGGAGGATGATGGCTTCCGTGTCTACTATGTGCTCAACAACCCCCCTGAGGCTGGACTGGTGGTGTTGGATTCGTTACTCCTGACATGATCAAGGAGCGCCTCCCTGCGCCGGCCGCGGACATCAAGATCATGCTGTGCGGACCTCCTCCCATGATCAGCGCCATGAAGAAGGCGACCGAGTCTCTCGGATACACCAAGGCTCGCCCCGTCAGCAAGCTTGAGGACCAGGTGTTCTGCTTCTAAGCATTTCTGCCTGTTTGTGCTTGACAGCTTATATAACAGATAAAAAACATGTCTTCCCGTCGCCATGTTAGCTCAGATGGATGTGCAGAGGCTCATGTTTGAGATATGCCATACTATGTTGGTGTTGGACCCGGAAAAATGCCTTTACCGTTTCGGGATGATAGATTTAGATGAGGTACTCACTCTAGCGGGTTTCACTACCATTTAAGTACGCGCGATACCTAGAATTTGATACGATGATCTCACTTTTCGTGCTGTGCCTTGCTTGTAGGGCTTTAGCGTTGCAATCCAACTGTATGAACCCGATGTAAAAATGCGATCTGCTTGATTGGGAAAATGGCGGTAATGCGACTTCCATTCAAATCCTACCTAACCCGTTTAGAGAGTATATTCATGCTCATGTACTTTGATTTATTAAAATAGTGTACGTCATATAGCATGGGGGGTTTTAAGGTTCATAAACCTCCATGATGGAATCCACCAAGGCCAGGAACTTCTCCCGATACTCATCAGCCGTCGTGGTAATCGTCATCGGACCTTGACGGCCAATAACATTGAACGTCTGGATGACTCCCGTCATCGCCTGCGCATGCAACTTATGCTTGGCCCAGAAGAAATCCAACAGCACCGCACGATACTTCCACTTCCCATCCGTGGACGCTAACCCAATACGCCACTTACTCCGCTTCCCGATCACGTCGGGATTGGAAGAGGCCGGGAAGCGAACCAGGAACAGGGAGTAGTCCACCGCGTTGGCCGACGCAAGAAATGCCGTGTCGGCCTCTATCATCCGCTTCATATCGTCGTAGTCCGATTGAGTCAGCCGGATCTTATCTGGAAACTCGTCCGCCAGTCGACTTAAGGTTTCTTGGCTGACGAGTGGACCGGGAACTAGATCCCGCTCGGGGAAGAAATAGTCAATCGGTTTCAGGTCGTAGGTCTCCCATTTCTCGGCGGCTGGGTCCTTCTCCTTTCCGCATAGTATGTTCTCCATGATGATATGGTGCGCTGGGGTTGTTTTCATGAGGGTTCCCAGTGATGTGTACGCCGCATAGATATAATCCGTAATCCAGACAAGGATGGAGTCTGGATGAGTGCTTATGTATTCATAGTATGGCTGGAAGAGATCATGACGGAAGAAGGAATGTTCGAAGTGCCGGGGGAGGCTCTTGACGAGGAATGTGGAGTTAGACGTGCTGAAGAATGTCTAAGTACGTATGAGTTAGTACCGGTACCTATCCCTTCGAAGAAAACATTGCAAAGGGTTTGTGGAGCGTACGGATCCAGAAAAGCCCAGGTCTCCCATCGGAAGTAGAGGAAGCGCCTTGTCTTCACTCAAGAAGCTGGCTCTATATTGCTCCTCCGAGATCTCCCAGATCTCATTCCGCAGCCTTCGGAACACATCTGGCTCATATCGAAGAAGCTTCAGGGAGAATACGCTGAAGAAAGCAATGATCCGTCCAATCAAGGTCTTGCGAAAGGTCTTGGGATCTCTAAAGAGCGCGAATTGTATACTCTTGGCGAGGGCTACCTGGCGACGACGACCCATTGTGACGGTGACAGTGTATATGAGAATGAAGAAACAGGCGTACACATAGTGAGGACCGGATATATGTACATGGTGAAGAGATGCATGGTCCAAGCACGGTCAAGACCAGGTGTTGACGTCCAGCATGGTGACGTCAAATGGCCCCAGGGTTGAGACGTATACCTAAATAGGGTTAGGGTGTGATAGAATCAGGTGATCATCCATGCCACTGGCAGACCGTGACTCACTCACCGCCCTGGGCGCAAGCAGAACTGCCGCATTGAGTCAACGAAGGACGGAAAAAAAAAAAAGGGAAAAAAAGTTCCCCTCCAGCGCTTGAATTCCCCTCCGTTTATGGGTCGGTATCTCTTTAGCGGGGCCCGGCGATTTTCCAGCGCCATTTTCCAGACTGTGCAGTCCTGCGGTCCACAAAATAATTGCTCTCCCTTATACAGTCGTCCCCGTCCCCTCTCGCATTTTAATCCCAGGCGCTCGCCCTTCCTTTCTCGACGTTTTAGTACGAGCACTCCTGTCGCAGCTATGGCATCTGCTGCGGACCTTACTGTCGCCGTGGAGGGGCTCAAGCTCCAGTCCACCACCGAGACCTCGAAGTTCCCCAACTCTTTTCCTTCCTTGAACCCCGTCGATATCTATAGAGAGCATATCGCCGAGAAGCTGGGTGCGGCTTCCGGCATCGAGTCAGAGAAGATCTATACTCGTCTGCAATGGAGTAGCACATTGGACAAGGGTGATCTGTTGCTGCCGGTACGCTATGATACTAGATACACTGCTGGGCTACAGATGTGCTAACGCGTGTTGTATCGATAGGTCCCCGCCTTGGGTATCAAGGGCAAGAAGCCCCAGGATCTGGCTGAAGAGCTCCGCCAGAAGTTCCCCGAGTCCGACCTCGTCCTCCCTCCTACTTGTGTTGGTATTCACTTGGTGTTCTACTTCAAGCCGCAACCTCTTACCCAGACTGTTGTGAGCCGCATCTTGAAAGAGAAGGCGGCCTACGGTACAAATGGCAACCAGGGTCTGCGTGATCCCTCGGACCCTTCCAAGGGCCAGAAGAAGATGATTGTCGAGTTCTCCTCGCCCAACATCGCGAAGCCTTTCCATGCCGGTCACTTGCGTAGTACCATCATCGGAGGTTTCCTGGCCAATCTGTACACCGTTATGGGATGGGACGTTATCAAGATGAACTACCTTGGTGACTGGGGTAAGCAGTACGGTCTGCTTGCCAACGGTTACAAGCAGTTCGGTAGCGAAGAGGCGCTGAACAAGGACCCGATTAACCACCTGTTTGATGTTTACGTGAAGATCAACCAAATTGTTTCCCAGCAGGAGGGTCCCATTAAGGAGCTGAAGGAACAAATCAAGGCCAAGAAGGAGAAGAACGAGGATGTCTCCGAACTCGAGCAGGAACTGCAGAAGCTCGTGGATCACAGCGAGGATGAGAGCGCTCGTCGCTACTTTAAGAGCATGGAGGACGGTGATGAACAGGCTCTGGCTCTCTGGCGCCGTTTCCGTGACCTCAGTATCCAGAAGTACCGTCAAACCTACGCCCGTCTGAACATTGACTTCGATGTGTACTCTGGCGAGTCCCAGATCAAGAACGAGAGCATGGCTACTGCCTATCAGGATATGGAGAAGGCCGGCGTCTCCGAGAAGTCAGAGGGTGCCGTCATTGTTGACTTCACTAAGCATGGTGCCAAGAAGCTTGGAAAGGCTATCATTATCCGTAAGATGGTACTCCTCTCTACCTTACTCGTGATATTGGTGCGATCACGGAGCGTGATGAGGCCTACCACTTTGACAAGATGATCTACGTCGTTGCTGCGCAGCAGGATCTCCATCTGGCCCAGCTATTCAAGATCACGGACCTGATGGGCCACAAGGACTTGGCTAGCCGTTGCCAGCACATCAACTTCGGTATGGTCCGTGGAATGAGCACCCGTAAGGGTACCGTCAAGTTCTTGGATGATATTCTGGGAGACGTTCGTGACAAGATGCACGAAGTCATGAAGAAGAACGATGAGAAGTACCAGCAAGTCGAGAACCCCGAGGAGACGGCCGATATCCTGGGTATTACTTCCGTCATGGTGCAGGACATGTCTGGCAAGCGGTATGTTAACTACGGTCCTTCCAAGTGTGTCTGAATCTTGACTAATTGAGGCAGTATCAACGGTTATGATTTCAACCTGGACGCCATGACCTCCTTTGAGGGCGACACCGGTCCTTATCTGCAATATGCTCACGCCCGTCTCTGTTCGATTATTCGCAAGTCGGAGCTGAATGTTGAGGAGCTCGGCTCTGCGAACCTGGATCTCCTGACGGAAACCCACGCTACGGACCTTGCCCGTATGCTGTCTCAGTGGCCCGATGTCCTGCTGAACACCACCCGCACTCTGGAGCCGACCACCATCCTTCAATACCTGTTCAAGATGACTCACAGCCTGAGCTCCAGCTACGAAGTGCTTAAGGTCGTGGGCAGTGAGCCAGAGCTGAAGAAGGCTCGTATGGCTCTGTACGAGTCCGCTCGCCAGGTCCTGCACAACGGCATGAGGGTGTTGGGTCTCAGCCCCGTTTCACGGTATGTCCCTATGAGTTGAGCACTGATTGTCCACGGTATGCTAACATTTGTTGTAGTATGTGAGGAACGAAAGAAAATTTATGATAAAACCGTAGATTACGGTAGTTTGATAAATACCAGCATCTGTTTCCTTTTCGTTCTTAGCATTACATTGGAGAGCAATTGATTTTGGACCAAGAACTTTAATGAATGGCTTGTTGAGAACTTGCACGGCTGTACTCTGCGTAGACCAGCTATTTTGGGGCATTTTGATCTGAATGGAAGCATATACAGTCGCAGCCTCAGGCCGTGACTCGCTCAATGCGGGGAACCCCGAGCGGTGAGGTGGGCGGTGAGATATACTGCCCCAGTGCCCCTCCATGTAACACCACGTGAGAGGCCAAGCGGGACGTTTCTGGACAAGGACGCCATGTGATTGGCTGATCGCGTGACTCAGGGCAATGAAAAACCGTCCTTTGCAAAAATTTCTGCTGAATCTTTTGGCCTCCCTCGAGGCCGTCAAAGCGACTATTTTCTGGGGATCAGATATACACTTTGATAATCACAATTGCCCACCATGGCCGACATTCCCGAGCTTGAGCCTCACAATGCCTTCGATACTATCCTGACCCTGGACTTCGGGTAAGACTCTTATGTCTTGCATCCCTTCAGCGGGGATGCTATTCGAAATATGAAAAACCATGCAGCTCGGCTAATTCATATGTGTTCGCTTTGATACAGGTCTCAGTACACACATCTGATCACCCGCCGCCTCCGTGAGCTCAATGTCTACTCGGAGATGCTTCCTTGCACCCAGAAGCTGGCGGATCTCAAGTTCAAGCCCGCTGGTGTTATCTTATCCGGAGGACCCTACTCGGTGTACGAGGAGGGTGCGCCTCACGTCGACCCCGCCTACTTTGAGCTAGGCGTGCCTATCCTCGGTATCTGCTACGGCTTGCAAGAAATTGCTTACCGTCTGGACAACACCAATGTCATTGCTGGCACTGCGAGGGAGTACGGCCTTGCGCAGCTCAAGGCCAAGAAGGTCAACGGCCATGTTGACCGCCTCTTCGATGGCTTGGAAGACGAATTCAATGTCTGGATGTCCCACGGTGACAAGCTGGGCAAGCTCCCCGAAGGCTTCCACACCATTGCCACCACCCCCAACTCGGAGTACGCTGGCATTGCCCACGAGACTAAGCCCGTCTATGGCCTCCAGCTGCACCCCGAGGTGACCCACACCCAGAACGGTGTTAAGCTCCTGAAGAACTTCGCCGTCAACATCTGTGGCTGCAAACAGAACTGGACCATGGCTCAGTTCGTCGACCAAGAGATCGCCAGAATCCGCAAGCTGGTTGGCCCCAAGGGCCAGGTTCTTGGCGCTGTCAGCGGTGGTGTCGACTCCACTGTTGCGGCTAAGCTGATGAAGGAGGCCATCGGCGACCGTTTCCATGCGGTCCTTGTCGATACCGGTTTCATGCGTCTGAACGAGTGTGAGCAAGTGAAACAGACTCTTGCTGAGCATCTCGGTATCAACCTGATCGTGGCCGATGCTTCTAAGGTCTTCATGGAGGGTCTGAAGGGCATCAGCGACCCCGAGCAGAAGCGGAAGTTCATTGGTAACAAGTTCATCGATGTCTTCGAGGAGGAGGCCAAGAAGATCGAAGATGCTGCTGCTCACTCCGAGACTGCCGGCAAGATCGGATTTTTCTTGCAAGGCACCCTTTACCCTGATGTGATTGAAAGTATCTCCTTCAAGGGTCCCAGTGCCACCATCAAGACTCACCACAACGTCGGTGGTCTCCCCAAGCGCATGACTGAGGGACAGGGCCTGAAGCTGATCGAGCCTCTTCGCGAGCTCTTCAAGGACGAGGTCCGCGACCTCGGAAGACAGCTTGGCATCGCCCACGAGATGGTCATGAGACACCCCTTCCCTGGACCTGGTATTGCCATCCGTATTCTGGGTGAGATCACCCCAGAGCGCGTCGAGATGGCCAGAAAGGCCGACCACATCTTCATCAGCATGATCCGGGAAGCCGGGTTGTATGACAAGATCGGCCAGGCCTTTGCCGCCTTGGACCCCAGCCGCGCTGTCGGTGTCATGGGAGACAAGCGTGTGTACGAGAACATTGTTCTCCTGCGTGCCGTCGAGACCACCGACTTCATGACCTGTGTCGCTTTCCCCTTCGAGCATGAGTTCCTCACCCGTGTGTCGACCCGCATCGTCAACGAGGTGTCCGGCGTGTGCCGTGTCGCCTACGACTACACCAGCAAGCCCCCAGGCACCATTGAGTTGGAGTAATTGGTTTGAAATGAATAGACAAGTTACGTTGTTATGTCTTCTGCATGTTATACGGAGCCTTTGATAGATTTTAAAAATATACACTATTAGTTCATGAGCAGCTTTGTCCAGGTACAATTATGAACCTTTGAAATATCCTAGAAAGCTATTTGCAGTATTCATTACTCTCGGGCAAATATCGACAAAGCCCTATAGAAGTGTTTTAATGAGGGAGGATACTTAGAGATGAGCATGTTCTTGTAGACAAACACAATTGAGCAGCTGCTATGGATGTCTTGGGCATTTGACTTTTTTGCCAGGGATGATATACCGTGAGTGCAAGTGGAGACTTGACTCTGGCTGAGGTGTTCAAAGTAATATACCCACTGGCTCATCTGCTGAATTAGGGCATGCCGTGAAGTCTTGGCATCAAATGAACTGGATGTCCCAACCCAACTACCGAACCACCACAAGCTACGAATGGAAAGGCTATAGCGCACTGAATGGGCTACCCAATTTTGTAATCTTCAGGGGTAAAACTCAGGTTCCCACCGGGACCCGCGGATATGCCCCTGGATCATGTACAATGCGGCCGACTATTTTTAGCCGGTCCGATGTATGTAGTATGTATCCTAATTGAACACCCAAGGCAACGACCAGAGAATGTCAAGCCCGACTATAATTTCCTACACAGTATATAAAACACTCCTTTCCTTATTTATGCACTATCTCACTCTACGAAATATAGTCTTGCCTATCAATACCATCAATACCCAAAAATATCCAACAACAACCCTAACTTTCAAACACATTTATACCACTTCCTATCTACGGGGACCCAAACCCTAATCTACCTACCCCCATAAATCACAATCAAAATGCCCACCCAAACAGCAACCGCAGCAGCAAGCACGCAAACCTGCAACACACCCACCCAATACGAAATCCCCGTGCAAGACGCCGCCTGCGCAGTCCCCAACAACTCGAAATACTCCACAATCCTCTCAAAATGCTGCAACAGCGCCCCCGTCTCCGCCTATGACCACGACTGCGCAATCTACTGTCTCGCGATGGGGCAGTCTGTCCAGGCTCTCACAGATTGTTTGTACGATGCCAAGGTTGATTGGGGGGATGTTTGGTGTCATGGGAACACGAGTGCTACTGCTACTGGGACTCCTACTGCCACTGCTACTAAGACTTCTGGGGCGAAGGAGACGGGGAAGGAGACTGGGAAGGGGAAAGCCACGGAGACCAAGAGTGGGGGTGCGGTGGAGGAGACGGGGGAAAGTATGGCGGGGATTGTGTCGGGGAGGGAGGTTTCTAGAGTGTCGGTTTGTGTTGTGGGGTGGTTGGTGCTTAGCTCTGTTGTTGGGCTTTTTAATTGAGTGAGTTTCTTTGGGTATGAGGGTTTGTTGGGATTTGTTTGGGAGGTGTTCGTAACTGGGACGTAGTTAGGCCCTAGGTTCCTGTATATTAGGTGGTGTTGATTGCTTCTGTATCTACTGTCGATATATAATATATCCATATTGCAGGTATCGATTGAGCTGGACTTTGTTTGATTCTATGCTTCAATTGTTCATACGAGTCAGGCGTCACACATCCCCTTCTCAAAGAATAATATCTATCATATTAAAATGGATTGAAAGAGACCTGCAGACTCAGTCGAAGTTAGACTGAACGTATGCAATACCTCCTAGAAGATTTAAGAGCACAGCATGGTTTATATTTGCATTGGAGTAGTTGATCGAGTAGAGGGAACTTTTGTTTACTTTCTTTATCCTTCTTTGGACAAGAGTCAACATTATATCAAGGATATTCTAGGGAAGTGCATTTAATTACTCTGAATGTAGGAGCCCATCCCTGGCTTGAACCAATAGTTCCAGGGACTGGCTAGTCTGGGTAATTTAGATATCAACTGGAGATATCAGGTTAAGAACAAGCGCTCCAACGTTCTAACCTAGGGTTGTCCCCCCATGTCATTTATCAAGACCTAACTGTACAATCCAAAAGCCTCACTCTTTACTACCTATCTTCTCATATAAATTATAACATATCCTAGGCCATCGGTGATTTTTATATCGTTATCGCTACGTAGTTATATGATATATATGGACTATGCACATGCCTAACCCCTTGCCCTTGTCGACCACCTTGAGCTGGAAATACTTTTGATAGAAAGCGCTGGCTTTGGTGGTCAAGATGCTCATCGTGATAATCGGTCTGTTGGTTGCCGGTCAGCTATTAGATTAACATCCACTTAGAAGATATAACGGAAAGTATTCATAAGCTATTTTAAGAAGTACTGATTTCCTGTCTACATAATTCGTTAAAGTGAGAATGTCAGAGATCCGCGGACCGCGGACCGCGGCTTCGCATATGCTCGTGCCCTTAAGGGATTCCTGTCTGAGAGTAGTCCTCATATATTTTGGCAGTGCTGTTTGCCATGTGGGCCATTAAGTATGGACTTGGTTGAGACTGTGGCTGATCGCCATTGGAGATGGAACACTGCTACCACCGGTTCACTCTTGGGTGCTTTTTATGAGGGCCATATGTTATGAAACATGCACTAAGTGCGGGATCAGAGGCCCTGGCTGCTTTTGAGGATAGGGGCATTGCACGAACTGTCTATGTAGCTATTTCACCAGTGAGGAAATGTGAAGGGCAATGGATGACTGATGTTTGCAAGGAAATGTAGTCAACAGTGTGGGAAACAGCGCCTACAGCCACATGTTGACCAGGTTAATGAGTATGGATATTAAATTTCAGAACTAAATAGATATTACAGATAAGAGATGAATAGAACAACTTATGGTACGTATCCTCCAGACAAGGATCTGTCGAAATTGTGAGCACTAGATCCCTATTCAGGGACCGGCTCACTACTACCGACTAGGTTCGATATAGATGCCTAGCGCGCCAATAAGCCAGAGTTCACGAACGCGTTAAAAAGTCCTGTGCGCGCCGCCACTGAGCCAGCAACGGCCAAGACAAGTACATACAGCCAGGCCCTTGTCCGGCGCACCTTATTGCCCTGGCGGTCGAACGGCGCTTTAGCAGGTCGGTAGAGCTTGCGGAGCTTGTCGGACGTGTATGGCGGATAGCGCGCGGCCATAACCTTTTCCAGCCACGAGGGAGGATCAATATGCGTGCGCAGGTGTGTGAACTCGAGAAAACCATATGGGCCATGGTACTTGCCCATGCCGGACTGGCCGACACCACCAAATGGAGCACCCTTAGCAGCTACGTGAAGCATGCAGTCGTTGAACGTCACGCCTCCGGACAAGGTCTCAGCCAGGATTCGGTCCTTGTCCTTCTGTTGCTGGCTGAAACCGTAGATGGCCAGCGGATGTTCCATGCTGTTGATTATGGATATCGCGGTGTCCAGGTCGGCATCAATAATGGGTAATATGGGGCCGAAGAGCTCCTCCGAGAGGAGACTGTCTCCGGGTTCGATGCCAGTGACGATCGTGGGGCTGAAGGAGAGATCTGCTCTGTTCCGCTGTCCGCTATAGACAACATTGCCGGACGTATTTTGTAACAGCCGCTCGAGACGATCGAAATTGCGTTCGTTGATTATGTGTGTGTAGTATGTTGGCAATATTTCTCGGTCCCCGCCGAGGAATAAGTCGAAGTACTTCTTGAGATGATCGACAAATTCGCGACGCACAGTTGGGTGGACGAAGACATGGTTTACATTCAGGCAGATCTGGTCGACATTGACGTACTTAGCCCCGTTCTGTAACAGATGCAGAGGAACACAGTAAAATGAGCTAGAAAAGGGATGGAGAGGGCCTTACCTGGCCGGCGTTCATAAATTTGGTTGCTGCAATTCGCTTCGCGGCGAGTTCGATATCCGCTGAAGGACAGACGATGGCCGGGCCTTGTCCTCCCAGCTCCAGCGTGACGGGGGTCAAATGCTTGGCTGCCGCAGCAGCAATAAATTTGGCCACTGTTGCAGACCCCGTATAGAAGATATGGTCGAAACGGTGCTCTAGAATGTAGCCCATCTCCTTGGCTCCCGCTGAGATACATCGGATGGCGTCGGTGTCCAGATATTTCGGGATGATTTCCATCAACAAGTCCTGGCTGGCAGTAGCAACATCTGACGGCTTAACGATAACCGCACAACCCGCCGCGATCGCGTCGAACATAGGACCCAAGAGGAGAGTGAAGGGGAAGTTCCATGCTCCAATGATCAAAGCTACGCCTTTGGGCTCCTTGCGAACCGTTGCACCGCCTAGGAAGTTGAGAGGACTGGTCCGCTCTGGTTTCTCATCTCGTGTCCACTCGTCCAGATGCTCCAGGGTGTTCAAGATATCAGCTTGGCAGCCAGCTACCTCAAACGGTAGTGTTTCCTGAGGATGTTTGTTCAGGTCTTTGTACAGGGCCTCTTGCATGCGCTCCTTGTTGTCCTCAACCATCCACCATGCCTGCTGCAGTTGTCGCTTGCGCCATTTTTTATCCTTTGTTTTGCCGCGCGCAAATGATGCCCGGACGCTGGCAAGTGCCTTCACCAGTGAGTAGGAATTAAATGGGAGGAATTCAGGGGCCACCTACATCGTCGAAGTCGGCAGCCGATGAGAAGGGCATCTTGCTTACTGTTTTTGTCAGAATGAACTCAGATTCTTTGGAGCAACGTGTATATTAATAAAGCAAGCGCTCGGACCGCAGCCCAAGGTCAAGATGTGGGGGACATTTTAAACTACCGAGGCAGCTTACCGAGGAAGGTAGAAGTTTATCAACTGCTCATGAAGGCCGAGTGATTCGTGCGGGGCTGTTGAATCATCGCGCCTCTGACGATCGCTAGTTTTGTTTGAGGCTCTCCGGTGCTGATAAGGTGGTGATGTGCGACAAGTTTGCTTCCATTCGATAGTCTATGCTCATATAGGACAAGGTGGATATCCAATACCGATGTTTATACATTGGCTATATGTTTATGGACGCCAGGAAAGCAAAATGAGAAAAATGATACAGAATAAAGTTTGGAATAGTGGTATATAGAGAGCAACATGTATCCAAGACAAGAGGCTGGTGGTTTTGCACAGAGATACCAGCTCGATGTTAATTCTACCTTTCGCATTTCTAGACGCATGTGAAACAGAGGCGCCTGCTTAGACCCCTACCTAGCCTAGCTTTCATTACTATCAGCATGAACTTCCACGTTCTTGTTGAAAGAAAAGGACATAGCAAATCTTACAAAGACAAACACCTACGGAGTCAATGCTAGACCTATCCGAAGTACTTGCTTATACAGCCGGAAGAGGGAAATTATGAGCATTTATTCGGCTGTGCTGTATCTGTGGGTAGCTAGTTCATTCTAACTTACATTTTGGCGGCGAAAACGCGGGCATAAGTAATGTGCAGGTGAAGCATCTCCGTCATGAAGCGACTGAAGGGGTATATCCATTGTTCTGTAGAATGCGTGAAGACCTAAAACATAACCAGCAAAACGAACATCCAAATAAAAGTGTGATGTACCACGCTAATGAAAGAAGATTGTCCGACCTACGAGCTTCATCCGTGTCTTGAAGAAAGGTTACTATGAAATGTCTTCCAGGGTCTTGGTATGGCTCTATCATATATCTCTTAGTCAAGGGTATCCAGCAGTTTTCTCTTATATCTTTACTGTAATTAGTAGTTTCCAAAGCGTCTAGCAATCCTCAATTTAAATTGTTGTTCAGCCCTATCTTACTCCCTGCTAATGGCGTTTGAAGTCCCTAGGTGAAATAGCCTTGAGGCCTCAAGCCTTTCAAATCGATCTAATGTCTAATCCGTCTATCAGACTAACTACATATAGTATCTAACTGGTGTCGGCACTTTGCCGGCGTCGGGGTTTTCCTAGCGTGGGTTGCAAACCGAGGCTGCGCACGTCTAGTTTCGAGGCTAGGCAAGGATTGAGAGACATAGGTCATGACTTTTTGACACGGGAAGGAGCTAGAATTCTTTAATCCTGGGAACAAAGGACAGATTGAGTAATATGCACGTTGCTGTACGTAATACGATTGTCAAATGGTTTGAGTCCACAACCCGAAGCAGACAACCTGGCGAGAGTAACTCACAACATTAAATAATTCTACCGACGATGGTAGTGATTCACAAGGATAGAATCTACATATGTCGTATGACGTTGCTATTGTATTACCACTTCATCACACCTGAAGATATCGTCTGGGATGAAAGGATATACCATTTGGACTGATGGCCTGATCCTTTGGGCCTCGCACGCTAAAACCAAAGGAAAAAGCGGATAGATAAGATTATCAATCTAATCTCTGCGCACTAGTGGACGCCCATTACTTAATTAGTTGGTCTTATAATAGCCCGATGTAACCCAAACGCGGTTTGAGTTGTATCCGACCACTAAAGATAAGATGCTTGTTATATCAGCTATAATATGTGCTCACTAGTAAACACGGTAGCCTATGAGACCCTATAGCACCCTTGTTAGGCTATTCGATTCCATGATCTCTGCATGCCTCATAACCCTTACGTAAATAATAAGCTCTGTCTATCCTGTTCAATTGGGTTTGGTAGAACTTTCGAATCCCGACAGGCCGCTACAAGTAGTATTAAAACCCCATCCGGCTGGCTTTGATTTTCTCTAGATGCTTCGTTTCAACTCCCATAACCGAGTTCGCCGCACAGTATGCTTGAAAAGGTTCCTCCTGCAACTACTGAGGTCCCCACTCCGACAGGGCCTCAGGAACCGTCGTTGGAACAGCAGAATGGTGTGCGTATCGCAGAAGCCGTGACCAAGTCATGGTCTAAAAGCACTTTGATCCAGGTGTATATCTGGTTAGTACACTATGGGTATACACTCCTGTACAAATGTGCTGACTTCTTGTAGCATGTGGCTCATGTACTTTGTACGAGCGCTCAATGGAAGCCTGACAAGCAATCTAGCCCCATACATCACCAGTGACTTTAGTAATCATTCGCTACTCCCTGTCATTCAAATCGTCGTTAGTATCATGAGTGCGGCATGCACGATGCCAATTGCCAAGCTGCTGAACCTATGGGACCGCACCGTTGCGCTAAGCCTCATGCTCGTCGTTGCTATCATCGGCCTTATCGTCATGGCGTGTTGCCACAATATTACCATCTACTGCGTTGCACAGGTATATGCCTCGCATACCTCTTGTCCCTGTCCCTATGATACTAATCGGCTATAGGCCTTTATTACGGTGGGCCTTACTGGCCTCATATTCTCGCTAGATGTGTTGACTGCAGATACCTCCACGGCCCAGGATCGAGCCCTTGCCTTTGCCTTCACCTCGTCGCCATACATTATCATGGCCTTCGCCGGAGCGCCGCTTTCTGCCTCCTTCAACGGGCTCAACTGGCGCTGGGCCTACGGCACGATAGCAATTCTCCTCCCCGCGGTGACCGTCCCACTGATCATCATTTGGGAGCTTGCCAAACGCAAGGCCCAGCAGACAGAAACACTAACCCCCGTCCATGCCGAACGTTCCTTAATCCAGCACATCCGCTACTATCTCATCGAATTCGACATTATGGGCATCCTCCTCCTGATCGCCGGCTTCTCCCTCTTCCTACTCGCATTCGCGCTGGCCGGCTCGCAGCCCCAGAAATGGCATTCCACGCACATCATCTGCATGATAGTGATCGGCGGCGTGACGATCATCGTCTTCGCCGCATACGAGCGCTTCTTCGCCTCCAAACCCCTAGTCCCCTACAACCTCCTCGTGTCCCGCACGGTGACGTTCACCTGCCTCCTGAACCTAACCTACGTCATCGCCGCCGACTGCTGGGCCAGCTACTTCACCTCCTTCCTGCAGGTGGTCTACCACGTCTCGCTCACAGAAGCAGGCTACGTCGTCGCGATCTCGAACCTGATCTCGCCGCTGTGGCTCGTGGGCGTCGGCTTCCTAGTCCGCTGGACGGGGCGCTTCAAATGGCTCCTCCTCTGCGCAATCCCAGTGTACCTGCTTGCCATCGGGCTGATGATCTACTTCCGCTCCCCGGGCCACAGCATCGGCTACATCTGTCTGTGCGAGGTGCTCATCGGCCTGGCACGGGCACGATCATCGCGCTGGAGCAGACGGCCGTCACCACCGCAACCGAGCACAACGACTACGCCTCCATGCTGGCCCTGCTCGGCTGGGTGGGTAGCATCGGCGGCGCAATCGGGAACAGTATCTCCGGGGCGATCTGGACAAACACCCTGCCCCAGAAGCTGAGGGAGTATTTGCCCGACGATACCAAGGCGCAGTGGAAGGAGATTAATGATTCTCTGTATGTGCAGCTCAGCTATGAGGTCGGGTCGCCGACGCGTGTCGCGATCGAGCGCGCGTATGCCGTTAGTCAGCGCAATATGCTGATTGCAGGGATTGCATTCATGGCGTTGACCGTTGTGTGGGTGTTGGGTATTAAGGATGTGAGGGTTAAGGGGAGGGATAATAAGGGGAGGGTGCTTTTTTAGGGGGTGGGGATTTGTCTGTAGGGCTGGTTTTGGAAGGTTTTGGTTCTTGTAGGACGTGTCTAGAAGTCATAGACTTGAAGCGGTGACCCAAGCTCTTGTCTGATTTAATACTACTTGTGTGTTACTTGCTCTACGGACATTCTGGGGTTGGAAAAAAGAAACACATTGTATGAATCCATCACTACCAGAGGTTCTCAATCTACCACATCCACGTGCAGTCAGGTATATATATAACAATAGCCATACCTCATCGGGTCCATCATCGTCTCCACCTTCCGGGGACGACCCAGCTGCCCAAACTCCACCAGAGTATCAAGCGTCACGAACGGGGCATCCGGCGGATCGTAAATAACGGTGGTACCGTTTAAAGCATTCCGGCGATTCACAGGGTCCTGATCCTGCCATTGAGCCCACAACCTGTCAATGAAGGCATGGTGCAACATGAACGAGGGATCCTGCGGCGACGCGAAGAAATCAGCCATGGATCCTCCAACAGAGCGGTGGCCGCCGCCATGCGAGCCCGCCTGGTCAGATTCACTGGGGGACATGACTGCGAGCCAATCTCGAATGGTGGTTGATGCTTGCATTCGGTCAACGCGAGCCTGGTTGTTCAGCATCCCCAGAACGGCGGGGCTCAAGCTGCGCGACAGACAGCGCGGATTGTAGTCATACGCGTTGTCGGGAAGGGGCGCGTAGGATCGAGCGAGAGTGGGACTGAATGGGCCCATGTGGACGACGAGGTCTTTGAACGGGCCCGACTCCACACATCCACCGCCGGTTCCTCGCGGGAGGCATGTCCCGGAGGGAGAACAGGGCATCGGCTCGTTTGGATCGAACGCTCCGTTCCCTGAGAGTGAAGTGTCGCTGCCGTCGAACACTGGGCTTTCGAGTAGGTTGTCTGTGTCGAGTGGCCAGTTCCAGTATCTGTAGCATTTGGTCAGCGGGAATTACTACTCTTTGTGATGATTTTACTCACGGTACGCTGCCTTTGTATCCACATTCCTCGCGCAGGGTCGTTTCCCAGAGGAAGAGGAACTGGCGGTGCCATGGAAGGAGAAGACCGTTAAAATGGATGTTGTTGGTGTAGTTAATGTGAGTCCTTGATATGTGAGCCGGAGCAACCAATAATTCAATGATACATATTGACTTACGCAACAAAATCGTCCCATCGGTTACGGACCCCCGGGAATTCCTCAATGGGTAGGATGGAAGGGCGATGGCGTAGGCACCAAAGCGCATCGATATAGTCCTTTCGCTCAGCACACCCCAGCTCTCTCCTGGTTATGTCAACATACAAGCATACAAGCATTGAAGTGGGATCAGGGGAAGAACCTACCACTCTTTCCTTACCAAGGCTTTCTCTGGACTACATGCTGCCGGCGCAGCGAGAGCAAGGCCGCCGATCGCGAAAATACTAAGTAGGAGTGTTTTCATGCTGCGAGGCACAGTCTATGAGCAGATCGTAATGTTGCCTATTAGATGCCGTGAGGAAATGTGTTTTTGATAATTGTACAGATTGAAGTGTTTTAACGAGCTAGGGAAGACAACGTGCAAGTCTGGGTCATTCTAGATATATATAGCTTTCTGCAGGCTGTGGTTGAGTTCAAAACATATTGAAAAACCCATACCCGAGCCCCGTCGTCATGGGAGATACCTGCACCGACCCGGAGGCAGAATCTCGTATAGGCTTTCATTCAGCTGACAGACGGTTCGTATCTCGACCCTACGTATAGAGACAGAGATTAAGGGTACTATGGATAAGGATTGGTGGGGCTGTCTCTGGGACTCACGCGATAATGCCTAAGCTCATGTTGGGTATTACCACCACGAAATAGGAGAAAACTGTGTTTCGCTGGCCCAATGTCTTGCACCGTGTAGATTGGTCACGAGAAGAGAGCTGTGTCCCTAGGCATTAACATTGGATACCAGTGTACTATTCTTATCCGTGAGAAAGAAGGCTCAAGAGGCGGTTTCATAGCATTCCCGGTCTCTACTGGGAGGTCCAGCTTTGGCACCGTGATTTTATTGGCGCTGACATCCAGCCCAGTTTTAAATAAATCCTCCAACAAGATAGCAACTAGCCCTAGATGGAAGTCGCTCGTGGCTAAGCACACAGGCAAAGTAACCAACCATGGCACTTATAGTCCCCGTCTCGTCCGAACCCTCGCAAGCTAGGGCTGGGCCTGTTTCGGGAGCCTGCTGGTTAAAACGAAGAAAGATGTGTCTCATTGGACAGTGGTAGCCTATCTACCAACAAATCCCGGGAAGTCATTCTTGGAAGATCTGAGCGCTGGTGGAGATATCATGTGGAGGCTGAGGTGAGGTTGCACGCAATGCAGGGCGTATTCCATACGGAGCTGAACGCCAGTTCGCGAGACCCTGAGGCACTCATTCTGTATTACATCAGGTGATATTGGGGGGGATTAGGGCAACGCTTCCGGAGAATTTATGTATAGCGGGTATTATGCAGCCCGCCGTACTTAGCTTGACGTATAGTGCCCTCATTAACTTGAGAAATATCGATTTCGCATTGATTCATGGACCAGTATGCATCGTATTCCAAATAGTAGAACCTCCTGCTGCCGCACAGATATTCCTCATGGTATTTTCAATCGTAATGCAAGGGACGAATCCAAATTGTAGATAGGATGCGGACCAAAGTCAGACACTTAGGCAGGGCACAGCATTGAATCCACCACCGGCATAGACCATGATCTTGGACACGCGTTCAACCCTGCGCCAGGAAGGAACAGGGTTTCAGCTGATCGCTGTTCAAGAGAGATACTCAGGCTATCCCGGCCTGCTGTGTAACACTGTGAGGGACCATGGTCAGACCTTGTGTCCAGGTGTCCTGCGCCCCTTGATACACCTATATAGCTCATTGGTGCTTCCACCAGGCTGAGGTCCGGCAATTGTCTGAGTAATGCTAGTGGTAGTCCGTAGCTCTAGCGAAGAATAATGCACCTCCCGCATGTTTCCCATTTGCCAACGCATCGACAAGTAAGACACCCGGGATGAAATCTTCCGTGTTCAATCCCGTGTTGAGTAGTTGCTATTCGTATTCTAATTGTGCTGCTGTGAGAGGCTTGTGGGTCAGTCCAGTCACTGATACTTCCCCATATAGAATGTACATCTTGCTTTTTGTTTAGGAAATCTTAAGCGACCATCCTTGCCGCACCATAAGAATACTTTTGTCTGATTCATATCATTCCACACTTTCATTGTACTTCCTTATTTCTTAATGAAGTTACGAGTGGTCTATTTGACCGTCTCTGATTTGCTGCGTCTTCTTGCTGGTGGCTTGCTGCATCTTTGCCTCTAACCGGTTGCTGCTGCATGTGGTTGAGACTCTACCATTCCTTTGGCGAAAGCGCAGTTGATTAGCATTGTCAGGTAACGACGTCATGTTGCAGGGCCTTTACACTTTGTGTTTATCCAATCGCTGACCAAAAGTTACGTTGCGCGGTGAGAAGAAAGAAACTAAAATCTGATATTTGGAGCGGAGAGAAACAAAGACGTAGGTTACAAGAGATTCAGCCAAACAAGGATTCCATAACAACCTATTCCAAATCATACTTATTATCCGCCGCCCACTTGATGAAAGATTGCGATGACCACAAAACACTGTGAACATGTGGTGTATCTTATTCATTCCATTAATATAGCGATCCAACCCCTATTTATATAGGAGATCATCGGGGTTTGATACCCATGTTCGACACCATGACTGGCTCCAGCATATACGTGGGATACGATAGCCGGAGGAAAGATTTGAGCAAGTTTTCGAGAGTTCTTGTACTACTACTTGTGTCCACTATGGGTAGTAAAACTACCAAGCATCATATAGTATATATGCGAGGAGTCGTTCCCACGAAGCCCGGTCCCCGAGGGGGTTAATATACGACGCAATGGCGATCTGCTGACCGGTATCCTCTCCCGAATCTGAATCCGTATCCCTATTCGACCAGCCTAGGGTCTCTATCCACGTTGATACTTGGCTGATATAGTCATCTGGGTACTCGAAATCTGGAGTAGATCCGTCAATGTTTAAGAGAGAGCTGTTTTCGCTCTGGTTTAGATTATTACTGCAACCTGGATAGTGTTCACCAACGGAAGAATTTCAAGCCGTAAGATCGTCGGTAATATTCAAATAAAGCTCGCTGCCGTCTACAACTAATGTGGCGAGTAAACCCAGGTCTGGCCTCGGAAATGCGGCCCGGGCGAGTTCTTGTGCCAGCCACAGTGGGTAGGCCAGGAACATCACGTACTTAGCCAATGCGTAATATGCCAGATTGCCGGAGTTTCGCTGAACCCAGTATCTGACAGAGCCTCGGTTCCCTCCATGTTGCCAGCGAGCTAAGACTATAGTGATAAACGGGCCAGATGCGTCAGTCCGAATCTTTTTAGAAACCAAGTTGATGTTAACCACGAGATCGACGACACAAGGATTAGGCTTTGGAAAGTCAGGGGCCAGATCTAAATAGAATAGCTCATACCGATCGCTTCTGGTTAGTACACCAGATTTGTAGAGTCGAGACTTTTGGTCCAGCTTACCAAAAGTGTTTGTGCTCTGTTATCATAGGATGAAAGTCTTAGGTTGTGTGCGCTATCTAGAGCCTGCCGTATGAGATTGCATCTGCCAGACTTCTGCGATCAAAGAAGCCCTGGCAGAAATTGATCGTCCGAGTGCAGGAACTATCTGGGTCAGAATTCGTTGAATATGCAAATGGGAATGGCTTTGGCGTTCGTTCGGGTTGACACAGGTCTTGATCAGGCCGATTTTGGCATAGCTTCCCTGGATCGTCGCATCGAACTTTGATATAATGCTGGAAGGAATTTATATAGCTATAAATAACTTTGCCATATTTGCCAAGACCGCCTAGATTTCAGGTTATTTAGCCCTGTGGCACCTAGAAACTCCAGTGCAGCTACGTGGTTCCAATCGATATTTGACACCACTCATGCAGTACTGGAGAGGACGATAACAAAGTCAGTCTACAGTTGGTATGTAGGCAGCAGTTTCTGGCGTACAGGGATGATAACCGCAGTGTCACGTAACTCTGACCATACCATACACAAACTAATTGAAACTTTAGATCAAAAGCCTTGGGAATACCTCCAGGCTAGTGCCCAAAGGGCTAGCGGTATACGGCCATACAAGGAACTAAGACTGTACTTGTAATGTTGTAGGCAGCTTCTCCCAATTTCCCTACATATTAAAACGCCTGAGAACGCGTTCATGAGCTCAAGTTCCGAGGTCGTGTGACCTGATACTAGACATCGTTCTTTCCCTGTTTATAGACTTATCATTGAAATATGGGATTTAGCAGCATGCTCGTCGCCATTTTATTAGGTCTCTGCCGACAAACCATAGGCCGCGTACTTCCCATCAACATTGACCGTCTCCTTATTTTTCAGCGACGAACAGCAATGGATGACCCTCAGGACCTGGACGACCCACAGGACCTAGACGACTCATCGGACCTAGATGATCCATCAGACCAGGAATTCTTCCCATATATCACACGCCCTTCTCTGTCGGCGACTGACCGGACTGTCTTCGACACTCAAGGATGCACAGTCTTTGGCTACCCCTCACTGGCGGGGTTCTTATCAAAGAAGCCGATCTTCTCGATATACATTTTCTATCGCTCCCGCTCTCTCATGCATTGCAGCGCTCATCTAGTACCGACGAAGAAGACAGGTTCTGTAATCTTCTGCGACGGACCGGTGCGACGTTCTGGCCAGATAAACAAGATTGGCTCCAAGTACAGGCGGGCTTTAGGAAGGGAAAAAAGGAACAAAAGAAGATAATGGTATACGGTTGGCCCACAGATGGAGTAGGTGTGTGGGTGTTGAGATTCAAAAGTATCAAGCAACTGCCAGACGATTTTGGGAGGATCAGTTTTGCAATGAATATGGAGCAGAAGATACAGATTATGAGAGAGTATGGCGCTGTTTTTGTTGAAGATGCCACGCAGGTGGAGGAGCTAAACACGATTTGAGGTCTACATGGTCAGCATGGAAAGGAGCCTTATTTGTTCTAGCGGACATTGCCAGTGAGGGAGCTGCGTCAGCTCATGAATGCTGTTCAAGTACTATTCCCTGGAGACTCTCCTTCAGCAGCGCTTAGGGCAATACTTCTTGAAACCCATTGAAACTGCAGAGCAACAAGGCTACTGTCATCGCGGACATAAATAATGCTGGAAAGGGCATTTTGTATCATGATAGGCAACATTGATTGTGAGTGTACATCCACCTAGGAAGTCTTTCTCGCAGATAGACACAATAAAAGAGACAAAACCAGCCTGCACCCTTAGGAAGGATTGGCGAAAAGATGATTTGGTTACATTGAGTCCGGTGTATTTCCTTATTTTCTGCCACAATTTCAAGGCCTCGGTTAGAATCTCGAATATGGAACGTGACATATCGGAGATATTCTTATACATCAACAGCACAGCCCGTACCTGAGCCACGTAGCAAATGAACTGGCCTATAAATTTAGAAGGTCCGGGAGAGATCGGCAACCCCCACAGAGGATCGGCACATCATCACCTGTAATGGATTTCAGGCGTCCTGGAGATATCATCCGCCATCGAATAATGTTCGACGGCCCTATCAAGAAGGAGAAATGCTACAAAAACACATCCTCCGCAATATATTATCCAGCCTGCCAAGAAAGATTTGGCCCCGAATGTCTCTCCAGAATTAACCTTGCGATGGAGAAAAACCCCGGAATCGATACTACAGAATGTCAACCGATATCAACTTTGACCTCGTACCAGCTATACTGCGCCACATTTTGTCTTCTTGGCATATTTGTAGAAAGATAAGATGGCATCAATAGCAGAATCGAAGATATATAAGAGGCATCGACCTCGCTGGGTTCAAGATTCTATCTCCGAAAAAGCACTGAATTCAATCAACCCACCAATCTTTCCTACATTCTCAAAATGCAGTGGACCACCATCCTGATCGCACTTAGTGCCCTCTCTACCCAGGTAGGAGCCATCCACAATCATCTAAACTATCTTCATTCAGCTCACAGAGTTCCTTTCTCAGGTATACGGAGCTGCTACGGGTAGCCCCTTCGAGAAGCTTCCCATAACCGCCCCGACTTGGGAGGTGGAAGTTACTCCAGGCGGCGACAAGGCCACCCTCAGTGGCACCGCGCAAGAAGTGCACGCACAGCTCCTCCAGCTGAATCCCAACTACGACAGCGACTTCCCCGTCAAGCACAGCGAAGAAGAGTCATCCAGTGTGACGAAGCGAGACTTTAAATATGAGAAATACTACTGCTGGGGAGAAGACGGCTGGCATTATTCCCGCAAGCGTGGCGATAATGGCGACCTACAGGATGGGATCGATTACCTCAACAGCATAGGAGGCACACCGGGACAGTCCGCTGGCACCTGTGGTCGCGTCAGTTGCTCATACAATATGGCCATCTATTGGTGCAACGCCGTTAGTTATTTCTCTCTTCTTGCCTACTCGACTGGAGGGCTGCATCGAGCGTTACTAATGACTTTCTCATCTAGAATTCAGAGAAACACTACCTCAAGTCCTTTGGAACTATCGCTGATGGCGCCCAGTTCCTTTTGGACAAGTGCGGTGGAGATAACAAGCCCCATGGGGAAGTGGTCGCCCCTAATCACTGGAGCGTCCGGGTTGTGTCGGATGCCTGTTAAATGAATATAATACTTGACTAAGGAGTACCAGATTTGCCACAGAGAGCTACCACGGATGTATGATAGCATAGTGCAGAGTTGGGGGAGGTAATTGTGTATAGTCAATCAATCAATATTATTATTTCTTCTAATCCCCATTGTTGCCACGTTCCATGTTGTGGAACATGAGATGTGGTTTTCAACAACGGAAATAAAGTTAAAGTGTGTGGGAGTAGTGTAATGAGTTTTGTACAGTAATGATGCAGCTTCCTGATGGTAGAATTAGGATGGCGGAGAATCCACCTGTGAGAAACATTGAGACATCGCAGATCAGTGCTCAGAAGATCAGATGTAACAAACAAGTATCTATGCTTTACGGACAATAGTTCATCACATAATGTCTGTAGATGTTCCACATTAGATGTTCTGTGAATTTATTTCTATATTGAAAGTTTTGATGCAGCTGCGCAGTACGGCTAGACTTGTTTGTCGCACATTTGCCCTAGGATGTCATATCCTCCTTTTCTATCAGATCATGTCTCATAACCTACTGACCCACTGTGGCACGTTTGACTGTCTCATAGAGCAATGGGCGGATGGACGGAAGTCGTGGCAGTGTGGGATCGATGACAGGGTCGTGGATGAATGAATGAATATAAAAGGATTTTAGCATGTCACAGACAAAGCATGGATATCTTTTAATTTCCCCCAAAACAGCAGATTGATATTTTGCTAGGGTTGGTTCTTTATAACAGCACAGAGCAACAGTGAATCATTATGTGGTCTTTAAACTTCTTTGTTTCCTTTATTCACTCTGCTGTGTCTACATATCCATTAAACAGGGTATAAGCTCAACTATCTCTGAATCATCTTGTCAATACACCTGACAAGGATGATGAAACGACGCGGTAGTATCCTATGTCATTGTGAATAGGGCATAGCCATGTGAACGTCCGTTCACACTGTATATAGAAGGCAACGTTTGCTCTTGCGTTCCTTTCTACTCCACCCATCTTGTGTGAACCTGCCGCAAAGATCTTTTTTTTCCTTTCTAGGGCCATCAAAATCTAGACGCTGAGCAGAGGTATGTCCATTCTATATATGTCTAATCTATCCCAGTGGGAGTTATGCTCCTCCATTCTGAACTTCCCATCTTATACGACACTTCGCATTGCAATCGGCGGATACTGTGTTGACAAAATGACAGAAGTGATCTATATCGCGCCTCTGGCCGTAAGTGAGCAACACCGAGGACATCCAGGAACCCGGAACTGCGCAAGATTCGGTTCGTATTCACACTCAGTCATCTCCTCATCAAATTACCGAAGTGCCTAGCGCCATGTCAGGAGCTTTCCAAGACAGCACCACCGCGAGATACTTCAGGGCTGGCGGGCCAAACCTCTGCGAGGCACCCTATAACTACCGCAGCCTCCCAAGCGAGCATATCCCTCATGGCGATGTTAAGCGTATCCTCTATAATCGCAACATACGGTTCTTGACGACATCGTTTGTGGAATGCACACCAAGCTACGACGACATAGCAGAGCCAACTCAAGCATTACAAGTTCTAGCTCACCGGCCAGAGAACGACACTCGAGAGAACTGGCAGCATGCAGCACGAGAAATACAGGCTCTTCTTCGCAACCATGATCTCGACAATATCACGGTGGATATTATTGATTGGTGTTTCGCGCAGGGCCCCCCAATCTACCCATGCAAGTCGAGCGATGCAATCTTTCCAAAGTGGGACGCGGTTCGCAATCGAATTTTGCAAGTGGTGGTTGATGTGTCTGGGTTTCAGCTTCTCGGGTGTTATCGGATCGGATATGATTGTGATGCTGAGAACAGCACCCCTTCTGTCCTAGTCACGGTCGACCCGAAACACAAGCGAGACTGGAGCATTGTTGAGAAGGATATCAGGGATATCCTGAATGGGTTTGACCTTCATATGGTCGATGTGCGCATCTTCAAGGATCGTGATATTTTCTGTGCCAGCCGATCATCGGCCGGAAGGCAAAGTATCTGCCCTATACCTCCTCCTGTTGAAGACGAATGCCCCATGGCGGTGACCATTGGAAGTGATTTGGGTGCTCACAATAGCGAGCGTTATGGTACCTTCGGTGGGTGGCTCGATCTACAACAGAAGTCTGGCTCTGAATGGCAGCAATTTGGTGTGACCTGCCGCCATTGCGTGCTTGGTCACGCCTTCAAAGGCCTTCGTATCTTCGAGAAGAAGGATGAAGCGCTAAACCATATGGAAGTGATGGCAGAGGATCCCAACAATTCGACTCCTCATGCTACTGAGTCCCCCTCACCAGGAAAGGTGGACTGTCCAAGCCTCAGTACAGTGCAATATTTCATTGACTACTATACAGACAGGATCGATCAGACGAGAAACACGGAGGCGTTCCGCGCTCTGGAGGAGATGGAAGCGGAAGCGAACCTCCACGGGGATCTAGCAAAAAATGGGAATGCCTGAGGGAGAGACTTAGCCGCCTAGAAAACCATCTTGCAGAGCTAGAGGCCTACAAACGAGCAAACAGCTATGAGTTTGGCGAGGTCTGGGCTGACTCTGGTGATGATACTCGAAGCACGACGACAATTATGGACTGGGCACTCTTGAAACCCCATCCAAGTCGCGCATTTCCGTTCAATGAGGTATAGTTGGTTATGATATGCTCTTCTCACCTGTGTAGTGCTAAAGTAAACCCTAGTTTCGGTCATTCAAAGCTCTCGGAAGGTATCAACCTATAGGAAGTACCGGATATATCCAAGCCGGTATTGAGCTGTCCAACGAGCAGCAGCTTGCAAAATATGGTTTCCAAACAGGGGTGACCCGGGGAAAGTATAACGAACTTGCAACTACAGTTTTCACGGTTTCAAAAACCGGTGAAATACGGACGACAGAGGAACATTCAATTCTTTATCAGCCAAACATCACCTCGTTTGAACCCGGTGACTCCGGCTCACTTGTGTACGACACGAGTGGCTGCATAGCAGGACTGGCCTTTGGTGCCCAAATGTCGGGCCGGATTGTCGTTTTTACCCACATTGACAGCTTGATTGCTGACATCAAGGGCCAGACTGGAGCTGAACAAGTCATCTTTTATGGACAGAAACAGCCAACAGAGGCATACGACGAAGATCTAAGCTAAGGTCTTTGGGGCACCATCAAGAATGAGTTTGGGTCTTTGCTTTTCTTTTCTCCTTTTACTTGCCCCTTTTGCTGTTGGGCAGGCTCTGTCCGTCTCATTCGATAGTAACGGCAATCGTGAGTTTGCTATGGTTCATCTTTACGTGTCTTTTAGTATGGTGCCTCCCATACCGTATTTCCCTTTCGACTATTGTACCTCTAGGGTTAATTCCATCATAGAATAGGGTATCACACAGCGGTTTCAATGTGATGGCTTTTTGACACAAATAGATCCCTCTACATGGATCGCACCAATCACGGGGATACCCTAGCTTACTCAAATATGGAATGCCTTCAGTTGACCCATGGAATTGTATTCATTCACCGTCTATATCTATCGATCTACTTGCTGGCGGTAGTCAACTTGTCCCCCACCAGGCTTGCCAGACCCAATATATTCGTCCTCTTATCCATCAGATCTAGGAATGGCACATCTACCCCCATCGCACCATAGATGTACTGACGGAGCTCCGCCGCCAGCATACTATCCATACCAAAATCCAACAAAGGCTTCTTTGCATCGATCTTATCCACTGGCGTGAGGATGATGTTAGAAAGCTTCTTCACCAGAACTACCTTCACCGCATCCGTGAGTTGCGCTTTATCATTCGAAGCGATTGCCTCCTGGATAACCGACGCCTGCGTACTGTTGCCCTGAGCAGACTTCCCCGCATCACGCCTCAGCGCGCACGTCAACACATCGAACCGTGCATCGTTGAGGAACTGCCAGTACCCCTCATAGCCCTGTTTCCGGTGGCCCTGCAGACCCGTATCCTCCAGCCCAGTCAGAATATGCGACTGGGGCATGAGATCATTAGGATGAAGTGAGGTAGGAGGCTGAGTGAGACCAAAGTCGAAGATCTGGACCAGCTCATCTTCCGTGAGAGGACGGATACCTTTACGGAGAAGCAGGGCCTCGATTTCCGGGTGCTCGTGCAGGTATCCCACCTCGGAGACCATTCCGAGGCCAAGGGAGACAGCCTTCAAACCCAGTCCGCGACGGTAGCGCGCGAATGTGTCCAGGAAGTTGTTGGCGGCGCAGTAGTTGCTTTCGGTGGCTGTGCCCAGTTTCCCGGAGATGGAGCTCGTCAGGACGAAGAAGTCGAGTTCTCTTTCCCTGTCTAGCGCGGAGAGGGCGTTGTGCAGGTTCCATGTGCCTTGGACTTTGGCTTCGGTGCCATTGAGCCAGTAGTCGCGCGGCATGTGTTTGAAGATTGCCTCGTTGAGACCCATCGCTGCTTGGATGACCCCTCCGAGGGGGGCTGGTGTGGCTGCCACGGCGCGGTGGACGTCTGAGTAATTTGTAATGTCGCCTTTGATGACGGTGCATTGTGCGCCTCCTGCCTCCAGTTCGTCGATGAGGCGCTTGGCGGCTGGTCGTTGTAGACCTGAGCGGCCAAGGAAGACGAATTTGCGTGCCCCGCGGCTCATCATCCATTTGGATACACTGCGGCCGAGACCACCGAGACAACCAACCAGTAGATAGCTCTTTTGGGGATCTAGCTGTGTCGAGAATTTCTCACGTACGACAGGTACCATCTGCGTTTGGTCCTCGAAGGATATAACGATTTTGCCCATGCGCTTCGCGTTGTTGAAATGGTTAAAGGCCGGTACGAGCTCTGAAACGTTGAATACGGAGAGCGGCTCAATAGGACGAATATCGCCGCTTCGCAGGAGCGAGATGACACGAGTTATTAAACTTTTATAAACGTGATGCTGTGCTGGAGATGCCGACTCGGCCAACATGCTTATATCGAACGCCGTGAAAGTCGTGCCTCGGGAGAATCTTTCCATATTCAGACGGCCCTGGTCAAGAAGATCCCGTTTTCCAATTTCGACAAAGCGGCCGAAGTCTGCCAGGCAGTCCCAGCTCTCGTGTAGGAGCTCACCGAGTAGCGAGTTCAGGATAACGTCGACTCCGCGTCCATTTGTGATGGTCTTGATGTTCGAAGCGAAGCCTGAGTCGCGAGAATTGAAGATATGGTCCGACTTGATGCCAAAGTGGTCAATTAAGTACTGCTTCTTCTCGTCCGTTCCAACAGTTGCGAAGATCTCTGCGCCTATTAGTTTAGCTAGTTGTATTGTGGCGATACCGACGCCACCTGCAGCGGAGTGGATTAGGATTGACTCTCCTGGTTGGATATTGGCTCGGTGATAAAGGGCATACACGGCTGTCGAGAAGACCATCAGTACAGATGCCATGGTGTGCAGGTCCTCCCCATCGTGGAGCTTAACACAGCTCCAGGCTGGAACAGTCTCGTACGTGCTGAAGTAACCAGGATACATGACAGCGACCTTATCACCGATACTAAGGTCGCGGACGTCGGAGCCGATGGCAAGAATATGACCTGTGCATTCCAAGCTGCACCGTGCATCTGTTGTCTGGACATGCCCTGCCAGTGCGTTAACATCTTTCGCATTGAGGCCGACACAGGAGACTTTGACAACCACCTCATTGGCGGCCAGCTTCGAAAGGGCTGGATAAGGTCGTTTCACGAACTGCACCGTGCTCAGTTGTCCAGGCCTCTGCACAGACAAGGCAGCATTACCAACACTCCCAAGTGGCATAGGTGATGCGAGCCCGTCTTGCCGTGCACGAAACTCTCTGTTCATGCGCTCGTCGGGAACTATACGACTGATCAGGAGATGGGACCCATTGTCAATATACTCGCAATCGTTGATCGAGTTGTTCCCACTTCGAACTATTCTCGCGACATCCCGTGAGATTACAGCAGCGTCAGTTGTTGGATCTAGTTCTAGCGAAAAGATTTTGGTTGAGGGCTGCTCAATCACTACAGCACGAGCAAATCCCGCGAACAGGGAAAGAGTGGGATTGAATTCTTCGTGTACTCCGGATCCTGTAATCCAAACGATCCATGCTGCGTGTTCAATCATTCGTTTGAAGCCATCGAATTCCTCCTGTTGGACGCCGCCAGCAAGAATAGACCTTTCCAGCTCAGCTGTAGAGATGACTAGTGAGTTTGGAGAGATTGGTATGTGTACTAGGTCTGCTAAAGCGACTTGCTTGATCGGCATGCCTAGACCATCGCTCAAATGGCTAGCTAAGTGTTCATCGGCAGGATGCATTGGCGACCGGCAGATATGTAGAACGTGATCGAAATTTGGACCAGAACGACCGTTCACAGCCGGTGCTCCGCGGAGGAGCTGCACATTGTGGGCTGTTTCCGATTGAGATCGTAGGACCGAAAGCCTATCGAAGTTTAAGGTGCTGCCGATATCAGGTGAAAGGAAGACCGTTTGATCATCTGTGTAGGAGCCTAGCTCATCCACCATGGCGGTATCGTCTCCTAAAATTACCAGACCGAAGTGGTCACCTGGTGATGCAATCCGATACTGCAGTGATCGAAGCCCTAATGGAACGATGTACTTGTGGACCTCAGCAACCTCGAGTTGACCGTCTGAGGTCGGGCGCCCCATGGAAAAAGAATTGAAGCGCCTGTAGATACTGGATGCATCAAGCACTTCCAAGAACGCCAGCGTGATGAGAGATAAGTCGGTCGAGAGGCATAGGATATGAGCATCTGGGTTCTTATGCACGATTAAGTCAAGGGCTGCTAGCATGTTGGCCTTGGACCCGAACGACCCCAAATCAGATCTTAAAAGAACGTGATGGAGTGCTGATGAAAAAGTGGCATTGTCGTGTACTTGACTAATGTCGGGCTTCCAGGTGACTCGTGTTATGGGGTGCCGCACCTCCATCTTTTCGTTTCCTATGTATGCGGTGACGTCTACATCTTTAAAATGCGCCACAAGTTGCTGCTGACCATCGAACAAGGCGCTATCAATCTTATTGGTGGCTTGGCCTGTGACCTTGGACATAGAGCGAATTGTACCTTCGTCAGTGGGACTAGAGGGCAGGCTGATCCTTACAATTCCGAGCTTTGTGGGTACTTTACCAACCATCGAGTGGATTAGGCCACCTGTGCATGCAATAAGGGCGACCTGGAAGAGGTTGTCCAGCAATACAGGATGTATGAGGTATCGGGGGTGGGACTGTGCTCCCCCAACAGCGGGGGCAAGCGTCCGTGTTCGTGCTTCTGCATACAATATACCCTTGGGGTCAGGTGTCTGGATGCCATGCATGTGTTGGAAGGTTGGTCCAAATGCAAGACCAGCATTGGCGATACTCTCATACCACACTTCGTAGACTGGGGGGCCAGGTGACAGTCTCTGGATGGAAGCTGTGTACTGCTGGTCGCTATGGACTCTAGCCTTATGGAGCCCTTGGCCCGCACTGTGGGGCCGTCCTCAGAGATGGACGAGATCTGGAATTCCCACCAGACCTTCGACTCTCTAATATTTGAGATTGGGAGCGGACGGAGCTCCGTATAGAGCTCGATCGACCCCTGCTCCGGTAATGGTAGAGCCTTCAGTAAGTCGACATGCCGGAGCACTACGGACTCGCCCGCACCGTCCGCACCAACAGGTAAAACCTTTTGCATCAGCGCCTCCACAGCCATGGATATATATCCGGTGGCCGGAAAGACGACAGTATCACCCAGCCTATGGTCACGTAGCCATGGGACATTTTCAAGCTGCAAGAGGTTCCGCCATCCAAACGTGGTCTCGTTTCCGCCTGGTACCTCTCTACCCAAGAGCTCGTGTCTGGGGTGTGTGGTGTTGCGCCATTCACGGCTAACCCGAGATTCATTCCATGGTGCTTGTTCATAATGCCATGGATATGTCGGTAAGTCATAGATGTACCTAGGTATGCTATGGCCGTAGGTATGATCGAGCTTTGAGAAGTCCACTCTGAAACCCTGCACGAAAAGCTGACCAATAAAACCGAGCAAGGAGACTGAAGAATCTTGACCTCGGCTAAGGGTGGCAAGGTAGGATGTAGACTTTCCAAGGGTCTGCATGATGGGCATCTTCAGGGCCGCATGTGGTCCAAGCTCAGCGAACGTACAGCGGCCCATCATCTCGGACAGGGACGCAAGGCCTTCGCTGAAACGGACTGGCGATTCCAGATTCGCACGCCAGTACGCTGCCGTACGGACAGTCTTCCCTTGGACCTCTTGGCACATGACAGTGGAGTACATGTGGATGTCATGCAGCTTCAATTCAGGGATATCCTGCGCCCCAAAGGTCAATGCCCCCTTGAGCAGCTCCTCGTACAGGGCACCAATGGAAGCCATATGGTGGGAGTGATAAGCCTTGCCATCAGTCTTCAGCCTACGAGCAAACACACCTTCATCCTGTAGTAATGCTAATATGCTATCAATGGATTCGCTATCCCCACTTATTGTCACACTTTGCGGCGAGTTTATGCATGCGACCTTGACATTTGCATTGAAGCCAAGCCTAGTGATCCACTCAAGTGCATCATCGGAGTGCAAGCCCACGGCAGCCATTGCGCCTTCAGGTGCTGATGCTGTCACAGAGTATCCTCTGTAATAAGCGATGACGATAGCCTCGCGAGCTGTCAGCAGGCCGGCTGTATATGCAGCCGCAATCTCACCCGACGAGTGTCCAATGACGCCCTGTGGAAGGATAGACCAAGACCGCAAGACATTGACCAGACCGATCTGGACAGCAGTTGTGATAGGCTGCGCGAAGGCTGCCAGGTTCAAGGGACAAGCCTCTGAGTTATCCATTAGAATATCGCAAATCTTCCATCTAGGGGCATGGGGCAGGATGCTCAGTTCGTGATCGAGCTGCTGAATGGTATTTGCGAAGACCGGGAAATGCAAGAGCTCGCGGGCCATTCCCTTCCACTGAGCCCCCTGTCCAGTGAAAACAAATGCGAACTTGCTATCTGCCATGTTATTATCTGAGCTGTCTAGTGTCAGGTTGTCGACGTGGATATCTTGTGCAAGGGTTGCCTGTCGGGCAATGACAAAGCCACGGAGACCAAGATGCGATCGCCGTTGCCCTAGAGTGTAGGCAAGATCAGCAACCGAGACGGCTGAGAGATTCAATTCAGACAGTCTCTCGACTCTCCCTTGCAGAGATGCTAGCTTGTTTGCAGACAATGGGAGTAAGTATGGCATCGAAGGGGGCACACTATGCCCGTTGACTCCATTAATTCCATTACTGGCGTGACCATTAGGCTGGCCATCCATTGAGCCTGTTACATCACCACTCCTCTTCATGGCCTGTCTGCAAGACACGTTGTTGGTCTGACGACCAGCCTCTTCCAGAATTCCGTGAGCGTTGGCGCCGCCGAAGCCGAAGGAATTAATGCTGATGCGACGTGAGCCGCTTTCCGATGGAAAGTCCGTCATACGAGTGACAACTTCTACCCCCCATTCCTCTGTTTTGATTTTGGGATTCATCTGCTTTACGCTGATGGTAGCGGGAATCTGACACCGCTCCAAAGATAGACTGGCTTTCATGATGCTGAGCAAACCACTCGAGGCTTCTCCGTGTCCCAGGTTCGGCTTCACACCGCCGATTAGCATCGGGCGGTGGCGTTGATCTTTCCGAAAGACACGAGAAAGACCCTCAACTTCAATCGGGTCTCCGACACTTGTGCCAGTACCATGAACTTCGACGTAGGCAGTATCTGCTGGATTAAGTCCGGCACGAGCATAGGCCTTGCGAATAACTGCCTCCTGCCCGTCGACACTGGGCTGCGAGATGCCCGGTGTTCTGCCATTGCTGTTTACTGCAGTTGAGCGGATTATGGAACGAATCGCATCTTTGTCACGGATGGCATCGTCCAGTCGCTTGATATAGAGCGCTCCGACGCCGTCAGCTCGAGCGTAGCTGGCCCCAGCATAGATTTGTCAACCAGGTTTGTCCGTTGGGCAGTACCGGACAGAGGAGAGTGAAAGAACTTAACTCACCCATCAGCGGAAGAATCGAACGTTTGGCACTTTGAAGCCGGTGAAAGCACTCCACCCAGTGAGGTCCCAACGTGCACCTCTGGAGTCTGAATGAGGTTAACACCGGCCACGACGGCGGCATCACATTCGCCGTTTTCCAATGCAGAGCAAGCCATATGTAATGCATAGAAGGATGAGGAGCATGCAGTGTCCACCACGCAACTCGGTCCTTTCATGTTGAAAACATGGCTGATCCTGTTACCGAGAAGAGTTGGTCCCATACCCAGGTGAGTGAACCTGGTCATGTTCTCCACATCCTTGGTCTGCATAGCGATGAAGTCCGGCGTGAATGAAGCGACTTTGGTCTTGTCAGTCGGCCAATTAATTGACGGGGATCCAACTGGCTGGCCACGCACCATAACATCCTACATTCGCACCTGACACATCGTCCAAGGTAACGCCAGCGCTTTCAAAGCTTTCGAAAACAACCTCAAGCAGCTTCCGCTGTTGTGGGTCCATATCTGCAGCCTCTCGGTTGTGAATGCCAAAGAACTGGTTGTCGAAGTTCCGAATGTCTTCCTGCAGGAAGCACCCGCCTAATGCTACGGTAGTCGACGGTTCATCCTTGCTCCCGTGAAAGCTGTCAACGTTAAACCGTGACTTGGGTACCTTGCCGGCTGCTGAACGTTCTTCCGCTAGAAAATCCCATAGCTCAGATGGACTGGAAATATTGCCAGGAAAGCGGCAGCCTGGAGTATACTCGTCAATAGTTGTCATCGTGATCACAAAAGAATACTTACCAATGCCAACAATAGCAATCGATTTGTTATTCGACACAGCTGGCTTCGTGTGGCCGTTCTCTAAAGGCGTCGCTTGATTTTGGAGTAACTGCATCTTCAACTGTATTTTGTGGTCTTGGATGAGATACTTTCTGTGTAATGTCCCAGGGTTATATGCCTGGCCTTTTTAGCCCTGTCTGCGAGGGCGCGTATAGTCATATTATAGATGCACATGACAACCGCCGTTCTTGCAGTGGACCGTTGCCCCCGACCCGGCAATTCCAAATATGACGAAACATGGCGCTCCAGATGAGGAAGCTGAGAATTTGAGAAACGGCGAGGCAGATATGGGCGCTTACACAGTGCATGCGCTGACAGATCGGCAGCTTAAACTCGGGTCTCGGGAGTCTTCAGCCCCCACCCTGAACGGCTGAGGGTGGGGGCCAGAACACTAAGGCAGCCCCCTTGCAGAACTCCGCATGCTCAGAGTACACAGCCTCCTAGCCTTGGCCTGCACAATGAATCATACGATACCTTAATATAGCACTATGGTGGCTACATCTAGCACTGAAAGAGAAACTATTCTCACTCGCAATATCTTCGATAATTCAAGTCATTGAAGCTGCGTGAGAGATGCGATTAAGCGCATGTCTTTTGTCATTTAAGCACAAAAATATATATATCTATATACAAGGGCAAAAACCTGGCAGATCAACAGCATCGAGTCAGATAACGCACATGACACCTTGGCTCATCACAGACCGTTCGCGTAACCACTTAATACAAGATCAAAGGGCGGGGTCGAGTAATGTCAGCAATCTGACTCATATAAGCCTGTATCATTCTCAAACCCCTGTAAATAAGATAATGTATGTACCTCGGCGGTTACAGTAGCCAAGGTTTTAGATAAGAAATAAAAGAAAAAAAAGAAACAAACAAGGAATTTTCATTCGTCAATAATATAATAAAAACATTGAGTTTGCTGTAGGTATGCAACCATAGGGCCGTTTTCCCGTGTACCTACGTGTATCTACGTGAGCTAGAATCCTATTTGAGATCCTCATCACGCCAATAATTCCTCGGTTAAAACTTTCTGAACCTCCTCCAGGTACATGCTAATGTGTGCTGGTTCCTCATACCCATCGTTGAAGCTGTACACGAGCCGCAGCTGGTCGCGGAACGTGTATATGAAAAACATGGTCATGCCGAGAACAATCTCGACGCCCAGCTTCACGTCCAGAACCTTGGCCGTGCTGCCATATGTGTGTTGTATATACCGCTCGACGATGCCCAGGCTGCTGACCTGTGCATCTCCAGGAATGGGGCCCCCCTGGTACTCGGGCATCTGAATAGCTTGGCAGAGGACGCGTGTCATGTGTGCGTGCAAGGGCAGGATCTCAGGGTCATTTTTAACACTGGAACCATAATAATTATCCAGTGTGCGGGCTGTCTCCCAGAATTGCGAAGGTAGGTCCATGTTTAACGGAAGAGGTGTGTAGTAAACCGAGGCCGCGTACTCGTTCGTGCTGTAGGGTTTTGGGAGATATGGTCGCAGGTTGAACAGCCCTAAGTTTGCATAGTGGGATAAAGTGCCATTGGGATTAGCATGTTTGATAATCGCCTGGATGTACGCTGCGTGTACGGCAGAGGTAACGCTGATGCCTTTTTCTTTGCATATCTTGATAACTGCTTCTGTTGTCCGCGTGGGGAATGTCATTTCGACATTCTGGGACCGGCCGGCAGGTACGGTGCCAACTTTAGACACTGGGCCAACGCCCGGAGCTTTGGTCGCATACCCCATGAGGAGAGCTGTGGCTTTCTCAGTCTCTTCTGGCGTCGGCTCAGATACTTTGAGCACTTCCTCAATGGAGGGTGCCAATCTGGTATGTTCGTCACCGAATGTAACCTCGACTGGACTTGTCAAGGCTGTTAGATAGCGGTCCCAGAGCAATAGTGTACCGGTCCCATCAATTGTGTAATGCTGAGCGCGCAATACAAGCTCCGATGACTTCGGAATATAGTACAGCGTAACTTGCTTGATCGGCTCAACATTGCGGCATAACTCCTCTGCATCTGCAGCCGATGAGATAACAAAGGTCGAGGCAAGCCACTCCTGCAAAGCTGCCTCATCGGGAACCTCATAGACCATCGTCGTGCCATCAACTACGGTAGCGATCTGGGGCTGTTCAGACCGTAACTGCTTCCAGGCGCGCTTCAACGCAGATTCGATGTCAGCTGGGTTGATATCGAGATCAACCCTCAGCTTAGAGAAGATGGTGTACTGGTGGCGGCCATCGCAGTGGGCAGCTGACATCGACCCCGTATAGACAAAATAACCCTCCATTCCGGTGACAGGGCGCTCCCAGCGGCGCTCTGATACTTTTGTCCAACTCATGACTGCTTGGTACTCCTTGTTTGTGAAATAGAATGGGACAGCAGAATTTGAGGCCTAGGATAACGTGAAAAATGGACAGAGATATGGCGGGTGATGCATTGGGATCGTGACAATCTTAAATCCTCCCCGAGCATTGCTAGGCAGTTTATCTAGGCAGACTTGGCTTTGCCCCCATTTAATCTATACTTTCCCTTTGTGTTCCTGAGACCCCACAAGGGGCCGTGCTGTGATCTCCGCCCATACTCGGTAGTGCATCCTGGTTCTCTGATTGTCTCTCAGCCGTTCCGCTGAACTTGTATTGGCACTAGTCTATTCTAAGAAATAGCTGCGAGCATCATTAAACTTGAGACTTGTGTATACAAACTGGTCTAAGATAGCTTTAAAAAGGGTTTTCATTTTAATTTTACGCTTTAATTACTCAACAATTTATATAGAAACTGATACTGATATAGTTTATAAACTATAAAACTATGTTAAATTGATGCCACTACATTCCACAGGACCAAAAGGTCATATAATTCTGAATGCAGATTGTCCTGGAGTATCTATACAGCAAGCGGCCGGTACAGTATTTTACGAAATCTAAACAAACCATTTCACATGGTCTATATAGATTTGTAGAGTTGGCAAGCAAGAGGAAAATATATATCATGATTAAATAGTATAGAAACGTAAGAGAGGAAAGCATAGCCAATTGATTTAGCTGCTATGAATCAGAATTTTGCCATTTTAGTACGGAGTATTCCGGATTGCAGTCAGTATTACAGTTTAAATCAGCGGTGACCTCGTCGGCAAATTTAGATATCATGAATTTTATCTTCATTCCCAACTCCAAAACTTAATTGGGAAGAATTTTAAAATAGAACAGGGATCTTCCAATCAGTGGAAATAGTACTGAGGTGAGGAATGCGAATAATGGCGGAGGAAATGCTAACTAACCCTAAAGGCAGGCCGTAAGCCAACCCACGGCTATCACAAGGCTGGATTTATCAAGATAATCGCCCCCACCGCAAGGGGCATAAGCAATGAGACGCTGACAGCACAACTAATTAACTCTCATTTGCTCACACTCTCTCCATTCCTACCCCTCCCTCGTCAGAAGCAATGGAGGGGCCAAGTGAGGCGCAATATAGCCCAATGGGGGCTGATTCTGCAGGTTAAGCAAGGACAGCCATGCATGACGACTCACTCCTCCGTAAATGCCAGTGCATGGCAAGCTGACCGGCTTATCTTCAAGCCTGTAAGATCCGTCTGCTTTTCTTTTTCATCCACCGTCGTTTTGCTTCCGCGCCGCTTCCCTTCTTACAACCCTGGACGAGCACGACAACCAACATGGCCCTAGATGTACCGGATGGCACGCCCGACCGTGGGCAAGGCGTTGTGATATTGAGCATCATCCTTATGGTCCTGATAATCCTGGCTACCGTCACTCGTATTATGAGCAAGGTTGTTGCGCACCAAAACTGGTGGTGGGATGACCTGTTCGCAATCCTCTCTGTGGTAAGTCCCATTACTGGCACAAAGTACATATCAAACCCGAAATAAAGATCAGGAAACTAAGCTTCCCATCCACAGGTCTGCGAACTAGTCGTGCTATCCCTGGTCCTAGTATGGAGAAACATCGGCCTGGGTTACCACATGTCCGTGGTGGCGTCTATTAATCCAGAATACCTAATCACCGGATCCAAATACCTCTTCATCGCGATCTTCTTCTTCGACGCCTCAGTCTGCCTCCCCAAGATCTCCGCGGTCTTCTTCTACGCGCGCGTCTTCCGCTCCAACAACCGCGCCTTCCGCATAAACCTCTGGATCATCGGTGCCCTCGTTTCTGGCTGGCTCATCTCCGCCGAAATCTCAACCATCTTCCAATGCAACCCCATCGCCAAGGCATGGGACACCACTCTACCAGGAACATGCATTAAGCAATACGACTGGTATCTATCAACCGCGATCCTCTCCACCGTCATCGACTTCTACATCCTCATCCTCCCGATCCCAATGATCTGGTCCCTGAAAATGAGCCTCCGCCGCCGCATTTATCTCCTCATCTGCTTTTTCATGACTTACTCCGTCATCGTCCTGTCCCTGGGCCGTCTTGTCGCTGTGGTCAATATCGTCCCGATCATGCCAAACGATTTGACCTGGGAGTTCCCGCTATACCTCTACTGGTCCGTCTTGGAGGGCTCGATTTCCATTGTCTCAATTAGTGTTCCGAGTGGCATCGCCCTTGTGAAAGCCATTATTCGACCGAATGGGAGTTCCTGGGGGTCCAGCAATGGGAGCAGTGGGAAGCGGGGGAGCTACGGAAACACCACTATTATTAAACCCACCAAGGAACGGCCAACACGCATCTATGGCGATAGGGACAGCGACGACCATCTCGTCTCGGACGTCGAGACTGCCAGAACAATGAGTGTGGATGGAGATGACGCCAATATCCCGCTAGGTGGAATCAAGATCCGGACGGATATTCGGATTATGAATCGCGAGAAATAGTAAACCCAAAGAAGAAAAAGGAGAATGAAATGAAAGAGCAAAAAGTGAGAAAAAAAAAAACAAAAACAAAAACAAAGATGCTTGATAAGTATCTATCCAACGTGGGCTGGGTGGATATTTGGTTACTACTTATTTGCGATGTTTTGACTACCATTTAGCGATGTATATATTCCCTCTCTGCAATGACGGTTCAATGATACCTATTTTGTCTATACCCATCGTCTGCTTTTATTTGTCGATAGGGCAACCCTTTCTGCCACAATGCTTCTCTGCATACAAGCCCAGCTTTGCAGCACAGACCTTTTCAACTTGACTGTTGTCAATCAAATTGCTTCGTAAAATGTGTACACCCTCATTTTGTAAAATTTCATCTTGTCTCTTGCATATTGCAACTACTACATACAGGCATTATGCTATTTGTTGAATGAAATGTCCAAACATTCACTATAACATGCATTCGTAAACCAGATAATTCAAACTCCCCATATGTATATATCTAAGCCTGGATAAACTTAAAACTACCCGGAACCTGTGTCAGAAAAACACCAGATGGGCCATACTTCTCCGGCACCCTAGCGAGCTCTTCTAAATCATCCTCCCTATATCTGTGAAGCAGGTTTTGTCTTGGGCTCGCCTAATTCAGATACACAAGTAGTCAGCTTGCTCCATATACCATTGCGAACAAGGACAGCGCATGCATGATAAATCCCAGTTGAGAATTGAAATATATGGGCGCCAGTGGAATGATCCTTTTCAGGGATCCGCTTCCCACAGGATTGATCGACCCGAACTCAGTTGTCTTCCCGTTTATATAAAATGATACGGGCCCGATGCCTCCCCGTATCCCGTAGAGCCCATGTGTGCCAAGTACTTGGTGTAAGCGCCTCGAATGAGAAGAGAGGCATAGAATCATTTCAAGACCCATAGTGCAAGAGCGGAACTCTAATTATTGACACAAGGCGACTCAAATAATAACGCACAGCTGAATTTCATTCGTCAGTGATGGAGAGACATATTCCGAAGATTGCTTAACTCGATTATAGTATGATCCAAGCGGAAGCACCAAAGAAGCCGTTCGTTGAGAGGTTAATTAATTTGACAGAAGATATTCTCAGGGGTACCTCCTCAGGGATGGAACTCTCTAGAGGATATCTTCATGATAAACGACGGGGATAGTAGTTGCAGGGACTGCCGTAATAATGGTATCTTATATCCAATATTGATACACAACTCCAGGAGAATATAGTATATACTAGTACTTTCTTCCCTCTTGTTCTTCCAACAACCGCGATGAATGACCGGAATGGCCTGGATGCAGTGTCGCCATCACGTGCTGCAACGCCTCGCAGCCCGACCGTGAACCCATTCCAAACAGCCATCACCAGCTCACTGAATCCTTTCCATAAGCCCTCGACCTTCGGCTAGATTGACAATCAGAGATTGACAGTCACTCCACCAACAATGTCAACCGAGCCACTTCTACCCTCTTACTCCTCCATTCTGGAGAACGAACGAGAGCGACGTCCCTACCGATACAGGCAAGGCAGTAGAAGGGCCAACACAACCCCGCCACTTCCTCCAGTTCAACTTCTCAGCGCCCTGTTCTTTGCCGGTGCCGTGATAGCCTCTACATACTGGGCCTACAAGAGCTATACAGCTCCGGACGGGGTAATTTTTCTCATTTCCATCTGACAGTCCTGACCTCTCTGATTATATTCACAGGCCCCACTGGAGGCAGCTCCTTTGCTCCCTTACTTTGCATCGTTATCCCTGATCCTTTCTTTCTGTTCGTGGATCGGCTACCTAGTCTCCATCCTCTATGACCAGGACAACCTTTCTCTTTTCCAGCGGAAACTTGTCATATGGATCTCAGTCGTTGGAAAGGTAGTGTTAGGGGTCGCACACGCAGTCATTTGGTTCGAATACAAACAAGTCTTCCCCGGCACAAAACAACCCAACTGGATTATTATGTTTCTCGCGATGCAAGCATGGTGGGACTTCCTGCTGTTAATCGGGTATTCTATGCTGCGAATAATGTAAGCGACGGCTAGGTTAGACTGTTTAAGGATTTTTCATGGGTAAGAGGAGTTGCATTTGTTCTATTGTTGTCGTGGCTGGGGCTGTTCTTTTGGTCAAATATAACTATACCTATTTAAAGATCCATGGAGATGCAAGACTCATAAGCTAAGATCTCAGATGATTTCTCTCTACCGACTCGATCCTAGGAAACTGATTGAATCACAGCGTTTTCGACTCCTTCAGTGTTCTTATTTGACCGGCCAGATCGTTTAGCGTATTCCATTTTAATCCTCATATCCTGGGCAGGGTCGAATCCTCTGGCCTTTGCACGTTTAAAGATATCCTGCATAGTCCGCGGGGAAAGTCCTAGAGATGCAGCAATCTCTTTTTGAAGGACTCCTCAGGCTAGGGGCGTTAGAGCTTGAATCCTTGATTCAACCGGATGGAATACCATGCTCTAGAGCCCCTCACTAGGTAGGCAGGTAGGCAGGCAGGTAGGCAGGCAGGCGTCAAATCCATAACCCCAGAAAGCTGTGTTTGGATAAAAAAACAGGCCCAGGGACGCCTCATTAAATAAATCACTATGGCGGCATCGGAAAGTGGGTCCTAAATTACTGCGTCCTCCGGAGTACTCCGTCCGAAGATGGATATATCCCACTAAACCGCCTTCGGTTAGTTAGGAGTGGAGCCTCGGCCCGCACGAGACCTTTGTTGCTCCTCAGGCCGCAGAGGACCGGGGAAGCTTAGAATTCTCAACACTGTCTGTAATGGTCTATCAACCTCGTATCAGCAAAGGGTGTGGCAATTGTCGCACCCGCAGAATTAAAGTATGCTCTTGCCGTTTCACTCTATATTGAAGTCTTTGCTAAGCATTGGCCAACAGTGTGATCGAGCAGAACCAACATGTTCGCAATGTGTGCGAGCATTCTTCTCTTGTCCAGGCTACCGCGATCTGCAACAACTGCATTATCGCAATGAGAACGAGAAAGTTAGGTCCCGGGTGCGATCTGCTCAGTACAGTACTGAACGACAAGTCGGTTGGGCAAAGGAAACCGGGCCACAAAGTCGCCAAGCCTTCAAAGCCGCGGTTGTTGCTCAGTCTCTACAATCTCTCCCTGCATCCCTGTCATCGTCCACATCCGCTGAGTCGGTCGGCTTTTTCTTCCGGTACTACGTTCTTGAAGATGGCCACAATATCCCTATCTATTTGAGTGCCTCCCAGATGGAAGTGCTGGCAGCAAACAGCCCGTCAGTCATGCAGAGTCTGGTCGCAGTGGGCTTAGCAGGGCTGTCTAATATCAAAAAGTCCCCTGATTTGATGAGTAAAGCAACTGAGGAATATACGCGAGCACTGCATTTAATTAACGGCGCTTTAAAAGATGAAGCTCAGCGCAAGAGTGACGCTACACTAGCGGCTACAATGCTTCTTGGCATGTTTGAGGTAGGCTGAGCTACCTTAGTTGGAGTAAACATATTGATTCCACTAGGTCCTGACGTGCAACACTCCCTCCTCCTTAGAGTCATGGGCCCAGCATATTCGTGGTGCCTCAGCCCTTATAGAAATGAGAGGGGCCGAGCAGATCAAATGGATCGTTGGCATGAGAATGTTCACCCACCTGCGAGTGCAGATCGTAAGCACCAATAAAACTGTCTTGGGAACCTCCATCACAACTGACACCCAAGTTAGATAGCCAGCTGCTTGCACTGGCGCCTTTCCATTCCAGCATCGATTGTGCACTGGTCTCTCCAGGCTATGACAGAGAGATCAGTAGCGGACGCGAAAGCGGATGAGCTGGTTGATCTGGTTGCTCACGTTGCCCGACTGCTATCCCAAGCACGAATGAATCTGGCGTCTGATATAGTATCCTCGGCAGCAACTATTGACAGATACCTTCGCCAGTGGAGACAGACTCTTCCGCCTCGATGGGCTTACCAGACCGTACCAGGGCCTCCCGTGCGCAACCGGAGCCCGTCTCATATAAAGTTCTACTATACCCACGTATATCATATATACCCTGATCTTTGGGCATGCAATATCTGGAACTTTTATCGAAGCGCTCGCATACTACTGAACCAATTGATGCTGAACAGTGCGGAGATAGGTGATCAAGCAGAACATGTCCAGAGAAGAGAAACTGTGGCCCAGTTGAGTACAGAGATTGCGGAAAGCGTTCCTTTCGCACTTCAACTTGTAGACAGCAGAGCCACAAATTTTCCCTCGCTTGACCACTGTCTTGGGGGATTTACGATTTTATGGCCCCTATACGTGGCGGCCAATACAAACCCTTTAGGCTCTACATTGCGGGAATGGGTAGTTGAACGATTCGAGACGATTGGGAATGATATGGGTATAGGGCAGGCCCATTTCATGGCCAGAACTCTACGAAACACATGTGCCCCTGTCCCCTAATCACCAGTGCCCCTTCTTTCGTCTGTGGATATTCTAAGAGAGTGGGCTCAATATACTTGTTATATGAGGCGCGGTATTCTATGCCCTATGTCGCATCATCTCTGTGGATCATTATCGTATAATAATCGACTATGTACAGCGTTTCACCCTTTCTAGCAAACAGCCTTTTAAGGGCCCCCGGAAATGTAACAATATTACATATTCCCGGGAAAGACTATATCTACAAATGGCTCTGTTGGGGTGCAGATGCCCCAACCAATGTCATTAACTTGAAGAGCAGGCTCACGTCACCCTCTGAACTGTTATCTGGGATGCCTCCACGCCCATTCAATATCTCCACCAATTCGTTCTTTGTGAGGGTTAGACGCAGACTGGATGTGCCAATAGACCTGTCCTGACCTGTTGTGATACGATATGTCAACGCCCCGTTGCTCAAAATTAACCGCCAACGTTGCTTTTCATCATGCACATGCAGGTCTATCGTGAAGGATTCTTCTGCGGCTTTCGGTCCATCTAATTGAACGGACAGAAGAGTAAGCAGTTGTTCCATTGATAGTGCAGCCATGTATTCACGCTTCGGGTGTTCCAGACGATCTAGCACTGCAGGAGAGCACATATCCTGGGCACCGGAAAGGTAGAAGTTGCGCCATGTCGCATTTTCACAGCCATATGCAAGTTTCCTGTATACAGATGCCAACTCAAGTCTTGACTCTTTGTGCTCGGGATGAGCGGCTATGACATGGCCCAATAATGTCACCGCGAAGCGTAAATCGCCGTTACTAGCGTACTCCTTTGCCTTCCGAACAACCTCGTCCAGACCTCCCATACAATCAATGTATCTTTGACCAGCTTCAGCTGCTGGGTACTCCCATAGGTGTGCTGGATTCCCATCGAACCAACCCAAATAGCGTTGGTAGATGCCCTTGACATTATGACTAACAGAGCCATAGTAACCCTGTGTATGCCATGCCATTTGCAATGCCGGCGGGAGGGAGAATCTTTCCGCAATCTCGATGCCCGTCAGGCCGAGATTCATCATCCGCACAGTTTGATCATGAAGGTAGGTGTAGAGGTCTCGTTGCTCTGATATGAACTTGACGATTTTGGCCTGGTCCCAGGTCGGCCAATTGTGGCCAGCGAAGAGCACATTGGCTTTTTGTCCATATAGCACTGCTGTTTCATCGAGATAGCGTGCCCAAGCCTTCGCGTCACGAACCAGGGCCCCGCGAAGGGTGATTATGTTGTGAAGGCAATGTGTCGCACATTCAGCAATGCAAAGTGCTTCGTGGTCGGGAAAATAGAAGTTCATCTCTGCCGGTGCCTCAGTTTCAGGGACCATTTGAAATTCAATCCGAACGCCATCCACCGTGCGTTCCTCGCCTGTGTGGCAGATAGAGACGTTTGGAGGAATCAATGACATTGTCCCACTAGAGGGCATCATTCCAAGACCACAGCCAATGTGACCGTCTGGCCCTTTCGGTAATCGCATGCCATACATATAGCCTGCACGCCGGCGCATGGCGTCGCCGACGTATATATTCTCACTGGTCGCTTCAGCCATGAATCCCTCCGGGGCGATAATAGGTATCGATGTATTCGTGCCTGATGGCAGCACACCCTGAGCTCCGCCAAAATGATCTACATGTGAGTGAGAGTAGATCAAACCAGTTACTGGCCGGTCTCCCCGGTGTTCACGGTAAAGCGCCAGTGCAGCCGCTGCACACTCGACGGACGTCAGCGGGTCAATCACAATAACACCTTTATTTCCCTCAACGACGGTCATGTTTGAGAGATCGAAACCTCGGATTTGGTATATTCCATCAGTCACTTGGAAAAGGCCCTGGATTGAGTTCAATTGGCCTTGTCGCCACAGCTTTGGCTCGGCCGTTGCAGGGCAGTGTGCGTCTCGAAGAAAATCGTATTCGTCGTTGTTCCACACTACCCGGCCACTGGCATTTCGTATGATACATGGTTTCAGTGAATCGATAAACCCTCGGGTGGCGTTCTCAAAGTCGGCTCTGTCGTCAAATGATGGTGAGAAGGTCATAATGGAGAATGTTTATGATACGTGGAATCTGTCGTTTGGTTGGTTTCGGCGCTACTCTTCCACGACTAGGCGGCAGGCAGCAATTATATATTTCGCTCTGGCGGGTAAAAAGAAAAGGAAAACAAAGGAAGTGAGAAAGTGAATCACTCGCAAACCTCGGTTCGACCAGAAGCGCCCATAAAGTCCATAGAGGGTCCTCCATGGATGCTTAGATAACCTCACGATTCACTTGCCGAATATGGTTTAAAGCGCAGACAGATCTCCATCAACGACCAAACTATGGTACCCACTTTCCCCACCGCTAAATTTACAACTAAGCGGGGACCAATGGGTATGCACAAAGCACTTGAGATGGCTTTGGATGTGCAACATCGCCCTAGAATGATGTGATTAACAATGCCATGAAAGTATGAACGCTGAACCGAGGTGAGGCAAAGGGATTGTTATAAAAAGGTTGAGGGGACAGCGGCTCAAGATGTCCAAGGCCGCGTCAATCTAGCGGGAACAAAGACGACAAACCAGACACCATGGCGAAAGTTGAGACATATCTGGAGGAGAAGAGACAGCTGGGTGGGTCTCTATCAGGTACAGACAGTCTAGAAGATGATTTGGATAGGGATGAGGTCTACCCACTTAAGGAACAGAGAAGAATCTTGCACAAGATCGATCGAAGACTAGTCACGGGCTTAGGGCTTCTCATGTGTGTTAGTTTGGTGGATCGGACCAACTTGGGAAATGCTATGATTGCTGGGTAAGTTGTCATACATTGCATTCTGGATGAATATCATGTTGATGAAACCAAAGCATGGAAGAGGAGCTTCGCCTCTATATTGGTTCTCGCTACGTGAGTATGACACATGTCTTTCTACCCAATACAGGCGCTAACTGTCAGTAGTCCATCACGCTCCTGACCTTTTTCATTCCCTATGTCCTATTTCAGTTCCCGCTTATTACGGTAATTCGAAAGATTGGGCCGAAGATCTTCCTTTCTGGAATCACATTTTCCTGGGGAATTGTTATGATGGTAGGAAGCCCTGCCTTGCGTGCGAAGGACTGGTTAACCATAGCTAGGGATTTGGATTTATACATAACTGGACGGTGCTGGTTGGACTTCGCATAGTCTTGGGGTTCCTTGAAGCTGGGCTCTTCCCTGGCTCAGTGTATCTCCTTTCTATGTGGTATACCCGATGTGAGTCTTCGGCCTTGTCGGTTGTGGATAATCGCAGCTCACCGTGTCTAGACGACTTGCACAAGAGATATTCATCCTTCTATTTAATTAGCGTCATTGGGGGAGCTTTCTCCGGAATTCTGTCCTATGGCTTCGTACACATGAATGGCCTAGGTAATTTGAGTGCATGGAGATGGATCTTTGTTATGGAAGGGATCCTCACCTGTCTCGTCGGAGTGGTCGGCTTCTTTTTAATTGTCAACTTCCCTAACGAGAATAATCTCTCCTGGAAGTTTCTTTCCAAAGAAGAAACCGCATTCGTTGTCCGACGACTAAACCGAGATAGGCGCGACTCCTCCGAAGCCGCGTTCAATCTAAAGGAATTTCTAAAGCCCGCTCTAGACCTTAAAGTATGGGGCTTTGCCCTCATTTTCTTGTGAGCTCGCAAACCCAACCACCACTCTGAAAGACACTCATTATCAATAGTTCTGCCACAGTTGTGTCGTATGCGATTACGTTCTTCCTTCCGCTCATTCTCCGAAGTGAGCTCAAATTTCCCCAAGCAGCATCCCAAGTCCTCACAACGCCACCATACTTCTTCGCCGGCATCTTCATGTATGCTCAGGGCTGGCTTGGTGACAAATACCACATCCGCGCTCCATTGATTGTCTACAACTGTATTCAATGCATCGTGGGTTTAGCCATTCTCGGCTGGGTCCAAATCCCTGGCGTGCAATACTTCGGGATCTTCCTCGTCACTTCAGCATCCAATGCTACAATCCCGGCCGCCCTGACATATCAGGCAAACAACATCCGTGGGCAGTGGAAACGCGCCTTTTGTAGTGCGAGTATAGTCAGCTTTGGCGGTACTGGTGGTGTAGCTGGGTCCCTGGTGTTTCGGTCGCAAGATTCTCCTCGCTACCTCCCCGGCATATATGCCTGTATTGCGTGAGTGGACTCTTTTATCTGCCTTGCTCTTTTACTGACAATTGCCCAAGGTGCAATATCTTGTCAATAGTCGTAGTAGGTGTGCTCAGCCTTTATTTCTACATCTCGAACAGACGAGCAGCAAAGGGCAAATGTGTCATTGAAGGACTCCCAGAGTTCCGATATACACTTTGAGGTGACATTGGAGTTGTTTTTCCTCTGGGAGGATGCCATGGTCCTTGACAATGAATTAAGTATGATATGGATACTTAGATAAGTCTTTTGAATTGATGAAAATTAAACAAATAAGAAACCGGAGTTCACCGTTGACTCGATTGTAAGCACAGTACTGAAGGTAGAACACTATTCAGTCTCCGGCGAAATTTGAGAGCAGAAGAAGCATCATATCAATGACTTTCACTTGCTGCTAATACACCGAGTGAAAGGGGAAAGAATATAAATATAAATATAAATATCACCTGGATCCAACTCGCACTCACTGTTACCATGACCTCACGAGTTAAGGAGATACAGCAACAGTTCTTTCAATCCGGTCCACCTGTCTTGGTACTCGCACCAAGAGGTTTCGCTCGGTAGAATCTACCCCCAATGGTGGTAACATTGAGTTGGACGGAGAGGGTTGTGAGGAGGGTTTGGATTTTCATGGGTATGTTGTTTGTTTGGCATATGGTGATTTGGGTTTGGGGTGTGTCACTGAATGGAGGGGAATGAAGAATGATCCGTGGAATATATGTGAACGTTATACATGTTCCATGTTTTCTGATTGTAAGTAATTGAAAGTGAAGACATAGTCCTCTTTAGCAACAGATCGTTGCACAACGCATCGCTTGTGGAGTTTTCTCTCGGCTGCTATTTTAACCGATTACACAGAAGCAGTCGATAGCCACCTAGCAAGTCCACCACGTCGCTTCGGCTTGGATTTAACTCCGTATTTCTCAAATATTGTATTGGTTCGCTATGATCTAATTATTGGGCTCTAGTGCCCTAGTATGTGGCAAACTAACGCCTTCCGGAATTACATACGATGCAGTTGACTCGTCCTGGCCTGCGTGTTGGTAAGACCCAACTCAAGTCCTCCTCAACACCAAGGCGATATAGCCAAACAATCGGTAAACGGCAATAATGCCTATCAGAATACCCACCCACTTCCCTGTCCGACCCGTGGCATACCCATATTCCTTCAGAACTCCGGTTCCTCGGATCATGCACTGATCTGCCAGGTCTGTCTGATACATACATTGACACCCCGAGCCACACGAAAATGTCCTCTCACTAAACTCGTTAACCATCATCCCTTGAAAGACATACGCCTGCACCCGAGTCAGTCACACACTTTTAGCGACTCAGAGTTGAGAAAAGAGTAAGGTACCTGGTAATCAATGTAGTGGAAAACATATTTCCAGAATGGATTCAGGATGGTCGGCGAAACGAGGAACCCGCCCACGCTCATCCAGAGCCCGTTGGCAAATGCAACGAGCGCCAGGCTGATCACAAAGTTCGGGAAGATGGCTGTTACGAAGACGACGAGAGATTCGGCGGCGACGAGGTCCAGAAAGAGCCACATCACCCAGGTGAAGAATGCGGCGCCTGTGGGCCGGAAGTTGGAGAGCCAGTAGCTGACTATGGAAAAGAGGACGGAAATGATGACTTTTTGGGGCATTGTTAGCTTAGTCCAATCAGTGATTTGACAGTTTGGGGAGGGACATACATAGGTACGGCAGGCCGATGATGAAGTTGGAGATCACGAAGGGAAGCGCGCCATAGAGTCCGTTTGCTCGTTCTTTGGTAAAAGTTGCCCGGTCCTCGAGGAAGGATGGGACATAAGCGACAGCCATAAAGCTCATGAAGCTGAGCCGAAGAACTGATTCTCGTTAGGCCATAGTCCAGAAGGAAGAAAGATAAGGAGCTCACAATTGCATTGATGAATGGTTGGATGTACTCCTGGGAGGTATGGAGGCGAAGCCATACCGTCCCCATCATGATTGCCAGTCCTACAGATCATATTAGTTTTGTGAGATTGAGACAGGGATGGGGAGCCTGTACCTAAATACATGACAATCCGAATACCATAGGCTACAACGTCGCGATAGCTTTTGATGAAGAGCCGATGGAGAAGAGACATGGTAATTCGGGGAATACCTGGGCGGCTTAGTTCGTCGATGTTCATTATATTGCCGTTCTTCTCGTTGGTGGCGCTCTGTGGTTGCTTGCTTAATGCAGCATACTCGGCGGACTGTGCCCATGCGGTTTGGATCTTCTCGACTTGGTCCTCGTGGACAGTGAAGTCAGAACTAACCGCATCCAAGAGGTATTCTGCCGGATTTGTATTGGAGGGGATCGGATATCCAATGTTATTGAAGTAGCTTGGGACTTCGGAAACGGGTCCGAAATAACATGTCTTTCCGCCCGACAGAAGGAGGAGGTTGTCAAACAGCTGGAAGGTTGTTGTCGATGGCTGGTGGATACTTGCGATTATGATAAGCTTTAGTTTTATGTGTCAGTCAAATGTGATATGCTTATAAACCCCTCCCCAAAACGACATACATTGTTTGCTACCGCAAGCCTTTTGACGTATGAGATAACCTCGTAGCTAGCAGTCGAATCCAATCCGCTTGTTGGCTCGTCAAGGAACAAGATCTTGGGACATGTGATAAGCTGACTGGCGACGCTGACCCGTCGCTTCTGGCCTCCACTGATTCCCTTACGGATTGGCGTGCCCACCAGAGTCGAGGCCTGGTTCTGGATTCCGAATGCGCTCAGCAGGGTCTGGATACGCTCTGCCCTTTGTGATCGTGTCACCGATCTAGATTGTGTCAGCCCATGAATACACGGAAAAAGTGATAAAGGTTGAAGGAGTCCATACCCCGGCAGAGACAGATCCGCGGCAAATTTCAGTGTCTCCCGCACCGTCAGGGATCCGATCAAGGCATCCTCCTGTTCGACGTAGGATGTGATCCGGTTGAAGGTGCCATTGTCCAGCTTTGCTCCATTTACGTAGCACTCCCCCGTATTTTTCGCACCGGCGGAAGCTGTGCGACGCGCAAGAACGTTTAAGAGAGTTGTTTTCCCGCAGCCAGAGGGGCCCATCAGCGCAATCAGCTGCCCTGTTTCTGGTTAGTACTTTGTTCGACGTCATGTATTATTTTGCAATGCTATACCATGGTGGGCTGTTCCGCTGCATCCCTCGATCAGATTCCGAGGCTCTTTTGTGCGTCTATCCTTTACCGTCACGGTCAGATTATCCCACGTGAAGGATTGAACGGTGTTGTTCATCAAAAACTGATGGTCATTTCGTTCAAGATCAAGGGTATCTGGAGGGCTGGCTTGGTCGGGCTCCATAGCGCACAACGGTTGTGATCGAAAGGTGGAGTTTTACCACAGAAACACAGTGCATGGACCGATTGTGGGCGAGGCTGGGTAGATTTATAATAAATTGAAATACTTGAGCGTTGGCGAAGCATGACAGGATCCCTGTCGGTGTCCAACCAACAAGAAACCAGTCAGGTGCAGTGGTTTATGGAATGTGGCAGGGGATGGCAAGAGAAAAGTCGCCGACTCGTGGACGGACTATTGTTTGGATCGTCAGTGTTGCATTTGCAGCAGTGATTTGACTACTATTACTACTTTGTACTTAGTACTAGGTACTACTCGTAGCCTCAGGCTGCCGATCGGTGGGCCCTACAAGCAAGGGTGATCCCCGAGGGTTGCGAAAAAGTGGATGAACGCCGTTTGTCCGATCTGGGTCCCATGGTACCAGGAGGATTTTCCCGAGAGTAAAATTTCATGTCTTGGGAAGGTCCCCGATTCGTGCGAGAAAAGTAGAGTACTCTATGGCAATGCATCGGTGATATTCCAGCTGAGGGTTACATTGCCCATTTTGTAAGCACTTGTCTCGTCCGAAAAAAATCTGAGGAGAAAAAAAGAAGCAAATACAGGCTCAGCATTGTGCACGGTCCCTATTTGTTCAGCTCCCTTTCTTACTGGTACTACCTAGTCGTTCACTTTTGTCCTCATTGGGCTTAGTTTCGCCAACGGTCCCGTTCATCACGAACCGTCACGTTCCTTGGGCTGATTCACATTGGAGGCGTTGCTGAACCATTCAGCTGCCACTGTTCCCATTCTCTTTCAACTCTGTCTTCTTTTACTATATTTGAGGAAATGTTATCCTGTTCAACTGTACACAACAAAACAAACCCACTAAAACAAGTGATGATGCCAATCTAGACCGATGGCTGGTAGTACCATGTGAAAGGTTTGATCTATGATACTAATGGGCCCAATCACAGTCACACTATAATGTCTGTTGCCAGTCATAGCGGGTGGTTACTCGTTGGCATTTGGAGACAGCTCACTACTATGTGCTACACAGAAACTCACTTGACTTTCAGCCTGAATTCATGTAGTATAACGATCTACGACCGTTAGGCTCACTGTGGTCGACCACAGAGTCGCTCCAAAACACCAAACGTTCCTCACAAGGACATATCGTTTCACAAAACCTTTCTTGCATTGAGCTGACCCCCGCCACGCGAGATGCTGTATCATCTATTCGACAGCATCATGGGATAAGAGTGGACATCGAGGTAGTCTACGAGGTGGGGTAGATCTGGACGATCGGAAGGCACAAGGTTGCATGATCTATGCACTGGGGTCAGAAATCACCCTAACACGGTCGACTAGGGTGGGCAGAGCAACAACCTCCCGATCCACCTGCCTTGTTGACAGCAGGGGTGTTGCACATGGGATGAGAAAAGAATAGAGTAACGAGTAATGAAGCGATTCTAAAAGCTCTGCGATATCATCTATCTTGAATACAAACAGAACAGACAGGTAACACATCAGACGTCACCTCCCACTCCTGTATAGGGATCGTGCCATCACACTATTCGTATTTGATACCATTTATAAAAATTTCGCTAGGACATTCAAAATATTAGTTCATGATCCTAAGAAGTAGATTCTACGCTTTAGTCACAATCTACGCTCTATCCTAACGCCTCCATCTCCTGCTTACTTCTTATCATATATCCCCTGAAATGATGATTGGCTGTTGGTATGGCAGCCTTGCGGCTACACGTAGCCAGCTACCCCTCCCTTTTTAACCTCATCATTTCAAGAATTCTACCCTATACTATGGACTGCCCCAGATCAGTCCTTATCTTCGCGGGTAAATCGAGTACTCGAAACGGGGCAATAAATGTTTTGCTGCTTCCTACTATTAAGACATGTAAAAATGACCCTCACACATGATGATTACACGGTCGCCTGGATCTGCGCCTTGCCATTAGAAATGGCGGCGGCGAAGATTATGCTAGATGAGGTCCACCCTTCGCTACCTCAGCCGAAATCAGACCATAATGTCTACACTCTCGGTAGGATTAGCGGTCATAATGTGGTGGTGGCTTGCCTCCCCAGTGGTGTCTATGGGACAATATCTGCCTCAGCCGTTGTGACACACGTGGTTTCCACATTCCCGAACATCCGTTTCGGACTCATGGTTGGCATTGGAGGGGGAGCACCAAGCAAACATGCTGATATTCGCCTTGGTGATATTGTAGTTAGCAAGCCAACTGCCATCGCAAGCGGGGTTGTTCAATATGATTACGGTAAATTACTTAACAATGGACGATTCCAGCATACCGGGTCCCTCAACAAGCCTCCACCAATACTATTAAAGGCGATGTCCCAAGTTGAGAGTGACCACATGACTGGAAAGAATCATTTATCCGCTGTCCTGGCTGAAATACTCCAGAATGAAGATATGAAAGAGCAGTTTTCACAACCGCAAGTTGACTGGTTGTTTCACAACACATATGACCATGTGGGAGAGGAGCCCAACTGTTCCAAATGTGATCAAAATCAATTAGTGGATCGCCCTGAACGGACAACTGAACAGCCGTACATCCACTATGGCTTGATCGCTTCCGGAGATCAGGTCATGAAAGATGCTATAACGCGTGATTTAATTTCACGAGATCTAGATGTTCTCTGTTTCGAGATGGAGGCTGCCGGGCTTATGGACGAAATCCCAACCCTCGTCATACGAGGTATCTGCGACTATTGTGATACTCACAAGCAAAAAGAATGGCAAGGATATGCAGCTCTTACTGCAGCGGCCTACACCAAGGAGTTGTTATCCGTGGTACCGAAGACCTCGCGCAAAATACAGCAGGAACAAGATATTTCAGCATCTTTGGCTACCCCCGGAGACTTGTATTCGTCCGTGATGACAGAATCAGTGGGCGAGGAAGTTCAAGAAGTATGTTTTGCATGCAAATCCGTCAAAATACTTTAGGAAAACATTAGCTAAGAGCTGTTTCTGGCCAGGCGAGGTATCTTCTCAATGAAAATCAGGCGAATGCCGATTTGCTGAGAAATTTATTTTTCGTCTTCAAGAAAACGACAGATCAGTGCAAACATTTTGGGACGAAGAGTGATGACACATCCGACACTTCTCTCTTAGACTCTCCCATGCAGTCTTGTCTTTTGGATCGTCGCTACCCCCTTAGGCTTGAGGACAACTCCACAAAATTCTACCGAACCAGCTCTTTTTGCAAAATCGGCTGTATCTGTGTATGCCATGCTCCTATACGCAAACGTTATGTACCACTAGATGGGTTATTTGGCAGCTTGTCAATTACTCGCTTACGTCATTCAAGGAAAGTCACTTGCACCGAGACCACCTGTTCGCGTCAGTCAGTTGATGTGACTAGAATTTTACTTCAATTGCCGGCTTGGTTAACTAGAACGATGATATATCTGAGCCTTGGTCCCCATCCTTGCGGCAGATCAGATAATTCACTGACAATGCTTCGGATTGTTCCTGATAATGCTGATATTATGCAGTTCACCAAAGTTGGGAATTTAGACCTGGTGCGATCACTTATAGATAGAGGCCTGGCTGCACCTACCGATGTTAATAGCAGCTGGGGCGTGCCTATATTGAGTGTAAGTTATACTTGTAACAGAAAGGAGAGGACTGCGCACATGAATACTGCTAACAGAGAGCAAGTACGCTGTTCAAGGTCTACATACAAATCTTTGCAGGTTTCTGGTGGAAAGAGGTGCAGACCCCTGCATTGAAAATAGATCTAACATGTAAGCTGCCATCTATGGATATTTATTTCTGGAACTGACAAGGTTGTTAGTTCAGCTCTTGACAGGGCGTGGGATATTTTTCTGTCGCGCAGTGCTAAAAATGATATTGTAAATGAACTTCGTTCGATTTTCTCTCTATGGTATGATTCCGTGTGGTTTGAAGAGCAGCAATTCACTTCGCTTCACAAGATTGTTCTCGGCGCAGTGGAGCGCGACATTGAAGACGAGTTAGACTTATCCACATCAAATATCAATGTGAAGGATTCCAAGGGACGTACTCCTATTGCCTGGGCTGCTGCTCGAGGCGATGTCTGCTCCGTCAAGTTACTGCTTCGCTTCGGGGCAGACCCAAACATCAGTTGTGATACGGGAAACAATCCCCTCCTCCGAAGTGTTCGAGCCAAGTCATCAGAATGTGTCAGACTCCTTTTAGAGCATGGAGCCAATGCAAGATCAAAGAGCACTTTAGGCTTTACTGCCTTGCATTATGCAGCATATTATCGGGACGATGAGACTTACATAGAGCCCCTTCTCGAATATGACGCCCCGGTTGAAGAAAAGGATGACTATGGTTGGACGCCTCTGTCATGCACCGCTGAATACGACCATGATCGAAGTGCTAGAGCTTTACTAGATTATGGTGCAAACATCGAGTCCCGAGACAAGCTTGGATGGACGCCATTATTGAGGGCTGTTAACTCAAATAGTCACAAAGTCTGCAGATTACTTCTTGAGAAAGGAGCCAACTATCACGCTATGACATTCCGCTCGGAGACAATTCTTCACCTTGCAGCAGCCAGGGGGGATATTGAGACCATTAGTATACTCGCTGCCACGACTTTGAACGGCTTAAATGCTGATACTAAAAACTTAGATGGCAAAACTGCCGCTGATATAATGAGTTCCAGAGCACCAGTGGACCCTGATGTGGCGGTCACCTTATCCAATCTCTTGAACGGTCTCCGAAATTTCTTATTCAAGTGAAAGGCGCAAGTGTTGTTATAGGGCATTTCCAGAGCATTACTGTTTCCAGAAGATTATTAAAAATCTATTTTGTATCTAAATTTTCCCCGTTTCATTCATAACAAGGTGTGTGGCCAGATTCCTGCTATAAAATCTTTTAGTCGACTTACTGGAAGGGGTATCCTACTTCGCTGCTGGTTAGTTTTGATTGATATAGTCGCAGGCTTCGCACATGCTGCTGAATTATTGCTTGAAACAAATGCCCTGAAAGGAAAGAACAGAGCGAAAGGTTTACCATGCCCGCACATCTGCCAACTTCGCGCACTACATGATAGCATAACTTACATATACTCTAGTACATAGCGCCATCACGTGTACTCATGTGTATTACCTCCGCCCAGTGAAGAATTACTCGATTAGGCAGTTCGTTCTGCGACTCATTGTCTTGCCATGAAGATGGACAAGAATCTCCTTTCTTGGGAGCGGCCAGTCTTTGACAGCTCTTTACCCCTCTAAACAAACTCACCTACACCCGAGCGACGTTCACAGAGAGCTCGAAAACATTCCTAGGCGACCCGAGAACCGTATACGTTTGGAACATACTGACATCCTACGTCACCTGCCTTGCGTGCCCTAGTTAACTAAATAAGTTACTAATCTGGTGCTGATAAAGACAGTGCGGGCCACCACCCGAAGGAGAGGGATAATCAGATGTTCCAACGAATGTTTGGTGCAGCCAGCACTTTGGCCATTTGAGAAGTGGTCAGTAATCCGCTGCTGATCATAATGTGGATCATGACAAGCTAGGAGGATGCAAGTCGGGCGCCATAATGGTCTTTGTCGCACCGTTGACCATAAAAGTTGACCTCGTTCAGCCTCGTTACCCCGGACGCTCCCTTCATTCGGCATTAAAATGTGGGTACATATAGACAATGCTGTGAACTTCCATCCGAGCTTGGTCAGGCAGTCAAACGACAGTACCCTTGGCAATACGAGCTTCATTTTACGCGCTTAGGTTGCCTTGCCTTCAAGGACCACAAACAAGTGCATAGGGCAAGTTAGACGGTAAGTAAATATTATTGGAGGGTTGTTCTCTGTCTATGAGGGGATTGAGTTTTGTCCGTTTCCAATCACGTGACACTCGACTTGTACGTATACATGCTAGAGTAAAAACACCATTCAACTTACCTACAATGCTAATATTGATTGATCTCTTACATCGCCTAACTTTGCCGTTATGAAGCACCAAGACAGGTTCTACTCCGAGGGACAAACGTACCTCGCCCGAGAGAGAACCCTCTGACCGAAGCCCATTGTAATGTTTGGGATTGGGATCGACTGCGGAAGGTCAAGGTGAAAGGCAGCGCCAAGCTGTTTCCACCAGACGAGGATATAGAGATCCTAATCCTGGCACAATTTGCGGATTACTTGTCGCCGGAAGTTCGCACAGTCACAGTTGACGACGATGGACTCCTTGCTGGGGTCTCGACCGATCCGGAAGAGGATGATACCCCCTTTGGTGCATATCTTCCCCTCTCCGTTGCTGGATCTCTCGCTGATTGTCCTAAAATTCAGTACTCTGATCTTCAGGAGCTCGATCGGCTTGGACCAGGGGTCGATCTATCATCATACGAAGATAATTCGGAATTGCTCACAAGGTTGCCTTCAAATTCAACCCATTTGACAAACCTCAGAGACTACAGATGGCGTGGGATGAACTCAATCTTCTCAAAAGCTTGCCACCACATCCCAATATAGTACCATTTGATCGCATTGCACTCGAAGATGTGGAGTCTCGCGTGATTGGATTTCACAACAGAATATATTGCGGGTGGAACCCTCGACAATACAAATGTGCCTTTCCGATTTGAATGGTTGCAACAACTTATTCGCCTTGTGGACTTCCTAAATCGGGAACTGGGTATCATGCATCAAGACATTGCACCGCGTAATCTGCTTATCGATCCTGGCACAAACAATATCCTTCTTTTCGATTTCGATTGGGCTGCATGCGGGAAAAAGCGCTTGCCGGGAGGCCGAGATGACGTGACTGGTGTTGTTTTTACACTCTACGAGCTTATCACGAACGATACACAATTCACGAGTATTCCTCACTGGACCCGAACCATGGACATGGTGCAGGGTATTCAGAATGGCCTTGTACTCGGGAGCTGGACTCTGACGTATCAAAATTCCGCAAATATTTGAATGACTGGGTCGCTTCGCGAAAATTGGACGGGGGCTTGGAACGATATCTCAACGCCCCCAACCAGCTTACCTGGCCGGATCTACCAACCGCACCGGACTACCAAGTACCTTTCGAATTGGGTAGGAATGCAGATGGAGAGCCGATCTGGGCAACGGGCCCGCGATTTAGATGCACTGCAATGGAGAAAGGACAGTACTGTTTCCTCTGGGAGAGACAGCCACAAAATAAATCTTTTGAACCAGGCCAAAAGTGGCAGGCACTAGCCGAAGTATAAAATATAACGTTTAAGATCAAATCTCAAGAATGACGACATATTCCCTTCCAGGAACAGGAAAGCCAGTTCAACTCCACGAATATTTTACGGTCAACCTTTCTGTCTCCAAGCGAGGATTCTCTTTAATTGGCTTGGCTTAGTTAATGGGGCCGGTGAACGGAAGTGGTGGTGGGACTTCATCTTGCAGCGGACACCCTCCAGATTCGGATCCAACATCGTCAACATCTTGAAGAATTCGCTTTTTTTCCTAGTGTGGGGTGAATTTCAGCAGCATGTGGAATAGCCAATGGGTATCAGCTTGTCAGTGCGCAGTGCATATCGGGAAACTTTAAATCACCGTCACCGCAAATCGAATTGAGGAATGGCAAGCTCACATAGCAAGGTAGACTAAACTACGTAAATTTACGCACACAGTGCCGTTTCTAGAGGTGGCTGGCTGGACGGAGTACTCCGTACACTACCAGAACTGAAGCGCTGCAAGCAGCGCCTGGTCACGCTGTCCGCAGCCTGCATGATGTGTTGGCGTTGATATACCCCGCCTCGATCGTCTACTACTATTTAACTCAGTACCCTAGGTCGTATCTTCCTGAATCCTACATCATCCCCAGTTCCATTTTATCTTTCTACTACCAAAGACTTTGCCCTATAGACCTATAATCACAAAACACAATGGCAAGTGTCATCTACCCGACTTATCCCTCTCCGAGCCTATACACTGACATCGCACAGTCTTCAGGTGTAGGAGTAAACAGCGAATGCACGGAGCAGTACCAAGCGTTGAAGCTCAAGAAGTCATTCAAATATATCATCTACGGACTGAATTCTAGCAATACCGAGATCACCGTTCTGAAAACCTCACCTTCGGACAGCTATGACGACTTCATTGCTGATCTACCGGAAACCGAGTGCAGATGGGTAGTGTACGATTTGGAGTACGAGACAGAGGGAAACCACAAGGCGAATAAGGTAGTCTTTATCTCATGGTACGCTCTTCGAAACCCATCAGCAACCTTTGCATGGTGCATGTGACTAATTCTCTTTATAGGTCACCGGAATATGCAAAGATCAAGCAGAAGATGCTATATGCCTCGGCCGGAGATGCACTCCGCAGAGAACTAAGTGGCATAGCAGCTCAGATATCTGCCACAGAATACAATGAGGTTGCCTATGAAGCTGGTACTGTACCCGTCGCCTATCACTCCTACCAAATTGGCTGCCTCAGGTCCGGTAAGCTAACTCGTGGCACGATTAGTTGTCGATAAAGCAAGCAGGGGAGGAAGGTAGCAAGGGAGAACTTGGAACATCAGCCTTCTCGCACCCGCCCTAGGGTTTGCTGCGATGGATAGGTCTATTCCTGCAGATCTCTTGATATATTTGCATGCTCAAGTGATACATCGTTTTCTATCTTGGATTTATTTTCACTTAGAGTGTTTGCTTCAGTATGAATATTATCCCTCTATTTGATTAACCTTCTGTAAGGTTCGCAGTAGTAGTGGTCCTTCGGTGATATCCCCACCCCAACTTCCTGAACTCCTCCCCATGTAACCACAGCAAAGTAAACAGCGGCAAAAGATCAACGACAGGAACGCAAGGAGGGAGTTCCCCCAGCCCAAGCCGAGTGAGTGATTCGACAACGGGCCAGCGAGGGGAAAGAAAGCCCCGAAGAGCGCACACAAGGTGGCATTCGCCGACAGGGCGGAGGCAGAGACGCCCTGCTCGTCGAACGCGTCGACGAGGTAGTTTTCCGTGGGCAGCTTGGTGAGAAGCATACTAAACCCGATGATGCCGGTGCCGATGAGGGGCACGATCCAGTGGACGTGTTTGTTAGCTGACCAGCCATACAGTAACAGGCCGATGGGCAGCATAGCCGTGCCAAAAATCATCAGCGGGAGGCGATGTTCCGGCTTCGACTCGCCTTTCATCGCGCGCCGGTGTTTCACGTAGCGGTCGGAAACCAGACCGTACACGCAGAGTCCGACTATGTTGCCGATTGCTGGACCGGGGATGGTTAGTGAGAGTGGTTTCAGTGAGAGAGTGGGAATAGGTCGGATATACCTCGGCCGAGGAAGGTGATGCCGACTGGGCCCTCGCCGAAACCATACGTTTTCTGCATGATCTCCGCCAGAGTCGTCAGAATCAGGTAGGAGATCCCGTACGTCAGCGCCGTGTAAAGGGACGTGACTAGCACCACCGGGGAAGAGAAAAGTATCAGCGCCGGGCGGATAATAGATTTCAGGACTGTGTCACGGGGTGCAGAAGGGTGGCTGCTTGACGATGGAATATTGTGATTCCCATCACCACGATCTTGTTTCTTTTCTGTCGACTTTCGCGATTGTTGCTGGATTTTGAACCGGTAGGTTTCCTTGAATACCGCTAGTGACAATAGCGATACACTGCCGACAGTTATCGCCATAATCCAGATGGTCCATCGCCAGCCAAGGGCGCTGTTGACGAACCCACCAACAATCGGGGCCACGCAGGGCCCGATTAGAGGAAGAGCGATGGCCACCGCCATTGCGGCGCCTCTCTCCTCCTGGACAAATAGGTCTCCAATAATGCTCGGAGCAAGGGTAAGGGAGGTGACGGCCATACCATTAATGAAACGGAAGGCCACCAGCATGGACGCATTCTGACTCAGTGCGGCCGCAACAGAGCGAAGGATAAAGAGGATGTTACCACCATGGTAGACGACGTTCCGCCCGTACAGCTCTGACAACGGCCCGACTACAAATGATCCTACACCTTCGCCCAGCTCCCAGATGGAGACGATCAAGGGCTGATAAAGATTCCCGGAGACTTGAAAATGCGACAGGATTAGTGGTACAGCTGGAACGATGATGACAGTCCCGAAGTTACTATACCACGGATGAGTATCGGATACGGCCGAGCAGCCAGCTTTGATAAGATGTACTCACGCCAACATGTACATCACAGCGACGCAGCTCACTATTGACCACTTCCGCCAATGAGGCCAACTTGTGGGATCCTCGGTCCTCTCTAGGTACTGAAAACAATCATGGTCGTTCTGTTGCTCAGGCCGGTGAGGAGATGAACCGTTACCCGCATCGCATGTTGTTATTTCCAAGTCATCGTCCTTCATGATCCGGGTAGTACGTTGACGTCTTGAACGTGATAGAAAGATCTGATCGGGGAGACAACGGCAGCTCTACTTTGTACACTGAAGCGGGGTTTGTGTCAGGAGTTGGGGTGACTGAGAGATGCATTTTACAAGTCAGGAACTAGGTGGGCTTATCACGACCAAACCCCGAACCTTGTATGGAGCAAGATAGTCGATACGTAGCGGGAAAGCCGTGATCATTATATGAAAAGGAACAAAGAAGAGAGCAGGGTAGTACAAGATTCTACCAATCGCTACCTGGATTCCGTCCAGGATTGATAACCATCCTTGTCTAGCGGGCGTAAGCGTGGGATTCAAGCTGAGCCGGGGCGCTTCGCCACCACCACCACCCGAGGGATGGACAATGCTGCCCCGTCAACACACTCCTGGTACCCAGCCTGAATGAGTTTTAAAAAGCTTGCAGCAGCCTCGGCCTGACCATTTCCCATCAGCTTAGACCCAAACTCCTCCATGGTCAACAAATGTTGGTCGTTGAATGCCCGGACCAACTCCGGGCCCTCATCGTAGTAGTCTAGTTTCGCATCCTCGAACCCTGCCTCGTTGAGCAGACGCGGCAAGTCCAACACCCAATCATGCCGCCCATTGGCATAGGAGGCAACACGGATTTCCTCGAGTGCAGGCGCCTGTACCGACGGGCTCACCTTCTTGATCCGCATGTTCACACAGTCCAGCTCATCCCACTGGATGTAGCCTCCAGGTTTCACCAACTGGAACAACCGCCGGATGACAGGCATTGGGTCTACGCCAGAGAGCACCAACACAAGCAGTCGGACGTGTACGAGATCATACTGACTCTGGAGACTCGCGGGTATGTCCGCAAAGACATCCCAATGTCTCAGGGTAATATTGGAGGGCAGCCATCCAGGGTGGGGAGCTTGAGTGAGATCGATATCTAGTCCATCCAGCCGGCTTTTAGGAAAGTCGCGGGATACGTCAATCAACCACAAAGCAGTACCTGTAGCAATGTCGGCAATGGCAGGACGAGAAGAGGAGTCGGTGGAACTGTCCGAAGATGGAAATTGAACCGACGGATGCATGTGGAAGCCAAAGACTTCACGCCAGAGAAAGTGTTGCAAGTTTAGACGGATAACAGAGCGGTGGCTCTGTTGCAGGGCGTATCCAAGGCCATCGGCAAGACGAAAGCTGGCCGGGGTGGAGGGCGACGAGCTTGGACCATGCATGCTGGCGAGAATGGATGGGGATAAGGAAGGCTCCCAAGGATAGGTGTGGTAGTCATGATCCGGGAAAACAGTAGCGATGGATCATGAGTCCACTATATAGCCATCAGAACAAAGGGAATCATCGTTGGACTGTGCGGCAGTTAGACTGGGAGGGGTCACCAATGTAAGTAAAACAAAGAAAGAGTGAAGCAATACGCACCTGAATGGCTGGGAGGTAATTCTGGAGGACCCTCCATAAGCCCTAAGTCGCGCATCTAAGGCTTAGCTGTGCTTGGCAGGATTAGCAGCATTTGCTAAGGGTCACCATATTGAAGTCAATCGGAGGGCCCGTCAAACTGAACGATGCTGCTGTCAAAATGCAACCCACAATGCTTGGTTTAAGTCAAACGTTCATTATAGATAGAGCATCTTTGTTCTGTGCGAAGCGCTGGATAGAACCGTATTAATATTTGTCGCTTTTAGCTAACTCGCACATGACAAAACCCATAAAAGTTACGGGAGGGCCGTGTTGGCAAGGAAAAAGAGTACGCGATGATGACTATACAAGGATCATATTGCGAATTCGATCCGCCTTTCCTGTTTAGGCGACAGCTGTCTTGTGTGTGATATAACAGAAATTATTAAAGTAATGCCAATTCTTCCAATTTCCCCGGACAGAGAGCACGGAAGAAAACCGTCTATCTTGTTAAAAAATGGCCTCCCAAAAGCAACGAACCCCACCCCAACCACCCCCGACCTTCACAGCAAACCCAGCCACAATCATACAGGATACCAAGTTTCTGATTGAGCGTGCCCGCGAAAGCCAGAGCCAGATCAAAAGGAACATACAGCCCAACACCGCAACATTCAACAACGTTATTCTACCCCTGGCTCACATCGACAATGCTCTGGCTTCGAAGTCCCATATCCTTGTTTTCTATAGGGCCGTATCGACCAACCCCGAACTGCGGAATGCGTCCATCGAGGCCCGGAACCTGCTGGACTGCTACAATGTCGAGACGACGATGGATGACGGTTTGTTTGCGCTGGTTGACGCGGTCTTTCACAAGGACGAAGAGTTAGAGCCAGAATCCTATCGCCTGTTGAAGAAGTTGTACATGGGTTACGTTCGGCATGGGCTGGGATTGTCGGCCGGCTACCCGAGGGATCGATTTCGGGAAATTCAGTCGCGGCTTAGTTGGATTAAGGCTGAGTTTCAGAGAAATTTGGTCGAGGCGAATAGTGCGGGTATCTGGTTTACGGTTGAAGAGTTGGATGGATTGCCGGAGGACTTTCTATCTGGGTTGATGAGAGGGAAACTAGGAGAGGTCAATGAGGACAAGGTCCGAGTGACGTTTAATGATCCAGATCTCTTTAAAACACTGAGCTACGCGAGGAACAGCAACACACGGAGACGTATCTACATCGCCAATGAGAATAAGTGTACACAGAATGTGTCCCTGTTTAGGGAGGCTGTCCTGCTTCGTGATGAAGCGGCTCGTTTGCTTGGATATCCCAGTCATGCTGCTTTGCAGATTGAAGATAAAATGGCGAAGTGTCCGGAGACTGTGAATGCCTTTCTCGGTGACTTACAAACTCGATTGAGTGAGAATGGTCAGAGAGAAGTCGAAAAGCTAAAGCGGCTTAAGAGGGCCGACCTTGAGTCCCGAGGAGAATCATTTGATGGTCGGTATTTTCTGTGGGATCATCAATACTATCATCGAATGATGTTGGAGAAGCAGTACTCGGTGCACCAACAGAAGATTGCGGAATATTTCCCTTTTCTAAGCACTATCGCGGGTATGCTGAAGGTCTGCGAGACGTTATTTGGTCTTTTTTTCAGCGAACTTAGCAAAAGCGAGATCACGAAGCTAACTGGTCCCGGAGACGCACCTGTCTGGCATGAAGACGTACAGGTCTTTAGTGTCTGGAACAGTGACGAGGACGGTGGCTTTGTCGGGTATCTCTATATGGATCTTTTCCTTCGGGAAGGTAAATACGCAAATGCAGCCAATTTCAACCTGATACCCGTCTGTTACAATCCTTACATCTTCCTATATGCCAATACTGATTCCCCTTAGGGCTTTATCCAAGAAAGCGGTACACGCCAATATCCTGCCACAGCATTGGTGTGCAACTTCTCCAAGCCTAACTCTGAAGCCCCCTGTCTTATGAAGCATGACGAACTTGTTACATTATTCCACGAGCTGGGCCATGCAATCCACGATCTTGTGTCGAAGACAACTTACTCGCATTTTCACGGTACAGAGACAGAAGTCGACTTTGGTGAAGCCCCTAGTCAGATGCTGGAGAACTGGTGCTGGACTCCATCAGTACTGCGGTTATTAAGCAGACACTATTCGTACCTTTCCTCGGAGTATTTTGCCTATTGGAAAGAGCGAGTAGATAGGGAACCTCAGCCTCAGGAGCAAATGCCTGACACGATGATCGAGAGCATCCTCCGAGCCAAACACGTAAACGGCGCACTGTTTCATTTGCGTCAGTTGCATTTTGCTATCTTTGATATGGTAGTCCACGAGCCTGACGATCACAACGCGATCAAGGAATTAGACATCTCGGCGAAATATAATAATCTCCTGGCTAGGATTCTGCCCATGGATGGCCCAGAGGGTGGCGGCTGGGGCTATGGTCAAACACGTTTTCAACACTTGCTGGGGGAGTATGATGCAGGGTACTACAGTTATTTGTTGTGAGATTCATTCTTTTAACCAGAGAATTGACTTGATTACTAAAGGTGATGATACAGCTCGAAGGTCTATGCGACAGATATGTTCTATACCGTGTTCAAACCGGACCCAATGAACTATCGAGAGGGTCGGAGATACCGATATACTGTCCTTGAGAAGGGAGGGAGCCTAGATGGAGTGAAGATTTTAACTGACCTGTTGGGGCGCGAACCCCAAAAAGATGCTTTTTACCAGGAGCTTTGTCAAAATTGACTATTAGTAGAGATATTATAGTGATGTCATGAGAAAGCCGCGCCTATCGCTCGAGCTTCAAGTAGGGAGCTCGCAGCAAAGAACGAAGCCAGGTATTGGGGTGAGGAAACACGCTACAATAAGAGCGATTAGATATGCAATCAAGCATATCATAAGTAGTTGAGTAGCTATCATAGAAAGAATATCAAGGGAACAACAAAGGTCATCAATACAAGTCATGGCTGGAAGCGTACATCAACATCAACATCAACTACAACAGCATAAGAACATGTCACATTAAGCTCACGCAGAAGATACAGGATCGAGACAACGACAATGGGGTATACCTCTCTCTGCCACAACTCATTTCTTCCAACTGACAACAGAGAACCAAACAGACGAAGAAACAAGAAGCTTCCAGAAAAAGATGTTACAAACGCTTAGGGCATCAAGACATCAAACAGCAACATCAACATCACAACATAGTACCGTAACATAAAAAACATCAATCATGCAGGTCGTCAGAATCATACAATCATGTCGCCATGATGGACGTGATCGGTCAGAGCCTCAAACCCGCCCTTCTCTTTATAATTTATACCCGAACAAGTCAAACCAAAGCAAGAAAATCCGAACCCAGAATGCCTCCCATAACCAAAATCTTTTCAGCAACGAATCATCGAACTTTTCCGCGCGTTATCGCATCGTGTCTTTTTTATGTTTTTCCTTTTCTTTGGTGCGAGGAAAGGCGGCCAACCCAGAAACGAGAAATGACAAACTTTTTGGCAAACGACGTCTTTATCCAGAGCACTCAGATGGGAACTCGGTAAATGTAAAATCAAATCGCACAAGCAAGCACGGAAATGAAACATAGTACCCGGTGAGAGGCAAGCTAGTATCGACCGCTGTAGGTCGACCGACTCGACCGCCGACTGGCGCGGTCGGACCGTCGGTCGGGACGTGCCCGCCGGGGGTCCTCTAGCTGTCTCTGGGACATGCTTCCCGTATAGTCAGAACCATTCGTCAGGTACTTCTTTGGTCGTTTCCCTTCGATGTTCAGTTCGACTGCACCCGCGTCGCCTGTTCGGAGACTGATTTTCTTTCCGCCAACAGACTCTTGTGTAAAGCTCATCGTAACACCATTCATCGTCATGACAATATTGTTGTCTTCCTCCGCCTTGGCCCCACTACCGCTACCATTTTGGGTCCGTGCGTCGCTACCACGGCTGCTATTTGAACGGCTCTTCTGACTGCCGCTGTCACTCTCCGCCCGAGACGCCTTAGATTTATACAGGGCATCCTCCGTCAACGGTGTTGGCACTACCTTGCCGGAACGAGATGCCTGGTACTCCTCGGCCGATCGTTGTTTCACCTCAATCTCGTCACCGTCGTCCTCCTCGTCCTCTTCATCATCGTCACCATCATCGTACTCATAGACGGTAGGCCGTCGGCGACGGGAGTTCTCGACCGCCACCCGTGATGGTCGCGAAGATTCATGATAGGCTGCGGGGCGTCGACTGTCTCGAATGCTGCGTGTTCGCGCTGGAATCACGGTCTCCCGGGATGACCGTCGATATCCATATTCTGGCAAGGCATCTCTCATTTCGGACAGGTCCATCGAGCGTGATGGGTGTCGATCGGACGTGACCGATGGCGCAGTCACAGCTTTTCGGTGGAGTTCTGGTCGTTTCTGAATAACGTGCGGCGCGGGCTTGTGCTTGACGGGTGGGGGCGGCATCCGGTAATAGTCTTCATCCCGGTCATGGGAAGAATGGGATGGAAGCCGTGGTCGAGGTGCACGAGGCGGCGGGAGATCAAGGGATTCATCATCCTCATACGCAGAGGGCGGATCATAGTCAACGACGGGTGGCCCGTAAGTGGATCCGCGCCGTGGCCTGCCTTGGTCCCGCGTCCTGGAGGCCGACCGTTCTTGGCGATCGGGCGGACCATAGTCGGACATGGCGGCAAAATACGGGGACGGTTGACCGTAGGGAGATGGAGCATAGGCCGGCGGATTGGTGTAGGCAGAAGAGGATGGAGGGGGTCCATGTTCGTAGCGACCCATATGGCTGGGAGGATACATAACTCCGCCGCCCATCCCAGGAACCATACCATGAAAGCTCACCGGTCGGTTGTTGTTCGTGTGATAAGAGTACGAGCGACCGCTACGAGGCCGGCTGCTGTGGGATACATGGACATCCTGGACGGCGGAAGGGGCATACCGCGGCCCCTGCGGTGACGGAGGGGGGTAGTCGTGGACAGACGACGTGGTAGATGGCGACATATAATATGGGTATTCGATGGCTCGCGGTTCAACGGGGGTCGACCCATGATACAAGCCCTGATCGCACTCCCAACAGGTGCCAGGGAAGTGCCGCATCTGGGAATTTTCCCGTCTGCGGGACCGCGATGGCGACCGCTGCATGGAGGCGTGGTGATGGCTCACAGCAGGATAGGTGCCAACTTGCATTTTCTCGTCCCAAGAAGGGCGAGTAGGTCGTTCTTTTGGACGGTCTTTGCGGTGGGAGCGAACACGTTCGAGGTCGGCCCTCTTGGGCGTTGTGTCAATTTTAAGAGGGACAGGGTCTTTCCGGCCCGACGGGCCAGATTGGGTGCTGTTCACGGTGGCGGCAGTGCGGCTAGAGTAGCCAGAATCGCTTGCGATATCAACTAGGCTTCGCCAGCTGATCTCAGGTCCAGTTTCGAACGTTTGGCAGCGAGGTTGGCGACTTGACGGGTCTCCGGGATGATAACATGAGCGTCCTCGTCGTATTCCTCACAGAAAGCAGCATGAGGAACTTTTCCAGTCATGACTCCTGGACGGCCAAGGCCCAGGTTGGGACCCTAAAGGGGGGTGAGGGGGGAAGGGGGGCTGGTTTGGGAAAGGTGCAGTGTGGATGACGTGAAACGTGGTGATCCAACAGGGCTTCGCTTGTAGATTAGGTACAGCAGCCACCAGTGCTGCTGCTCATCCGAATGACTCAATAATATTTTTAGTCGCTTCCACCTCTGCTCTTTTTCTTTTCTTTCCCTTTTTTTTTTTCGTTTGTGTGTGTGTTCTTGTTGGGTACCTGTTCAGTCACTTCTTTCTTTTGCTCCTATCGTTTTTCTCGGTCCCTCTCTTCCCTGCGGTACTTCTCCCTCCCCGGTTAGGTCGCTCTACCGGTAACCCACTCTCTCTGTGATAGTCTCAGAGATGGAGCAGAGCCTGCAGATCAATCAAGTAATTGTTCGATGGCGCCGCGTCTAGATTGCTGTATGTCAACGATGAGCAGTGGGTGCAATGTGGCAGTCGTCCTTTGCATGCAATGTATCCATCGAAAAAAAAAAGACAAGGAAAAAAAAGAAAACCACTAAAAAGCGTCGGTCGTAAGCTAATTTGGCAGGAACACTGTGATCGTGGAAAAGGCGGCAGTCGGTTGGAGAGTGGATGAAGACGGCGTGCGTGGGTCAAAGAATGGAAAAAGAGAGGAAGAGCGAAGAGGAGTCAGAGAGGAGAAAAGCGCGCTGCAGCGTCGCTCTGGCAGACGGTGAGTGGAGGACTGAGAGACGAGAAGCCGACGGGGCTGCAGTACGTAAATGCAGAAGAGGAAAGAAGTGTCACCGGCGAGGGTCTGGTTGGTGAAGGATGAAAGACAATGAATGATGAATGGAGGAGTGCTTCTGCGCCTGACGAAGGGCACAACAAGGTGGGGTTAATAGTGGGGATTGGGTGATAAAAACGACAGACAAACCAGGCTGGAAGGAAAATTTTAAATCTGGAAGCAGAGAAAAACAGTACTCAGGAAAAGAAAACAACTCAGAGAGACGACCCAATCCAGATACAGTATTGGATTCAGAATCAATCAATCAATCAACACTACAATGGAACAGACGAACGGACCGATAGGAACAGAAGCAACGAGTAGAGGAAGAAAAAGGGTGGGCGATCGACACATGAAAAGGGACGAAAGGCGATGGTTTTAAGTTCGGGGGTCGTGACCACCGGAAGAAATTGTAAAGAAATTCAAAATTCAAATCACATAAAAAGAGCGATTCAACATCAAGTTTCTTCCTGGGTCGGAATCTCTGTGAGGCAAATTGTGATCATTACAGATCTTGCCTCCCTGGTGTTTAGATCAGAATATTCATCTTTATTTATCCTTTTTCTATTCAATTTGATCTATATTTTCTATTTCTTTTGATCAAAAATCGATTGATCTGGCAAAGATTGAGAAAACCGATCAATGAATCCACAGTCTAAGCAACAAGAATAATAATAACAACAATCATAATAAATTAAGATTAGTATCTGTAGGGTGAGACTTTCTAATGAACTGTTGAGCAAATGGAAGAAGAAAGAAAGTCGGAACGGAAAGTGGAGGGAGTGGAGACAGCCTCCAAATCCACTGGTGCGATTGATGCCTGATCGACTTTTTGCTGATTTATTACCCGTTCTGATGGGCGAAGTCGACATACATACATACATACCCGTGACCGGTATGTATGTATATAGTACCCTGACCGATGGCATGGACGAGTACTAGTACTTAGTATTAAATCCACAGGTCCCGAATTGTTCCAGCAAAGTCAAAGCAAGTCAGGATTCATCCTTACTTTCATGTCGAGTATTCTTCTCTTCAACGCCACTTTAACAATACCAAACAGTCGTACAGACGACCTGCAGATTCGTCCCCGTTCATCCATTGACGTATTAAAAAGGTCGGATTTGAACACAGCAGGAGATCGGGATGTTACATATCATCTAATAATAACTCAATGGTTTTGGATATGACAGATATTGGTCTACCGCAGTTTCCTTTCTTTTCTTGTTGGTTTTCTGGTTGTTGTCAGGCCCAGCCCATATACTACCGTTCTGACTAGGAACCGTGGTTCTCAACGGAGCCAATCCACGGAAGTGGGACAAAGATAACCGTCTTTGAATTGAAGTATATACCGACGACTAGTGTTACCTTCAGATACCTAATACTCTTCTTCCACCTCTCTTATTTTCAATCCGTTTCCCTATGGCCCATTCAATGTACTATCGAACACACGGGTAAGCCTATTGCCACCATGACTCCTACGATTATATATGTAGAACCTCACCTCAGCCGGTACGATAATTTCACTCCGCAATCGCTGCCCAAGACCTCGGAAGCTGCAGAAGATCGCAGCCCAATCACAATGTATCGCCTCCACTGAGGCATATTTCGTAGAGAAAAATTGGTATTTAATAAAAAAAAAAAAACCATTTCCTACTCTATCCGGAGTATTGTCAACGCAAAATGTCGCAACTGGAGGGGCAGAATCTGCAGAGTCAGCAGTAGGTTTCTCACGGTCCATCATTTTGCATTTGGATCATACGGAGTAGCGTTCCTTGATTGGCATAAACCCCACTTATTATTTATTTCCAGGCAATATATACTCAGTATCACATTTTCTTCCAGTCATCTACCCGTCAGGCCTTCAGTGGAGCGTTCGGTGTATCAACGGCATGGAAGCGCGCTAGAAAATTATCCTCGACAAATGTCGATCCGAATTCACGGGTGCTTGGTTAAATACGAGCAAACTGTTAGATCTTTGTTTCAAGACTTGACAAATAGCCGTTTGCCTCGGATGACTCTCGCCCGATACTTCTATTGTTTCTGCGATTCAGTCAAGAGTTCTCTACAGGGGATGCTGGAAATCTCGGGGCACACGACCACAGCATCGTATTTAGCGATGACGTCTGACTGTGAGCGGTTCAGATAATAAGGCTTTTGGGCACTAAACGGCTTCACTTGTCACATTCTATCACATTCATGGGCTCGGGCTGGAGACCTTCGAATAACAATCGTTATTCTACAGGGTCGACCTTGATAATGAGTCATCTGACTAGAAGTAAGGGATGGATGTACTCTGGCAGTCAGCTACATGAGTCCCATGCAGCCAGTGGCTTAGTTTCCCGTCCGCATGAGATTTGCTGTCACGATCGCAGAGTATGGAACACATTGCAGTACATTTACAATGACTGGCTAAGATACGCATTTCAAATCAGCCGACTATCCTGGCTCATTTCACAGCTGAGGCTGAGTGGATCTAACCTTATCCCAAGCTTTGCGTCATGCTGTCTCCTTGAAAGCCGTCCCCTTACCGATTGGCTCAAGAAACGCAGTGCATCGGGACCAGGGTGTTGCTTTTCGACCAGGCAGCGCTTCCATTCAGCAGCGGAACCGATGGATTTGGTCACTGCGAGTTGCTTTATGAGTTGCACGATGCCAAGAAATCGTTACTCACTATCATGATAGATGATGCTGGTATTGATGCCCAATGTCCGAGAAGGTTGTAGTACCTCCCGTAGCTTGTTTACCATTAACTATACACAAGGAGCTGTTCAATGATATCACTGTGCCGTTGTAGTCACTCAAAGCCATCCGCAGGTTCGGCGCGGCGTTGGACGCGGGGCCCGAAACTCGCAGTTTCTCGATTGTACGTGCACCTTGGCGCCTCCGATAGCGGTTGCGGGAAGATATCCATCCTCTGGTCTGGTAAAATTGTTAGAAAACGAAGATTCTAGAGGTCTTTGGTTGACTTCCCTTGAGATCAACAATAGGTGGTGTCTTGTCTCGATAAGGACCGATAAGATAAGCAACGCTGACTCAGCAAGTTGCCGGTCCAACGCGATCACCCAAACAAAAGAAAAGCGTCATTCCCCAGCCTCTCGATTTACTCCAACCACCGCAATTTCGGGCGGCGATCGAACTGTTTCTGCTTCCTAAGTCCTCAATATCTACAACTCTCCATTCTTGCATACTAATCAAGAATCAAGCGTCTATTGACACGAGAAGCAAATAGTCTACGAATACCTTCCAACATACCGCCTATCTACGATCCCGATCGAGCCTAATCTACGATAGTGGACCGCAACCGCCAGACGAAGAATTCCGACCATTCGTACACTCGCCAGCGGGTGGTATATCCACATTCCTGTGCAATCTGGAATGTCATATTACCTCATCGGACATACCAACTGACTGCATCAGAGTTCCGTCTTGAGCTACGTGCTCTTGACTACTCTCTTCGCCCAACATGCCTCCAGTTATACAAGTGGGGAACGACTTCCCCAGCATTCCGACTCCCGACAACAATGACGTGCTCAGAGAAATTCAGCCGTCACCAGAGGTCGAAGCCCTCACTGAACGATCGGTGACAGCGTCACTCGCGGAAAAGCCCCATTCCCTCGTAGCACGAGATGGGTCATCGAAGTACATCCCAGGTGATGGCGCGGTAGACCCGCATAAGATCAACATGCAGGGCCTGCTGGCGCTTTTTGCCCTCATAGGAGCTGCGTTCGTTCTCGCTGCCATCTGGTTCTTCTTCTGGGCCAAGAACGGTGGATTCATCTGGCGAAAGGGAGACTGGGAAGACTACAAGTCGACAGTTCTACGACGCAAGGGACCCGACGGCGAAACCCTAAGTAATGCGACAAAGAGTACCAAGCTGGGGGGCGGCAGTGTCGTCGGCAAGCGCTACGATGACGACGGCTACACGGTCTCAGGATACACCGACACAGCGACAGAAATAACAGAGAAAGACGGACCCAGGCGCAAGCGCGGACTTAAAGAGAAACTCCTTGGACGACATAAGAACGAGCGATATGAGAACGAGGCGGATGAAGACATGCGCGCGTACCGTAAAGAGAAGCCTGCCCGAATCGGCGGCATCAATGCCGAGGCCGACGGCACCTACTACGGCAGTGACTACGACACTTCCAATCCACCCAGCTACTACCAGCAGAGCGAGATGAGCCAGGTTCGCGATTACGCCTACGAGCCGAGCCGTCACAAGAGCACGCGACGTGATTTCTCTTTCACCCCAGGCACCGAAGAGGCCCTGAGTCAGCCTCCAACAGAGCATCACCGCACCCGCGAACCCTCTACTCGCCGCCACAATCGTCGTCGCGAAAGACGTCACCATGCACCTCCGACATCGTCCTCGCGCCAGAGCAGTCCCCGCAAGCGTGAGAAACGGTCCGTGCCAGGTCATTACACCGAGCCACTTGACTTTTCGTCTGCCCCCTCGCGCTCCGAATACCAGTACTCGAACGTTGATACAGAGGATACTGGAACCAGGAGCTACCACCACCCGATCCCAGGATTGAGCAAGGGATACCGCCGTGATGGAGGACGGAGCCGTCGCCGCGACAGTCTTAGTGACAGTGACGGCGATGAAACTCGATACTCGTGAGATCTGCAGTCTTCTTACCCACAGAACTTTCACGATAATCTCTATTGGTAAATGTAAATAGTATGCTTTTTTCTTTTATTTTGAACTTTCTTTCAAACAACACGACAAGCGCATGGAATATGAATGGAATGGACACAAACACAAGAGTATCGGGATCACAGTCTATTATATTATGAATGGTATGGGTATGGATATGGTCATGGTTAATGGAACTCAATCAATGAAATAAATGTGTCAATGCAATATAGTTCACCAAGAACATTTGTTTAGGTTTATATACGATTATACCTATTTTACTATCTTGAACTCTTGAGGAAGATCCATGGTTATAATCTTGGAAGTATCTTCAAGGACAATAGATGCCTGACTCATAATTTGATAGTAGATAGAATGATTGTGGTGGGTTTAACCTTGCAAATGCCAAAGGAATTTAAAGAATAGAAAAGAGATGGCCGAATGCACTAAAATAAATGAAAACTCCCATCGGTAATTCAACAAACGCCAACAATCCCAATTTACCAAGTTATAGTACAATGTGTACACAGCCCGAAATCAGCGCGAATAACGATCTGAGATGATAACAGGTTCGAAGTGAACCCAGGATCAGATGGCGAGAACGGAGTCAGAAACGTCAACTGGGACAAATGAGAAATCAAACCACATAATGTAAAGTCACAAAGAAAGAAAAAGAAAGAGGGGGAGGGAGCGAGGGAGTAAGTTCGTCTGGATGGCTGTGTCATACGAGATGCTCTTCTGCCGGTTCAGTGTCAAAGAAACTCCTCAAATCGAATGGCTCCCGGAAACTGTATCCCTAACACTTCCAGGCTCCTGAACGCTCATATCACTAGTGATTGGTGGCGGCGGGGGAGATACAGTGGCCTCGTCCTCAAACCATTGGTTCAATGACAACTGACTGACCTTTTGCTCATCGTACCCCTGATCACATAGGCTTTTGATCTCGGGTAAGGACTTGAGTTGGCCAATCTCAACGCTTGATTGTCGAAGCCGGTGAAGGAGCCATTTGTTGACGAATTTATTCTGACTGACGTTCTCCTCGATAGGGTCGAAAGGAGACATATCCTCTTCTACAGAGGCCTTCAGAGGATCCTCCGGCTGGTTGGGAGGAGCAGCTGGATAAAGCTCATATACGAAGTCACGGCCCCGGATGCACTCTTGTGTCAAATGTCCTTTTTCGAAGCAAACTGTCCGCAGCTGATTCATATTCTGTTGCATATGGAATAATTCGTCGCAGATCTCTCTCCTTTCTGCTTCATAGGAGCGAAGAAACTCCATAGACTCATCGTCCATGGGGATATTCAAGGACTCTCGTTCCTCTTTCTTCTCCTGGATAAACAACCACTCCCTGTCCAGTTCACTCAATCGCTCTTGAATCATGCGGACGTCGGTTACACAGGATATATAGTCCACCACATCAGAAGGATCCTCTGAGGTTGAACTGGTAGTTGATCTCACGTCACTAAAACCATCGTGATCACTTAGGGGCGGCTCATTGGGCGTCGGAAGAGAATGATGACCATGCGATAAACGGGCAAAGTCTTCCATAGCTGTAGTAAGCGTGTACTCGTCCCGCTCCAGCTCGCTTTCAGCGTTATTATATTCTGCTTCCATGTCCGAGTATATACCAGTGGCGTCAAGAAGAGCTTCATTGTTCTGAAGCAATGACTGAATGCTTGTCGGAGTACCTTGAGCCACGGTAACATGTCTGATAAACTGCGCTCTGATATCGGCTTCTTCCTCCCTCTTGAATCTTAGTGCCGTGCGTCGCTCTTGTACCTCGGATCTTTTAAGGGCAACCTTATTCTGCAGGGCTAATAATTTATTGTTGGCGCTCAATATCTTAGCAATGTGCGCAGTATCGGGTCCATCTGGCACAGTCTGGTGTTCCTGTGGGTCTTTAGATCTGCCCAGAAGTGAAATACCAGCATTGGCGCCCTTACTAGTTTCATTTTCAGACGGATTCAAGGGGGAATTGATATCGGGTGAGCCCTCATGGGGATGGGACAGGGATTCCTTAACTTCAACATAACAGCTGGCAGAGGAGAAATTTTGGGTAGAAATGAATGGCCCCGATCCATTTTTCAAATCCAATCCAGGTGGACTTTCTGGAGAAGTCGGTGAGGGCGTTCCAGAAGGATGCGTGGCTTCCCCGGGCATCTCCAACTTTTCCGTAGGCAACGGCTGCGTAGAGCGCTCGTCACTTTGATCCTGATGGGCGAGAACACATATGCAAATGTGAGTAATAATTAATTGTGTAGCAGATAGTAGTGCTTCAGCAAGAAGAGCAAGAATCCATGGCTGTTACTGGGTCTTTATGGTATACATCGACATGCAAATAAACGGGACTCACCGGTTCATTCTGCTGGGACGAAGAATGCCAATTCCACCTCAAATATTTTCGGACACGATCGGCCAAGTTTGGCATGTTCTCAGGCATTTTCCATGCGAACATGACTGGCAGAACCACTGTTCACGCAACGGAAAGCAAAACAACGCCCAAAGAAACCGCTTCATCCACTGCGGGACGGGCCGGGGCCATACTAAGTATTTATTAAATCATTTATCGATGTCGGCTCCTATTTCCGGTTCTTGTCAGCGCCCCGTTTTGGGTTGCTCTTTCTTTTGATATTTTTCTTTTCTTTTTTTCTTCTTTCTTTGTGGTGGTCGTCTTATTTGTTTCTTCCCGCATGGATTTGACTCAGCACTGGAAGGTGCCTTTGTATGACACGTCTCCTGGATGAATCCGAGATCAGCAAACAAAGCGCTGTGCAACCTTCCAGCAAATCCACAGGCAGAAACCGGACAGAGTACATACAGACGGTGGATGGTTACATCGGGAATTTGAGTCTCGAGAACGACGATCCTAACATATGGTAGATTAGTGGATGACGACAGCCACTGAACCACGTTTCATATTTCATTCCTTCGGTTCCGGATTAACGGTGAGACTGACTCGTATATATGGGTTGGAATGGTGACTGGCCCGCGACCGGTGTTGGTTAGTGACGACGACTAGAGTATTAGACTGACGCTAGAAGAAAATGAACCAACGGTCTATTGGCGCTTCAGGCGGACCCTCCATGTCTCCGGCGGGGAATCAACAACAAAAGAAAGCACAGTGAATGCTGTCTAGCGATCAAGGAGTCCAATTGCAACCATGGAGGAGACCAACCGGAATTCAAGAAGACACCAAACCCTCCGGTCCTCGCGAAATATCGCTTCTCTGTTTTTCTTTTTCGGAAGCGAACGTCAGGTGCATCCCACACCTGCGACTCAGCGTGTGCCAACAAAGACCCAGCGGCAGATGGCGTGCAGCTCGACTTAATGTCGACAGGGAATGCACGATGAATTACATCGGAATGGCTATGGATGGGGCAGAGAACCAGAAAAAAAGAGCCGCATATCCTCTCTTACCATTCCAAGCGTCCAGCGAAAATGGACGATCGCACTTCTTGGAAGGATTTATAGCCCGATTCCCATCCGACCATTGCAGGCACAATGCCAGGATTCCAACTCTTCTTGATCACGCTGGTTCAGACAAAGCCCAACTTGGCACCCCTCCAACCGTGTCGTCTCTTGTATGTTGCCCTAAGGAGATGCTGTGATCATGGCTTCCGACCGGGACCCAAGAAGAGAACCGACCCGCCGCCGTCAGAGTGGTAAGGGGGCCTAGCTTTACTCCTGCCGCTTTAAGCATCTCACTAATAGCATCGCTTAGGAGCCTCTGCCTTACCACAAGGGAGCCGCGACTTGTATGACCAGGTCTTAGCCACGAGGGGGTATGCAACTCAACACGACTTTCTTTGGTAGATATACCTGCTAAGACGCCTAACGACAGAGAACTATCACGTTCCCAGCCAACTCTACCGTCGCCCGAGTATGCAAATTCTCCCAGGTATCAGGGTAACCATAGGCTTCCCTTCCAGGCCCCTAACGAGCAGCCCCCAGTACCAATGTGAGTCAGACAGTTGCGAGCTCCATAAAGCAATACCGTTTTCCTAATGACTGATATAAGTCAACAACCTAGTGCCACCCATCCTGGCGGTAACTATACTCTCGGGCAGGGCCACTTCATGGGCCAGCCTCAGTCAGCACATGCCAATATATCTCACACTGGTCATCACCTACCTTCCATGACTAGCCATGGCACCGGAGGCGGTCAGGGTTACATTGGTTATCTACCTCATCCACAAAGTGTGGACAATGTGACATATGCGCTTTCCAAAGCCACGATTGGGCCACCTTCTCCTGGATCTCTTGGGTATACCAGAGACAATAAGGGGTATTCATCGGTCAACAATGCCACGAGTGTGAGTATAGAAGGATTGAAACTGGCAGGATAATTGAATTTGACGTTTGTCACAGAACGGACAATTCACTCACCAGAATATTCCCCCGCCTGTCACTTCCGGTCCTACACCCAGTGAACCGCTTGATAGTCGTACGTTTCAATATTCGAGTAGCTACTCATGATGTGGAAGATCATGGACTGATTATAACCAGGTTACAGAGTCCAGGAACATCCCAGGACGTTTTTCAAAGTTGGAAGAGTACGGATGTCTCTCCCGAGATTGCATCACTCACCTAACTATATATGCAGGTTTTTGCTGTCGTCTGGCACGAGGGCATGGGAAATGCAGCGCCTCTGAAAGGGGGTACCAAAAGCCATGCCAGTGATCGTGAATTGATAACTGATGGAAAGTTCGGCGCCAAGATCTTCACTGATATCCGCCGCATGGTAGTCTTCAAGGAACAAGCTCAGTGTGCATGGTGCTTGTAAGTCGCTTAGAGGGTGTTCGTATCTAACAACTTATACTTATTCGAAGCCTTTAGCCCGGTGCACACATACAGCCGTCTGGGCGTCGCCAAAGCGAGTGTGGATCCCTCGAAACATGCAATCATCTATATAAAAGGCACACGACCGGCGTACGGTCCCAACGAGCCAAAAATGACAAAGGACCCCCTGGAGGTAACTCCTGAGCCGTATCAAAAGCTACACATGATGTCTCGATTGAACTTTGGTAAAATTTATACAGTTGAACATAACCAAAGGGTTCTTCCCGTTGGGAATATCAGCGAGGAATCCATGGCCAAGTTCCATTTATATGCCAAAAGGGAAACCGAACTTGGCTACTAAGGGACCTCCAATGGAGAACCTCGCATGTGGTTCAGCGGCAATCTTTGCTTCATCTTCGTCCTTTCTGTTATTTTGGCTACGATCATTGGCTTTCTTGCGAGTTCTTCTTTGATAACCACATTGTCGACCCCTTCCACCAAACGAATGCCATTGCTCGAATGGCCTGCTGATATGTGTTAAGGCAACCCTGATTTGCTACTCCCATTGATACGTTATCTATTGCTATGCATCATATCTTCAACAGCCTCGTCGCATTCAATTTTCTTCCTCTATCGTGCTACACCACTAGGGATTAACTTATGGCAGCCGTGCTCAACCATGGCCCACGAGTGTATCTATTGTGTTAATGGATGCATAGCATGGTGATATATTACTATTACGCCTTCCTTTGTGAGATAATACGAGACTTCCGATGATTGCACCCTCACATGTTAAAACCATCGTTAGTTTACTGATTTCTGTTACAAACTCATTGTATATCGACTTGAAGTTGTGAAATGTTCCATATTGCCTTAAGGATATATTTCAACACTAGTAGTTTGAATCCACCAGTACTATTCCCCATGTAGTAGTCAAAGATCGGATATAGTGGCCACTATATTTAAATGAACAATATTTTGCTCCAGCATGCATTGATTGTTATATAGCTCGACCGAGGGCCATGGAAGCATGTTCAGATATGGAGTAAGGTGAGATGGGCAGGCAATGTTTATGATTTCCCAAATTGATAACGATAATAAAGTTCTGTAGCGGTGGGGCCGAAAAGAAAATACTGCCACCCAAAGTCTCACCGCCCGACAGATTTTCTGAACCGCCCGATGAGGAAAACTTTCAAGCAGATATCTTCACTACCTCAAAAGCCACCCAAACCAAGGACACTCGAAGTTTCTTGGACTTATTTAATTGACACTATGAAGCGGAAGCTTGACGCAAACGATGTTCCCTCTCCGGAGGCCGCAGACAAGAAGGAAAAGAAGGAGGACGACAACGCCGACTTCGAGAGCCTTAACCTGGATCCGCGATTGCGCCAAGCTCTGATCAAAGAGAAATTTACGAAGCCCACACTTGTTCAAGCCAAGGCGATTCCACTGGCGCTTGAGGGAAAGGACATCTTGGGTATGTGTTGCTCTGAATAGCGATCTGTCGGAGATCACCAGGCGCTGATAAGATGCAGCTCGTGCGAAGACCGGATCTGGCAAGACTGCCGCATATGTACTTCCCATTCTGCAGACAATTCTTCAGAAGAAAGCTGTTCGTATACCTTTTATCATGTTTATCTCGAGTTTTCGAGTATAGCCATACTAATCATACGTACTATAGACCGACCCTTCATTGAAAGCAACGACAGGCCTTATCCTCGTCCCCACTCGAGAGCTTGCGGAACAGGTCCAGAATGTCGTTACCACTTTCGCTGCCTTCTGCGGAAAGGATGTACGCTCTGTGAATCTGACACAAAAGGTTTCGGATGCTGTCCAGCGCACTATGTTGGCTGATTACCCCGATCTGGTTGTTTCGACGCCCGCTCGTGTTGTCACCAATCTTGGCAGTTCCGCCTTGTCCCTGGAGAACTTGACACATCTTGTAATCGACGAGGCAGACCTGGTTCTGTCATATGGATACGAGGAAGATATCAATGCCCTGGCTAAGGCTATCCCACGTGGGGTGCAGACTTTCCTCATGAGTGCTACGCTCACTGACGAGGTGGATACTCTGAAGGGTTTGTTCTGTCGGAGCCCTGTAACCTTGAAACTAGAAGACAAGGATGACCAGGGTGCCGGTGTCAGTCAATTTGTTGTCAGGTGAGATTCATGCCAGTTTCGTTGATATTTATGCTTCGGTGGCTAATGTTGTCTGCTCTAGATGCGCGGAAGACGAGAAGTTCCTGTTAACCTATGTCATCTTCAAGCTTCAGCTGATTAAAGGGAAAGTTATTATCTTCGTGGACGATGTCGACCGTTGTTATCGCGTGAAGTTGTTCCTCGAACAGTTTGGAATCAAGAGTTGCGTGCTGAACTCTGAATTGCCTATCAACTCCCGTATACACGTCGTTCAGGAGTTCAACAAGGGTGTCTACGATATCCTCATCGCCGCAGACGAGCAGGAGGTAATCGGAGCCCGGAAGTCGAAGAAGTCCAAGGAAACCACCAACGAAGCAGGGTCAAGCGACGAGGATGAGGGAGAGCCGGAAGAGAAGTCCAAGCGCCGCAAGGTATCAGGAAAAGAGAAAGACTACGGAATCTCCCGCGGCATTGACTTCCAGAATGTTGCATGCGTTCTGAACTTCGACCTTCCCTCCACTTCCAAGTCCTACACACACCGAATCGGCCGTACCGGAAGAGCAGGCAAGACCGGCATGGCGCTATCATTCGTCGTCCCCAAGGACCAGCACGGAAAACACAGGCCTACCTCCACCGCAACCTCCAAGCATGACGAGTCCGTCCTTGCAAAGATCGTCAAGCGGCAAGGCAAGCTCGGCCACGAGGTGAAACCATATCACTTCGAAATGAAGCAGGTCGAAGCCTTCCGGTATCGTATGACCGACGCTCTCCGCGCCGTAACACGACTCGCCGTACAGGAAGCCCGTGCCCGGGAAATCCGTCAAGAGCTGATCAAGAGCGAGAAACTCAAGCGCCACTTCGAAGAGAACCCCGAAGAGCTGCGCCAGCTGCGCCACGACGACGAGCTGCGCTCCGCACGTGTCCAACCTCACCTCAAACACATCCCAGAGTACCTGATGCCCGCCAAGGGCAAGAAGGGTCTTTCCAGTGGAGACGTCGGCTTCGTGAGCTTCAGAAAACAAAACGAGAACCGCATCAGGAAAGCAAGAGAGAAGAATCGCGGCAAGGGCAGTGGCCGGAAATTTGCCGGAGTGAAGAAGAAGGTAGATCCGTTGAAGACGTTCAACCGGGGCCGGAAGTAAAAACAGGGATAATCGTTCTGCTTCAAAGAAAATACCATCATGCTGCTCATTTTACTGTACATACTGGTTTGGGAAATGGAAAAGTTACTATAAGCCTTTCAAAACCACACGCCTTCGTCGTATTTGATATCTACACTAGTACAGCTTCTGACTGCTATCTGACTATTCTAGCCTGCAGGTATAAATAGATAGCCAAAGAGCGCAGTCTGTATGCTAATCAGTCCGAATTCTGGAATCCAAGTGACATGAGTGGCTAGGCAGACAGTCAGTGAAGCTACAACAGATAGAACCAGAAATGCATGTACATCCGCTGTTAAAAATAACTCTATTTTGATATATATTTGACAGAGCCCTGAAACGGCCTCTGGCTCGCCATATTACCATGGCGTTATTTACTAGCATTTACTAGCAACGAATGTATCTACAACCGGTTGTATCGCATCAAGGTAGAAGACTCAGATACTCCTTCCCGAGCAACTGTCTAAGGACACCGTCTTCTAACCCTTCTAAACCAAAAGAAAAATGAACCCACTTTCCCTTGCCCGCCTTTCTTGTCCGCTGTACCCGCTGCTGAACTGCTTTTGCAGCTTTCACGGCTTCCCGATACCGTTCGAGCTCCTTCTCGCGACGATACTTGACTCGCTCCACTTCGACGTCCCATGGGAGATCATCAGAATCCGTGGGCTGATCAGGAGACGGAGCATGCATTGAGAATGCTAGAGAACGAGGCACGGAAGATGGCGACGCGTGAGATGAAGATTCAGCGCCATGTTGTCCAGAAAGGGGAAGAGGCAGTAACTCGCTATCATCAATATGAGGAAGCCATCCCGGGCCCAGACGGACAAACTCGATGTCTCTCCATGACCCATTCCATTCCGGACCGGCGACGTACGCCTCACCATCTGGCCCAACGCCATCCCAATCTAGTGCTGGGACCCAGTCGCCACAGCCTTCCAGGTCGAGCCATTTCAGACAGTAAGTTGCGCGAGAGAGCCTCCGCAGGATACCGGCTGCTTCGGCCCAGTTGTTCTCGAATGAGGAATATGCGTCTGTGCCGCCGTAGGCGAAGGTTAGGGACCTTTGCGTTGGGTGTCGTACACTGGCATTAATGGAATTTGGTGTGACTGTTGGGACAGGCCAATGTGCTAATGACAGATGTGTTATGGTCGAGAGGCGGGAGAGGAGGTTGATGAGCGAGTTCCAGTCAGTAGCAGATGGGATTGGATGTGCAAGTGAGAGGTAACGGAGATTCTCAAAGCGCAATCCTTGGGTGACACCTTTAGGGAGGAGCGTATCTCCGGCGATGGTAGGACTGTCATCCTCGTTCATTTCATCGTCCCAGGACGCTGGGATGGGCTTTTTCATAGTATGTTGCACGGTACTGGGTTTCGCGGACACCAGCAGTTCGCTAGAGAGTTGTTTCCAGGTAATCCAGCGTCCTAAGGCGCCACTTAGATCTAGACGGCTTATCTCCAAATCATTATCCTGCGATATATCGTCTGCCTCAGGCCGATGTTTCTCAATCAGCGGTCTTAGACCATGCATCATACCCCGCAACGGCTGGTCTCTCGCGTGAATGCTGATATAGCTGAGCAGCAGCACCTTGATATGACTAGGTAGGAGTGCAAGGAACTCCCCATCATATTCAAGATGCCAAGCCCAATGCAAAGCCATAGATTTCAGCAGCATATGTAGCAGGGTGGTTCTTCGGGGAAATGTCGTCCCCGGGAGGCGATCCAGCCGATATATGATTCTCTCGGTTTCCGCTGCACCAGCTTCTATACCAGTTCCCTCTGGATTCTCATGCGAATAGTTTCCCAGCAACCAGCTCTCAGGTGGCGGTGGTCCAGCGGTCCTTCTCACCCGTCGCCCACCAACTCCGGCGCGGCGGGCATCCGGACGAGGGCGGGGAGGCGGGGTTTCGGGGATCTCTAATAGATTCCGCAGCGAGGGATGGACGGATCGCGGTGCGACTGTCCTGAAAGTAGTTCTGGTGCCATCGTCGGAAGGAGAGCTGGAAACCTGAGTACGGCGGAGATGGCTGATCAGGTCGTTGACGGACGGTTGCTCATTTGCTGACGACCGGAAGCGATCATCTCGGGGGCCAGAGGAAGCTAGGGTATGGTGAGCGGTGCTAGCCGGTTTGGTGAAAGTAGACCTATGATGCTTTTTGGGCATCGAGGGATGTGTGAGGGTGGAGGATAGGAGAGAGTTGGAAATGACGCTGAAGTGCGGGACGGAAGCTGTTAAATCTTATCTGATAAATTCGCCCCCACCACTGAGTCACCGAAACCGAGTCGCTTGATGTAACAGTAAGGTAGAGCTTGGGCCAAATTTCTTCTAGTTTGATGATTTACACTTCTGGCTGTCTTTGCGCCTAATATACATTGACATATGAAGGCCTTCATATATCACGAACCCACGATTCATCATCCATCTTCCCTTCCCGTTTTGGTCCTTCTTGAATCCATGTCTCAACAAGACCTTCCTTTGGATCCTCATCGGGCAGCCCCCGCGACCGCCTTACATCTAACACAAGGTCCCTAACCTTCTTGGTGACCTCTTTCCGCAGCTCAACTGCCTCCTTTCCGTTAAGAAGCTCGTCGCTCAACACGCCGACGGGGAGGTCGCGAGTCTCCGGAGATTTCAATTCGGCCTTGGCCTTCAAATCCCGCCATCGCCGTCTCATATCCCCGAACACTGCGTCGGTATCAACCTTCTGTCCGAAGGTGACACTAACGTCCTTCCCCGGTCGTGGGAGGAACCGTGGAAACTCTCGGCTCTCATGCATGACTTGGTCAAACCCTTCTACCCACATAGGGACGACGTCAGGGCATTCATTGGTTTCTAGAATCAGTCGAGCAACACCCCATTTGAAATAGCGCATTGTCTTGTTCGGTGCCTGGTGGATTTTGCCTTCCGGGAAAATGTGGACCCAGGAGTAAGAGTTGCAAGAGAATGCGGATGGAGCCAGATGCGAATCTTCTCCGTTGGTGGTGTACGCCATGGGAAGGTCGGAAAAGGGATCGACGCAGACGTTCTGTAGGCTCCAGTGTTGTCGCTCGGGGCGGGCTTTGTGAGCGTTGACGGGGAAGGGTCCTTTGGATAACAATCGGATCGCCTGGGTTACGGCCGGTTGTGCGACACCACCGTACGGTGAGTGTGCGAGTCGGTGGGTGGGGAGAACCTGACCCATGGTGAAGAATAGGGATAAGGGCCTTTCAATCCGTCGTTAGCTGAGATTTTCGATGTGGGAAATTGAAACAAAGCCATACCTGCCCTGAAAGCAGATATCATGACTGCCAAACCCCCATCTTCTGTTCCAGTTCGAGAAACCAAAATTGTATCGCAATGGTAGGAAACCCCACATGATCGGATCATCCATACTGCTCGTTAGCGACCACGGTCAGTGTGCTCTTCTTTGTCGCGAGTAATCAGGTCGCCTCGGCCATTTTGAGGCGCATCGTACGTACGTACACGCTGATATGGTTGGAAACTGTAGTAAAATAGTGAGATTAGCCATCGCTCGTCAGATCATTGTTAAAAGACAATGAACAGCGGGAAAAGTACCTGTGAGTAGGCCTCTTTTTCTCTGTAACGGATCACTTCGAGAGTCGAGTAACTCCAAGAACGAATCGAGGCCGTTGACCTCGGGTCGACTCAGCGTATACAAAAACGAGCGGCATAGCGCAGCGACACCAAAGACTGTCACCGAGGACATGACCCTCCAGGGTAAGGAGGGACAGTCCCCTGTTGCACCGGAATCCCTTTCGCCCGACATCATGAAGTTATTGAAACCCCATGAAAATAATTGCGACGTTTCGAGCCTGGCGGGGAAGAAGGATGGAAGGAAAAGAAACAGGGACGGGGTAAAAAAGAGGACCCCGGATCATCGGCGTGTAAGCAGTTGGCATCTTCATTGGTTTTTTATTTTAATCCGCGGAGGTCGGACGACGCACGGACCATGTAAACCTGACCTCAGAACGGGATTTTCGCCCGTGACTACACCTTTAGACACTTGCCCTTTGTTATCGCAACCCAGATTCCGTGCCACACAAGATGTTCAAAGCGTCGTCTCCTCTTTTCTCAGGTCTTCTTTGGTATGTAACCCAATTAGTCCTCGTGAACTCTCCGAATCCGCTGCAGTTGCCCCTCCCCGAACGTCTTCGTCAAGAACGTCCAGCTTGAATTCTAACCATCTCTTCTTATTCCATAATAGGAAGATCCCATGGCGAATCTCGCAGCCCCAGAAAGCTCGCCAGAGGAAGCGCCTTCGCACTGTCGATCGTGTGGTAGACACCATCAGCGCAGCCCTTGCCCGTAACGGACAGAAAGCGCGATCCGTCGACCGGTGGTATCGGGAAATGCCTCGCGAGGAGGAGATGCTGCCCAAGGATAAATACACTCTCTTCGACAAGAAGGAAAAGACATACCGCAAAGGCATTCATAGTACGTTACCCCTTATCCTCCGTCTTTTGATCGTGCGATCCCTCTTCACCTCAAATGTCACATCCTTGGCCTGGCGAGCGCGAAGAGGAAAACCAGAATAGAATGGAAAGCAAGATATTGGGATATGTGACTCTGTAGCTGATATCTTATGCAACAGAGCTGCCGAAATGGACACGAGTCAGCCAGCGCGTGAACCCTCCCGGTTTCTAAACAGTTGCTTGGAGCACTATCTCGAAGCAATTCGATGCGAACACTGCCACCAGGCTTTCGGGGCCGAACATTGCGAGTAAATACTGGGATTCATATTGTACGATACACCTTGACGCTTGTTGGCCATGTTTTCTCATGAGAGAGCGTCTTAAACTAGAAAACGGATACACGAGGGCTTACCGGAGTTTTGGCAACTGGGCAAATCGCACCATGACTGTTGAATTTCCTTGTTTAGTTACAATCATAGTTACTTTTAGTCTCGAGCGCATGTACAATTACTTGGTTTGTTTCCACAGGTTTACCCGTACACCTACTATATAGTAAGAACCGGGCGCCACTGCACTGAAATGGCAAGCAAAAGGGCGAACATCACCGGATGGGACATTTAATCAGGATATGGTAGGAGAAAAGCTGAGTATCGTTACCTGTATGGTAAATTTGCTGTTTCCCACCTAGCGAACCGCCCTAAGGCTATTGTTGAGGTGGAGTCATCGGCCTAGATTTGCTGGCGATACGCTTTCTGGTAGAACCGAGTGAGACCGACTGCAACTTGCTTTGCTCTAGTTCTGTTGGCCCTTCCTTCATGAATTGCCTTGCGGATGCGATACCCACGGCGGATATTTTGCCAGTCCTCTAATCTTTCTTGCCAGCCGGCCCCTCCTTCATAGTATGTGGCATTTTGTCTGGCTGACAGCTGATATCCTTGTGGCGGCTTTCGAATTAACCAACAGGCTGGGTCGATATATCCATCCGGGGGATCATCAGCAGAGTCGTCGTATAATTCTAGTCGTTTGACAAGGTCTCTCAACCCCGATGCTCTTCTGTTTCGGTTGACGGCTATTCTCCATGATTCGATCCGCGGCGTGTTGGCAACTTTACGAGTGGCTTCAGGATACTTACGCTTAGGATTCTGAGACGTTGGGGAGGGGGTGTTGAATCTAGGATCCCCAAACTGCCGCTTTGCATCGATAGGGGCACGCGATGCAGGGTCATAAACGATCCAAGTCCGAATATTAAGCCAATGGTTGGGAAGTAAAGGGAAGTGAAACGGTCTTCGACCCGGAATAAGTTGTTGAGAGAGCCATCCGAGTCTTCGGTCCAAGCCGTCTATCAGCATGATCTCCCAACTGCTCAAATGCCTCAATGGAATAGTAAATTGTGCGGATGTTGTTCCAAGCATGTTGGCCTTCTTCTTACTCTGGGGTCTTCCTTCTTTATCACTTCTCTGAGACCATATTGACTTTCGTAGTCGTGTAGATGGACACTGGAATCTATCAAATTGAACGTGGCTTGGATGCTTAGAAACGGAAAGAGTAGTCTGCGACTGGCATCGATCTTGCCTGAACAGCATTGTTGTCGGTTGCCGGGCTTTGGTAGTGGTGACTTTTGCTTTGTAGCTTATCACACTAGCTCTTTCCACACGACGTTTCTGAGTGCCGGAGATACTAAGGCCACTCGAATCACTTAATGAGCTCCAACATGCGGTAGTCCTTTGTTCATTTATCATTTTAGCGAGAGTCGTGCGATGGGACGAGAACTCAGTCAGCAACTCGGACCTGGGACTCCCTGGAGGAACTGAAAATTGATGCTTGCTATATTTCCCACACTCTGGGACATTCAATCCCATCTGGGCAGACCAAACCTGGTATTTGCGTGAATATATTAATGCTCGAAGATTCCTTGATTTTCGGCGATGGTCTGTGGGTCTCTGGGAGTTCGAGGAGCCTTCAGCGCGTTTTCCCACTCTCCGAAAGGTAATCTTGAGATCCGACAGACGAGGAAGGGAGTGGTTAGGTTTTGCTAAAGGATCGTTATTTGAGATATAGAAAAAGATGTCTTTTCTTGTAAGAACGCAAGCAGACTGATCCAAGGAGAGGAACCTTTTATGATTGAGCGAGCGCGCCGAGGGTCTGCCTGCTTGAATAGTACAGTATTTAAGAGCCATTGTAGATTGCTTTGCTCGGGTCGCAGGTGCCACACATCGCAGATCATCCTTGAACAACTCTTTTACAGAGGAGAGTCTCCTGCGCTGTCTCCTCGGTAGTTTGTATCTTTCAGGACAAGTGTTGACCATTTTATCCGATTGCAGAACTCCGGCCATATTTGAGGAGTAGCACGACCCGGCGCCCTGGCCTGACCTAAAGGCGTGTCCACAGGGGCTGCGGATAGCATTTGCCGTTGTAGGTTTGCGCTTTTTGAGATGTGTTCTCCAATGTCGCTGGCACATTGAGTCCTGCTTGCATGCCTCCAGCTCCGTATGATTAAAGCTCCACCAAATCGAACAATAACTATTCTTCGCTGAGTTCCATGTGGCCCATTGTCGGACCTTCGCGAAACATTGTTGTACTATGGACGTTTTGGCCTTTTGACGTTGTAGTGGCACCCACCCGTACCAGGCCTTTACGTAGCGACGTGCAGGGCTGTTTCCTCCTCCAAGGACCTTTTCCATCGTGAAACGACGGAAGAAATTTCCAAGCTTCCAGATTAGAACGGCAACAACAAAGATGCAGAATGTCCCAGTGAAGAGCTCGAGAATAGCCTTGAGAGTAATGTTCTTTGGCCCTGATATAGGGATGGGGGGTGCGCCTCTAATTGGAGGGTAATAGCCAGGTAGAGTATGAGAGAGTCGGGGAAGGACCGGTGCCATCGAAGGGACCTTCAATGATCATCCTGATAACAATATGGAAATAGAAGTGAAGCCGCCGTGGGATTTGTCGAGCGAGAACAACTACTAGTCAGCCGTGAGGAACATGTGAGAGCCGCAAGAGGAAGGCACGACTGAAGTCGGGTCGATTGCCTCACCCTAGAACAAACGTAGCCCTGATTTGGCAAGTTGTGTTCTCGGAAATGGCAAGTTATGGATGACCTCGCTCGCAGGGTTTACACCCAGTCAATACCACCAAAGGGCCTATTTCCCCAAGACCAGCCAATCAGGTGAAAAATGCTTCATACATTAAGGAAACCCATGTTCAAAAGGATCCATTCTGATGACATTTCCTTACTAATATGAGTACCAAGACTCTCATATCAGGATACACCCTTTAGCACTCACCATCTGTGCAATCAGTAGTGCAACCATCGACGTGAAAATTGAACAACCATGCTCCTCACTTCCCTCTTGTGTTGCTATATAGGTACAATATGGACCATACTCATCATTCACGGGCCCTGCTTAAATCCCATGGAGACATTTCTGGAGCTTCATACTTGTTCATATGCACAAGGTACTTCCTTCACTCATATATCAGATAACTTGATGCATGCATGATTTGGGTCCTTTTGAAAGCAAGATGTGATATATGACCCCATGGCTCATGCAAGTATTCAGGGCCAGCGCTTCCCACAAGCTAGGTTCACGACAGATACAATGATGCGATGCGTATCACTCCAAAAAATGCCCAGTCTACAGGGAATCATCTGCCTGGAAACACATCCGTGCCCACCCGAAGAGCGATACTCCCTTGCTTAACGATCCGGAACTCTACCCTGCATCCCCAAAGGACATGTAACCATAACGACACCGAGCGAGGCCGACCATTCTAGGATTCAGCACACTCTGCCTCGTAGTTTCTCTGAGATGACACCGAAAGATTAGGATCCACTATTGCAATCTTACCAGACCGGGTTGTCGCACGACTCCATGAATATACAGCTTCCGGAAATTTTGACGCCATGAAATATTTACATACATATGTTGCATGTGACATCGTTTGGAATTTGGCTTTGGCGGGCCATTTTACAGTCTTTTAGACAGCTACTATAATCCCGGGTGGAGGCTTCGCTGCCCACTTTCCCGTCTGCCATTCTCACCAGGCTGCTTTTCATACTTTCGAATAGATTGCTCAGGGAGATTTCTCCAGAACTATTGAGTAAAATTATAAACAAATGTTTTAATTTCGCTTAGCAAAGTTGATTTCATCATCCTCTGAGTCAGGAGACATATCTGCCTGACTTAATGATATATACTCTTGCAGGAAATAATGAGTGGGGAATGAGTAAGTCAGGCTAACCACTGTGGAAAGTGGATAATAGCTACTCTACTTCCAGGATGCACATCTTCTCTCGCTAAACGTCCCACAGTACACAAAAGATTGCCTGGAAAATGTATCAGTTACACCTCTTGTACGATATCTACATTTAACATGCTTGTGGAACTTGTCGGGCTAGCCTTGCGTATACAGAAACGCAGTTGGCTTTAACGACAGAATTGAAGAATCGATATGGTTCTTGAGTCAAAATGGCATAACTGGAGCGATCTAATTTCTTTTGCGATGGCGGACTCGTCTCCCGTCTGTCGATATCTAGATGTTACTGTCTACGAACCACCTGGCAGACATACACTATGCCCCAATGATGGGCTTACGAGTTTTGGAAACGCTCACTCGCTTCTAGTTCGCCATTAGGGTCATCATACTTCTACCTAGATTGTTTGGATAACCCACACCCATTGGACGAACTATATCGCACCATTGCTTGAAACACCAGGAAAGGAACACCACGATCGCAAATTGCCATCGGTCTTTGTGTGTTTCGGGATCTGTGATAGATGCGTCAATATCTTTTTTTCTCAGCTACATTACGTCACTCATAAGGCTTCCAAGTGGCTAATAGAGCTCTTTCTTAGCAGAAAGCGAGTTTGTGCTTGGATCTGACAAAACAGTCCGTCCACAATTCAGCTTTCGCAACAAAATTTTCCATCCGAAAAATCCTATAAGACGCCAACTATACTACGTGTCCGTCCCGCCACTGCTTCCGATTTTTCCATCTACACTATCATTTCTGGAAAAAAGTAAACATTCGGGTGCCGTTCTCTAATCCCAGGCAGAACAATAAATACCCCTGTCTATCCGATCGGTGTTTAAATTAGCCTAAACTGCAAAGCAATCACCATTCGCCCAATCAGCTGGTTTGGTAGTCCTTTTGCCTAGTACCTACCGTATTCTTAACCAACCCAATGGTTCATCACAAACGGCCGATCCAAATGCGAACGCCTTATTTATTTATTTTTGCTTTGCCTATTTCGTTACTTTTTTTGCGAAAAGTTTGGTCTGAGATCCGATCCAGGAATTCTGGCGGATCTTCAACGTCAATGTCTTACTCCCCAGTGTAGCATAATGGAATTCTTGATTCAGTGGCCACCACTACAGGATCAAATCAAGGAATTGTGTCAATGGTGTGTGACCAGGGTTCAGAAAAAAACAGGTTCAAAAATAAAGTGAAATCCTTCGCAATGACTAAGTGGGTCCACATGGACCATGTGTGGTAATGGAAATAACTGGGATATGGAATATGAAGCAGTGGACCTAGTATCCTTTGCGACATGACAAAACAGGCAATGCATCGGCTCAGGGACACTCTGTCCACCTGATGTCAGATACTAAGGAATCGGCTTGTCGCCACCTGCGTACGCGCGGTTAGGGGCAGGTATAACGTTTACAGTTAGAAGCAGATCGAGATAGCACCTGCATAAGATATAGTTCGCCGATCTTGGATCTCTAGGCATTCGTTGGGTAAAGCGTCATTTACCAAGGATGAATGGCTAATCACGTCATCAGATGCTCAACTTCCGGCCAACACCGCGAAAAAGAAAAGAAGAGGAGGAAATGGGAAGGGATGAGCATCATAGCAATGGAAGGAGGTGACCGAATCTTGAGACGCTGAGTACGGCAACAGATAAGGAGAAATCCTTGGTGAGAATGGGAGATTGGGTAGCATCTAGGATTCCAGATGGGAGGCCTTAGCGGCACTTGGATACATAATTGACCAAGTAAGGGTCCGCATAGATTGATCCAGATGTTAGCGCTGGACAAGATCAACTCCAATCAGTTTCTCACCGACAACCAGGCAGTTATGTTGAGTGAACTGATTCAGCAAGGAGTGTGATGGTTGTTGGTGATGGCCCTGATGGGATAGTGAATCCTCGATAGTTCACCGCCACAGAATCAACGTTGATCAATAGTCTAAGCCACCTGTGGCTAGTGGGTCATGGGCCAATCAGATGAGAGTGCTCACACATGGTTGAGGGCCGATTCACATGAAAAATCTGATGGATCTTGCATGCTCTGCAGGCAGACGCAAAATACGGTCCGAAAGTCGGTACAGGAAAAAGCAAAGACCTCTATGTGCGTGGCATGTTCCGCTACACTGGGGACCAAGAACCGCCAACCGGGTAACACAGGATTGAGACCGATCTGCAGCCTATGCCTTACTTTTACCCCTGTCTTGATATGGTGACAATCTTGGCCCGAAATACAGAAGCTATCCATCCGATCATGATTCATGGTGTTTGATGACAGTGATTGAAGAGGCCACTAGACGCGCCATCCCCGTTTTACCGCTTCGCTCCCTGCTTTTTTGCCCTTGTGCGCCATACTGATCGCCCTGGTTCCACTCAAGCAGATCGCTATCCTTTTTTGCGTACGGTTGCTGGTGGATCCTTATACTCAATCACGAGGTTATGCAACCGTGAATTTTAGCAAAGCAACTTGTTGGCCTTGAGCAATGTAGCCATGCCGGTAACCATAGCAAAGTGAGTAGAGAAGGATCCCGTCTAGACTTTTGTGTAGATCAGACAGCAAATAGATGATTGGTCGATCTAGACAACACAAGGTGAAGGACCTGCAGCCACAAACAACCTCGTGGGGACCCACCGATTGTTGGTGTGATCAGATCCACGGATCTCAAAAATGGGGCTGGGAAGATATGGCCAGTCAAGGCAGCAGTAAATGGTCACTTGGAAGGTTTGCAATCCAACCCTATAGAGTTTGTCTTAGAGAGGGTGTTTTCCCGGATGCCTGGTTAGCATAGTTCATGAGGCTGAGGTGGAGATCCTTCGGCATTGACTCTGTGGCTTGTATCCCCTCCTAACCTAAACAGGCAGATGGTGTGGCGAAGTTGCTGAGGCGGGTGTCCATCGGACCCACTTTCATTGTTCCTCTTTCAGTATTCTCACTTCAACTCCGTCGCTTGTTCCGTTCCAACCCTCCTTTTTCTTTCACAGATGAAGACTTTGTACTGGTCGCATCCCATATCTTCCGTTCTAGGCCCTTCGCTTTCATTCTGTGGGTACGGTCTTGGAAACTTCATCTCCTCAAAGAGGATGCTTCCATTGGGCCGGGATCCATACCTGATCATCATGATTTTCTACACGAAGAGAATGGGCTAGGTCCTGCATATCAGCCGCTGCACAGGCTCTGCTCGCCTACCTGTAGTGTGATGGCACAATTGCCGCTTAGGCCACAGCTTCAACAAGAGAACATGTCGGTATGATTGGGACGCATTGACACGGTAATTTAGTTCGTATTTTCAGTGTCGCTGCTGCAAATCCAGGATCGAGATCGGGAATCTACTGTTAGGGAGATAATAGAAAGCGATGGAAACCATTCCCGGTTATTTTATGATCCTTGAGCTTCACCGATGTGGTCGATCGATGCAAGGAGCTCGATTTGGAGATCCTAGCTCCTTTGCCTGGCAGCTAAACGGCAAGGAACATCTCGCAACAATCTCTTTGCGCAGTAAGTGGGTCTAGAACGGAGGAAGGAGAAGGGAAAAGCAGTGAATAATTCCCCGAAGTTTACGGAAGCAAGCTCACATTCCAACCACATTGAACGAAAGGAGCTCATGGGAAAAGCCACCGAAAAAGAAAAATAAATCAAACAGAAAAAACAACTGTGGATCAGCGACCCAATGGCCTTGCATTTCCGGAAGCGCTTAGCGTGGTTACCAAATCCCTAATCTTGTTGCATATCCCGCGACTGATCTGATCGAACCTACCAACAATCAATGGAAAGTTCTTCATTGGAACATGTCTCATTGCACTTTGCCTTCTAGGCAAGAAAGAGGCAAACTCAATTCGACCATGGTACAACAAACTTAGGTCACCTCTGATCTCATTGTTGACGCGTAATAATAAGACAGCAGCAGAAGGAAAGATAAAATTGCGGGAAACGTAAAAATAAGAACGTGCGTCAACCAGAAATCAATAGTCAGAGCCCACATTCCGGGAGTTCCCCACCAACGTCCTGTATGCAGAATCTTGCAGGTCTTATCGGTGCGAACCCTACCAAACCCTAACAATTCCGACATCCCCTCCCCATACTGTCCGGTCCTTATTTCGCTCTACAGATCGGCGTCATTTGGTCATTCAGATCTATCGATCTCTAGTCTCCTGTGGTGGCAAACATGCGGAGTTCATTAGAGTAACCATGGTTCCATTTCACATTGCATCTATATTACTGCCTATTATATGCGGAGCTCTTTTGGGTCAGAGGTATATGAACATGTTATGGAAGCCGGGAATCTTCTTGCCTCATCCAATTCCAACATTCTCCTAATCAGCGTCGTCTCGTTCAGTATAGTGTCCATTGCTTATTACTCCTCGCAAGGTGCATGTTCCTTTGTGCTGTGTCATTGATTCCTTTGTGTCCTCCAGTCGCACTTATATCGGCCCTAGATCAAGGGACAGTACCCCACTGTCAATCTCTTCTGCCGTCGTTGTGAGAAGAAGGAGAGCCCAATATGGTCCAAAGCACTGCAAGAACCAGCTCCGGTAGTTCCAGTCGTGAATACGGCATCACATTCGAATGTGCGCCTCCCTCAGCCGTTCGTCCCGGCGTTCCCTTGACCCTACCGGTGATCGTTGCGGTTCGACCTGTCGGTGCCCCCAGAGACAGTTCTGTGCAACAGTTGGTCGTGAATGTGTCGCTACGAAATGAGTCAGGAACCGCGGCTTGTCCCGGACTGACCGGCACATTGACGTCGAGTGTGCGCAGCCGTCATGGAAACACTACGGCTGGGTTTGGAAGATTCAGCCGGCTCACCATCGGGCAGCCAGGACGATATCGATTGCGAGTAATGTTGGGCGCTGCTTCCGCCAGTGGAGTGACGACGCGAGATTATATTGATTCGGGCGTCATTGAGGTTCATGCCGGTGCTCCGGCAGTTCAGCGGCCAAGTAAGTTGACAACTTCATCTCTGGCACCTTATGTTCTTCTGGGAAGGGTTCTAAATAGCTAACTATCTTAAAGCTCCATCACAGGTCACAAAACTCCAAAGCCTGATCCCAGAGAACATAGACCTGTCGGCAGGCGAGATTGCAGCCTGGCAGCAAGCTTAATCCAACAGCCCTCCAATTGCATCGGACTACAGGGAGTGAGAGGAGTTACATTGGATTTCGGTCTAGCATTCTTATCTTTTCAGGGGCGTTGCTTGGGAGCATGGATACATGGTAATAGCGACATAGAGGGATTTTTCTTTAGTATTTCTCCGCGGTAAACGGTCTTGAGGGACAATTGCGTCCTACACCCGTCCTTTTCCCCGTCGGGTTCCTCAATGCTAGAATTAGTAATTTTCTTGACATCACTGAACTGCCAAATATTGTTTAGTCTTAATTTGCATTGCACTATAACATTAGATCAGGAAGATCGCGTGTATCCCAAATCAATCATTGGCTGCGGTATCATCCCGAGGGACTATTTTTGTGGAATTTATTTCCGTGGTCGTGTTCATCCTATCCACACTCGTGATCCTAGCCCTTAGACCCGCAATCCAGCGATTTTCCTTCGTAGCAACACATGAGATCCACCCATCATCCCGTGTAATGCCCCTCATCGGCCCCTCTGCTCCTGTCAGCCCAGCATACAACCAAGCAGGTGTGAACGTCGCTTAGGATGGGACTCGTAGGGCCTTACCGGAATTGGGTGAACGCAGTTTGCCATCCTCCCTTCGCTCTTCATTTGAACAGGTAGGTTCTGATTGACAGCCTGTATCTGCTCTACCATTGTCCAACTTCGCATCAGTTATCACAGGTATCCCCGGTTTTCACTGCGTTTGGTTCGTCCTGAGGAGAATGGCAAGTGGCACTTACCAACACAACAACCCCCAACCAGACGTATATGCTCTTTGCTACGCATAGTTACCTGGTCTAGTCCTATCTAGAGCAATATGAATCCCTGAATAGCAGTCAGCAGTGTCGATCAAGCAGCATAACCCGATGCCGAGTTTTCCTCGTTCCCAAGTCTATCGCAACAGACGACATGAGCATCTATAAATCCGCGATGTAGTGCAGGGTAGAAGTCAAAGACAAATTGGGGCCTTCGACGCTCACCTGATATGTTGTTGAGGTAGAGGTTGCACCCATATGAGAGGATTTGAAGAGTATTCGACTCATACGAACGGTCAGCGCATTCTGCGACAAGAAAAGCGTATCTTAGCACTGACAATCATGGCATTTATTATCGTTCTATAATTCCAACACTGACCGTGCAGCAGAGTCATAAAAATGAGGCATACTAGAAAGCTGAATCACACAAACCAACCTGAGGAAATACAACGATCGATTTCCACTGAAATACCGATGAATAACATAATGTGTTACCGGCGATCAACCCTATATGGGAACACGGTGCAAATCGAAACTAGGGTCAATATACCCTCAAAACCCGACTGTTGACTAAATACAATGGAACCCACTTTCCGTCTCTAGCCAGGCCTCAATGTTGTTTAGACCTGGATATGCCCTTCTTAACGCTGGAACATCGGCTTTATATCCTCACTCACAAAACCACCGAAATATAACCCCCAATTCTTCAAACGCCCACATCAACAATCGTGTTCCTTCCCAGAATTAGTCATGGACTATAAGCACATCTGGATCCCTGGCTGTAATTTGAAGGATATTATTCAACTGGCGCTGGAGTCCTCTACTTCCGCTCCTCATTCTCGAGCCCATAGGAAACGTTATCCGTCGTAGCCTGTTCACGTAAGGCGCCAATGGCTGATAGCAAGCTGTGAAATATCGGTTTACGATGTTAGAAAACTCCACCTCGTCGGTGAGTATTCCTCGTTCTCAATTCGCAAGTTTCTGGTCGTCGTCATAATTTCAGCAGTCAAAGTCCGTGGGCCCGATTCATTTTGCCAGGTCCCTCGTAATGGATGCATATCTAGAACAGAGACCAAAAGGATGACTCTAGACTCTGCTAAGAGGATCCATATATATTGGCGTCCCTGGTTTCTTTGATGCCTTCTTTCGTAATATCGATGGGCTGGGGAGAATAACGGAAACTGTTTTGCAGGGATGGAAGCATGGTGATGATGCATTAGATCGCGACGAGACCGTCTGGCGAGACTGGCCCGTCCCCGAATCGTCGAACCTCTTGGATGATCTCTTCGGCCTTTACTAAGTCATTAGTTCGATTTCGATAGATTCTTTCCGTTGCTTAAAGCTATTTGGGATAAAGAAACCGACGGAATCATTTGGGATAAAATAGTAAGACCGTAAGATAGAATGAGATGCAGCCGATATAAGAAGAAAAAGCAAGAACAGGCGAGATTTTTATAATAGATTACAATTCACTCTGTTTCTGTGGCACTTCTATTCGACTTTAGTCTTTCTGCCATAGAGCGATGTCTTCCGATTTGAATCTTTCTTTGTGTGGCTAACATTACAACCTATGCTCAAATCGTCAATTGGTAATCGGCTCCACTCTCGGCGTTGATCTCAACCCCGACGCTAAAGTGCATGATGAGAGTATCCAAGCTTTAACAAACATCTTGGTAAGCTTCAAAATACTTTCATAATTGATAACCGAATATTATTCCTTCACTTATAGTTAAGTAGGTACTACGACAGTGTCTACACACAAATAAGCGCCCTACTCTTAGTGCGCCGATCGGTATCCACTTCGAGTTCGAAATTGCAGGAGTAAAATGAAGAACACGCTCCGAGTTATGATATCTAATTAGTACCATTATTATTATGAAAAGATTTTCCAGGGAAATATGCCCGTTTTCTCCATTTTACGCAGAGGCAACGGTACAGAGTTCCATGCTCTCAGTTCCCACTCTGTGTTACCAAATATTCTTAACCTCCTAGTCACTTTAAATACTGATATCACTCTAGTAAATTGAGACAGACAGGCTTGAAGCGCAGAGTAGTTATGAATTCTGCACAGTGATGAAAACATATCTCAATAGATCACTGATAAGGCTAAATAGAAGGCGAAAAAGGAAAAAAAATTGATGACATAATAGCCACATACGCCAAGCGATTTATACCAAAGTCAATAAATGTCGATCAATATGCAACCTCCTTGAACTACCATCAGAGAATGGTTACAATACTATCCCGTATCAATGCCACAGATTAACCCAAACTAATCGTAAAATGCCGCCCGGTGTGTAATACCCCTCCAACTACGCAAAAATACCATGCCGAACCACCCCCAGGGTGAAATCAACAAGCGCAGCTGCAACAACTGTCGCCAACGGAAGGTCCGATGTGATAGGAAACACCCGTGTGAGGCATGCTCACGGTTGGGGAAAGACTGTGTATTTCCCGGGGCAAAGCGGGCGTCCCGAAAATTGAATAGACCTCCGGTTTCTGAATTAATGGCTCGCTTGAAACAGTTGGAAGATGCTGAGAGGCTTCGATCAATGCATCCTGCAGGCAAGGGTGACACCGTGTCTAATCTAGGAAAATGTAGTGAGGATCAGGTACCTGGTTCAACCAGAACAAATATTGAGAAACCAGATCAGAGTGGCCGGTTGGTAGTCAGAGATGGGAGGAGTCGGTATGTTGATGATGATGCTTCTGTGATATTTGGAGATAAGGTAGGAAAGTTGGTGTTCTTTGAATGGCTCATCGGTGGTTGCTGATAATTTACAGATCCAAGAGCTGCGGGATGTGGTTGAAAGTTCATCGTCGGAGGATGATATTAAGACAGAAGATATCTTGGGACCATTTGGCCTCCCGCACGGAGGCCTTGTTGGAGATACTAATTGGACCAACATGAGTTCTCAAGGGTTCCATCCTCATTCAGCCCAATTATCCATGTTGTGGCGTATCTACCAAACTCACGTTCACCCGTTGATTGCTGTCCTGCATGTACCATCAGTGGAGCAGATCGTGCGCGACTCAGCTGATGGCATCGCTTTAGAGCCCGGCAGCAGATCCCTGATGTTATCTGTCTGCTTTGCTGCTGTCGTTAGCATGGCACCTGATCAGTGTGCATCAGTACTTGGACAATCGCATGACATAGCCATTCAGGGCTTGAGTGTAGCTGTGAACGGGGCCTTAAAGCAGGCCAACTTTATAAGGTCCCAAAATATCTCTGTTCTTCAAGCAGCGGTGGTCTTTCTGCTGTGCTTTCGCGTAGTAGGTGACACAAGGATTGTATGGGCTGAAGCTGCCGTGGTTGTGCGTATCGCTCAGGGCCAGGGTATTCATCGTGATGGATCAAAATTTGGCCTAAGCCCTTTCGAAACAGAAATGCGTCGACGATTGTGGTGGCATGTCTGTATATTAGACATGCTTGCTTCAGAGGATCAAGGAACCGATACCCAGATCAAACCAGACACGTTTGATACACGTCTCCCCTCCAACGTCGATGGCTATGACCTAGTCCCGGATATGACAGAGCTACCATCCGAGAGAATGGGGTATACTGATATCACTCTCTGCATTATCAACTGCCAAATTGCGGCTAGCGTCTCCCAATTGGGTCCTTCCTTCGGTCGGGATTCGAAGATATCAATTAGTGACCGGGAGGCCCACGTCAAAGCTCTAGCATCTCGTCTTCAAGACCACTATCTGGACCATTTTGACCTTGGAGTTCCTATACAATGGATGGTCGCAACGATCGGTCGGCTCATGCTGTCGAAAGTATGGTTGGCGATCCACATACAAAAGACATCAAAAGGCGTCAACGAGTCGGCTTCCACGAAACAAGTAGCCGATCCTATCTTCCAAACCGCCGTCGAAATCACCGAATTTGCTTATTTCTTGCAGGAAAATGAAACTACTGCACATTTTGCCTGGTTATGCCGAAGCTACAAGCAGTGGCACGCCTTAGCTTACGTTCTGTCGGAACTCTGCGCTCGGGACATCAGCCCGGAAACCGACCATGCCTGGAACGTGGTAACCAATATGTACAATAAGTGTGTGAAAGAAGCGCCTGTGACATACTCCCTGTTCCAAAAGCCTCTGTCGCGGCTGATGGAGCGCGCCGCCACGGCTAGGGCTGAAAAACTGGGAATTTCTCGTGAGGTCCTAGATGATCAATCGGCAGGGACTTTGGAGTCAAGTATGGGGGCCCTGAATAGTCAAAGCAAACAAAGCCTGTTCCCTCCCATGCCAAACGTTCATAATTCATGGCATATTCCTAACGGTGACGAGTCTACCGAACCAGTTTATTTCGATAGCACTGGCCTGATCCGCGAAGTGTCTGCCTCTGGAATAACCGACCATCTTTACTCTAACATAGACTGGCTCTTTGAGCCCCTGATGTGAGAAATTAGCTAAGCAACCTACAGTATTTCCTCTTCACCATGTAAGTGGTGCTTAGATTATCTGACCCCCGTGGCCGGTGTTTATCTCAATGCAGTGATCAGTCCTGGAGGCAAACGTACATGTGCTAAAGCTTCAGAAGAATTCACTGCTCCACATAATGAGGCCAGCACCGAAGCCAAGGATTACACATATAGGAAGATCAAGACTAGGGGCCTCAAAAGCTCACTCTCCAAAATTGTCGATGGCACAAACTGCCACCCTTCCCACTAATATGCCGTGATGACAGTATAAATGTTGCGATTGGAAAAGCGGACTACATGTTAGCTTCTAATAAGACCAAAGGTCAATAAACAAAACCATCGGAATATACTACGTGGCTGAGAGAAGATGTAGGCACGATCCCATTTCGTTAAGGGCAAACTTCAACCATAACTCCATAGGAATGGACAGTAGTGGCGTAGGTGGAGAAGATTTTGCCCTAAGTTAATCTCTTTATTTCTGATCCTACTGCGTACCTTCAGTTGAAATTAAAGAGATTGTGCCAGAGAGATATCATCCCAGATTTTCATCGGACAATTAGCCGTTGATTGTTATACTATCTTATAAATGTGGGTCTATGCGTAAGTCAGTACATACTCCGTACGGGATTATGCCCCATGGGAGGCGAAAGGTCCGAGCCATAATCTAATTCAACCCGCTATAGTTGAACCCCACTTGGCTGTAGCGTCCAACATCCCACAACTGTTGATTGACGGAAAACACATCCCCAATTGATCGCTTTGCTGCGCGAGGAAGCAATAAGACTGCCTATCATGCCAGATCCCAAGATGGAACTGCCCGTGACAGATGACTACGTTCATGTCCAGCTCCTTAATGGAGGAAGCATGACGGCGCAGTCCCACATACTCCACGCGGGGGAGGAGCCGGAAGAGTTTCGGCTGTATAACTGGGCGTTTTTTATCCATCACGTTAAACAAAACCGACGCATGATCTGGGATCTGGGAATGTCATCAGTACGTCTCTCTGCTCTCCAAGCCTCGGTCCCTGCTCAGAAACATAAAGTATTAATTGGTCAAAGGTTCCAGAAGATTTTCCCCCAGCTATCGTCAACGGACCATTTAAAGAAATTCATCCTCAGGATCCTCACGAGTCGATTGAAAAGCAAATCGAGCGTCGTAACGGGGTTGGAGCTGATGAAATCGACACCATTTTGCTCAGGTTCGAAAACAATAATTGTCCCTTGCGCTGACTGCAGCGCTCGCAGTTTGGGTACGATACAGCTGTCTTACCTATATATAGTCATGCACATTTTGATCACTGCCGACCAGTAAGCCAGACCTTTAAGAATGCGACTGTGCTTTTCGGCCCTGGTACATCTGAATACTGCGGCCCAGGCCATTTCGTGAACCCATCCTCTACATGGGACGGAAGATACTTCGATCCAGAACGGGCGACAGAACGATGGGAGACGTTGCAGGGGCCATGGAAGCGTTTTGGGCCGTTCGAGCGCGCGATGGACTTTTTTGGAGACGGGAGCTTCTGGGTCATTCAGGCTCCAGGCCATATGCCAGGTAATATGTGTGCTTGTGCTAGGCTCGCCACAGGCGAGTGGGTTATGTTGGCTTCGGATTGTTGTCATTCACGGTACTCGATTTATTGATTTTCTCGAGACCTAAACTAACTCTTACACAGGGCACTACTCGATGGTACCAAGGACTTCGGGACCTTCGAGGTCGGCGGGACCATGGCTTGTCTCCACACAGATGTCACTGCAGCAAAAGATACGCTGGCACGGATTAGATTGTTGGAAAAAGAGCTGGGGGTTCACGTTGCCTTAGCGCATGACGCTACCTGGATGCAGGAGGAGAATGATCCAGTTTTATTCTCTCTCCTGGACGAGAAGTTCGTTAAAGATATGCGTGCCGCGTTTCCACAGCAAGAGCCGTTCTAGCGGGGCTTTTATCGGCCATATAGAGTTAATTCGAAGTATGGGATGTTGGGCGTGTAGTTGTAATAGCATTCAATTGGTTGAGGCTTTGAGATTATATCATTGACTACAGCCCTTACCGGAGGGTTCGGCCTGGATGAAATTTAACCTGTACTGTTGATATATAAAAGGCATAGTTTTGCATCACGCTACCAATCGTACTGAGTATATAAAACGACCTTGTATTGCAAAGAGGGTTTGAAAGGGCCCAAGGAGCAACAGGAGCACTGGAACCTGCTTGAATTTAATTTGTTTGCGTTTACCTGAAAATATAAAATACCAATATTTTATTTAGTTCAACATACTTGGGCGTAACGTGTATTGAAATTGCGGACGTAATGGAATGCTTATATGCTGCATAGCCGATTAAACTGCGATGATGTTTTGACTATCGCGTAAAGGTCTCTTGTGGGTGTTAGAGACAGCAGGATGTTCACCAGCAATTCAGGTGACAATAATGATAGATTTGGAGACATCTAGGCAGCATAATGTTCAATCACTAGAGAAAGGGAGTTCGAGAGGTACCATCTCAACTGTAGCTATACTGAAAGAAAGAAGAGGGCATCCGAAACAACATTGGGCGGGGTTTGGAGTTAAACAGATGTCACATGATATAGCTGCGCTGCTGTGGCCGGTAGTCATTGTTTAGATTCTATCCTGGTCACCTCAGCTTACCAGTCGACTTTGCTAGTGAAATAAGAAAGTGTTCGGGGAGGAGCGACACCATTATTAGTATTTATGCAAGGCACGGGCCGCATATTTCCGCCAAGGCTTGGTCGGTTCTGTGGCTCTCGGTTCTATACCGACCTTGATCATTGTATAATACGCACAAGCTGCCTTTATTCATGAAAGCTTTAGGAAGCATACGCTGCCTATCTACGTAATGTTCCAATCTTAGTTCAAATGGGTTCATTATAAATGACTTCCAAACACATTGCGCAGTCTCTATGCGTGCTATGCAGGCAAGCTCCGACTGTTGGGTCACATATTCTTGTTGCGTCCTGCTTTTTTTCGTGGTTATAGCTCGTCTAACTCGTTGGCAGACCAAGATCAGAAATTGCACACTATTGGATAGGTCCGATGGGACCACGATCTTAGCCAGCTAGGTGATAGGATAATGACATATGATGACTAGATCGAAACGTAAAATATCTTTCCGCCCGGAACATGAAAAGATGTGTTAGAATGTGAAAGCCAGCCCGTAACCTTCCATAACCCTATTCAGATGGCGGCACAGCTTTCATCGTTTGGACCGCTTGTCTGATCAGCCGAGCTTCTGAGGAATGAAGCTCAACATACTGGGAACGCACATCCAAATCGAGTGAGCCAAACAAGGGGGTAAAAAAAGTTTCCTCTCGATCGCACTGCCAAGCTCGGCCTTCTGTGCCAAATGATGTAAAAGCATACACAAATTCCAACTCAGGATGTTCTCCAAGATATCTCATACAAGTATCGAATGCTTGTTTCTCGGCATCCTGAACATCTCGAGGCACGTTCAATGCCTTTGCCTCATGGAAGGCAAGAACGGCTAATTTACTATCTTGACCAAAATATTCTATCGTGATATCCACCCGTCGACGGCCATGTCCCTCCGGAGGAGGCTCCAAGGAGATAGCCCATTCCTTCTCTGCAAAGAGGTGTTTATTCCATAAATGAGACCATAATTTGGCGGAAGCCATTCGTTCGAAGATTGCGCTTGGGCTAGCTCCCAAAGACACTTAAGAAGTTTGTCGGTGATCAGTGACATTATCTTCCTATGACTGGTTAGAAGACAAAAGATTGTCTAAGTATCGCTCACGTACCAGTTAGTTGTTAATTCCGACTTGCCGTTGATCTATGGGTTTTGGCTAAGGGTCCGCTAAAGGTGATCAGCGATGGTTGTATTTGCGATGCAGAATTGATAAAATGAGTTGGAAAGCTGGCATGTGTTGAAGTCAGCTTCTGCCCCAGACGAGGAGTCGATCCCAGCCCTTTATAGCTTCAGGGAAATTCTCAAGCACTATGACATTGAGGTCTCGAGTGTCGTAAGTACCAACAGGATTCTGTTTATTCGTTACTCGGCACACAGAGTTAAAGGCTGGTACAACGTTGCAATGTCACGAACACCAACCAACTCTAGCCGCTGGGTTGCTTCTGAGCACGGATGAGGCGTTAGGCATCGATTAAAGCAGGGATACTAATCCCACTACCTACTCCGGCCAACCAGGAAACCAGTTCTACCGCTAGCAAGCCCTTGGCTGAGCTCAGAGAGGTGCTATACAAACACTACCCGCCGCACTAGGGATGCAAAATGAGCCCTTCAACAGTGAGCTGGCGGCTTACTAGAACTAGGCATATAGCCACCAATGCAAAACACAGCGCTTTGGCTTCCTCGATGCCGTGGTTAGTGGAGCGCAGAACCTAGTATCATCCTGTAAAGTAGATCCAGAAATGCACCGCTCAGCTCTCCTGGCAGTGGCAATGGCCTCCAGGTTAAGCTGATCGGAGGCTGTTGAGTCTACGTTCGCGATCCTCCTGTGATGCTTCGCAATGTCTGTGCGGGTCCTCTTGTTATGCGCGGCTGCCTGAATTTGACCTACCTAGTACGTGCTAGGTATTCTCAGTATTATCCTGAAGCAGTTAGGTTATATGTAGGCAAGGACAGGGTTGGCCACCTTGAAACGAACGACGAGCAAATCGAAGCCCAATTTTGAACAGTTCTAGCGTAGAGTTAAGGCTGGGACATACAAAATGAGGCACATGGCTTCCATAAGTCGAGCCAAAGGCAGCTAGATTTGAAACTTGGCCACATTTCGAGCAGCCTTTCCGCGAGATTTCGACCAAACTTCAAACCAGCAGCTGTTGTTCTATGATCGCGTGCTCAAGAGACATACGGACAGTTCAGAATGGTAGGGTATCTCTCGAAAGCGGAGCTTCAGCAACTTAAACGAATTGGGAGTTCAATATTGACACCCGGATATGAGTTTGAAGCTGGAAAGACTAATGTTCTTGCATTCAAAGTGATTGACATTTGTATGCTTCCGTAGGCGCCGCGATGTTCCGTACCGTAAGAGGTATCAAGAAGTCTTTAAGTTGGTCAGGCCTTTGTTTGCAAAATAGAATTAACCCACAAGTTGTAGGCGACAACTAGCCAATTGAACGTGGATCACGAACCCAGCCATAGACAGCGGAATCTGTAGGCAATGTTGAAATATATCGAAGGGGGAATCAATGAAGAGCTTTTGTATATAATTAAGATGAATTGAGAAAATACCACCGATGCTTGCGCCCAAGACAGTATCTGTAGGTCAGAAGGGTTGCTGGTGCGGTAGAGTGCTTGGATGTTAACGCTAGCCATCGTTGAACCACAATGGTCAAACGTTCTCGAGGGTATATTAGCACCGTTTATCACAAGGATGTTCTTGGTGCTGTAGCTTTACATGTGCGGTACTTAGTGTAAAATCATAGATGAACTTAGTTAGACGGGCGTTGACCTGTCCGACAGAAACACTTGTGGACTCCACACTGCGTTAGAAGGGCTGAGAACCAGGAGATCAAAGGATGCGTACGTATATTGCAATTAAGGTCTTTGCAGCTGCATAGAGCACCATGATTCTGGGTGACGAAGGGCACAATCAATAATCATAAAAATCATTCTCTAACATGAACCTCTAATCTCATGAAAGTCCCATCAATTTAATCATTTAAGGCCCAGAGAATTATATACAACAACATAGCTGCCTAGCGCCAAAGTAGTAAGCCAACGTAATTTAAACTAACAATGTTTCATAATTGCAAATCCATAACCCTGAACTATTGACCTTCACAATCCTGATCTCTTTTCCTTTTCCTGCAATCGGTATATCTGATCTCTGACTTGAAACAATAAAGGAAATTCCAATAACTTTCTCTGACATACACAACGGCCGGGTCTTTGCACGACTGGTCAAACATAAATCAAGAGGGTATTCTGCAGCTTTCAGGTTTACCACAAACTCCTGGAACAGTTTTTCATACTTCTCTGAGCAATGGAGGTTATCAGCAGCCACGTGTGTCGCGTGTTGATTTATAACCTCAATGACTTCAGTGTCAACTATACATCAGCATGTTAGCTGGAGCTTATCATATAAAATAGTCCACATATGACCCTAGCATGTCAACATCTTCTGGCTGACCCCGTATAGCTTCTCGAAGACGCCGGAATCATGCCGATCCCCATCGTTGTAAAGTCGAGCATCGGCCACGACATCGCCTTCGTGGACTTTCCCGTGCGCCCGACTGATAATTTGACACTCCTCCTGCTGGCGCAACGTAGCTTGTCGCGTTTGTATGTTAGCAGAAAGTGCTCCCTGACTGTCTTTCCATGGGACCGCAGGTTTAGTAATTGTAACCCTGAAGAGTTGCTAACGATAGTGTCGTCACTGTCCTCTATCGCTCGAAAGGATTCTTCTTGAAGGGCTAATGAGGTCTCTCGCTTCGTCTCATCGGTCAAGGTGGCGTCTGTAGACTGTGGTGGAAGCTGGAGACTCGTAAGCCAGTACAACACGAACTGCGTCTTCGTTGGTCTCTCCGGGGTTCCCTATGGGATTAATGTCAGATTTTCGACCCATGTTTTACTCCAAATGGCTCTGGTGTATCAAATACTCACAAAGTAGAGAAAAGGAGAGGAAAGGCTTTTCGCTGTGGTATATATCAACAAAAGTCCTTGGTCGCTGTTTGTTCGAAAGGCAAGGCACAGTAGCAGGTGGAGAGACAAACGTATACAGGAGGGCTAAAGAATATGAGCAGTTAGGGTTCCACAAAAGGTTGAATGAGACCCTTATATATCCAACACGAGGCCTTTCTTCTAACATTTCTAAATGAATGCTTGGTGTGAACTATTCACTGCCGCAGAAAGTGCCAGGTGATTAGCGTGGGTGGCAACCAATTAACTCAGGTGAAGACTGTGGAGAGACAAGTGGGTATGTCAATCTTTGGGGAGACCCTGTCAATACTCCACATGAAGTTACGAAATTATGTGTAACGCGGAAGAGGCTCTTTTACCCCCTATGTACTGAGCCACAGCAATAGTTCTTGCTACAGCGAAGCGTGTCAGGTGAGTATAGAATATTGAAGTTATTTTATAATGGACAGTGACATGGCGAAAATGATGTGATATCAGCATAGTAAAGATAATACAACAATCTCCGTGAAAAGCACATTGACAGAAGACAACTATATCAACATATCCAATCTAGACCAATTATTGATCTGGAGCCTAATATTCACATCCAATTCCAATAAAGAAGAGCGCATTGCGCCAATGAGTTACTAACAAAACTATTCAACAAAAAACAACCGGTTAGTACCCTATCAGCACCCGGGCCACGGTAGCCTGAGAAAATTTCCATCAATAGGCACCGTGAGCAAGATGCTAGATACAGCAACTAAATACATCATCTTGTAGGGTCAGCTGTATTCCTCTTTTTTTAATAGCCACCCATCCCCAATCCTAAGTCTAGTGATAGCCACCCAGATATCCTTTGCAGATCCCCAAAATCGACAGATCAGTTGTAGCAATGGAAAGCTCCCCTTACTGAGATACCCATTGGTTCCGGTATGGGCTGAAAACAGTTAAATAGTATAATATCTAGGAGTATCTCCTATGATCTAATCGACTGGGCTATATAGGGCTCATCTTAAACCATAGCTTAAGCAGAGGTTCCTAGTATTGAAGCTATCTAAACCCATCTACTGGATGGATTTGTCACGAGGAATTGGAAAGCGCCACCTTGTAGTACTCTCTGTGATACTGTGTGACAGGAAATCTCAATCATCTAGGTTCTATTGGTCAGAATGTTTACAGATCGCGGATCTCAATGGTCTGGTGTAGCTACTAATTACAATGTTCGTGACATAGTCGCGGTATTCTCTTCCTTACTTCATTACAAATACTGGTGGGACGTGGGCGTCATTGATGGGTAGATTGGCGATACTCTGGTAGACCGTCAAGCGGTTAATCACCTTGTCGCTTGGTCGCCAGAAGAAGTGAAGACTATAGCTCAGCTTGACGTTCTTTCTCCTCTTACCGACCACGCCCTTGTTGAACACACTGCGCTGGGACCGGTGTACTGACCAGGTGGTGTAGGACTTTGGAACACTGCAGCCTTTGGTGGCTGAGCCCCACACACTAGTGACCAGTGGGAACGCAATCCACGGAGTGGAATTTCTTGATGTTGAACTGAGTGGTGGTGAGGGTAGGATAGAAATAATCTGGACATCAACCGGCAGTTGCTCAGCTGTCTTTTCTGCATGGCACAACCGATATTCGAATTGATAGCATCAACATTCCGGCCTTTCATCTAATGTATGTTCACGTTGCGTTCGCTCTTTTTATTTTAACTTTAAATTTAATAAATTAATAATTTCTAGTATTTTATTTTAGTTTATTCATATACTAATATATATTTTTTTGCCGTGGGAGGAACGCAGACATACACATTTGGGCATGGGAGAACTGGGGTTACAATGGATACCATCAAGATATAAATGCATGCTATATTATCTTATTGACTTGCTTTTCTGTCCAGGATAACTCGATAATCTTCAATTGTACTACCATCGTACATGGATAGATAATTAGCTTATCAGACAAACATCATACAAAGACAAAGGCCCCGTTCTCATTGATGACCCGCTCAGAAAGGTTAACATCGCTTTCAACTGACTCTCCATTTTGATTGAACAGGCCGGCGCGTAGCACCGGCACTTCGCCGTCTCCTTCAATCTCGAATCTGACATTTTCGGCCGACCCGGAGAAGTTCTCGCCGTCCCATTCGAAGGATCCTAGAGCAAGCCGATGTCAGAATAGTTTGACTAGATTGGACATTTGTGTATCACCCACCGTCGTTGTTTCCGAGGAACTCATCCAAGTCGATCTCCGACTCCTGGAGCTCTCCCTCTTCGTTCCTAAGAAGCGCGAAGAGGATGTGGTTATCCCTGATCTCGATATCCTCAGCACTCAGGTGGAAGCTCATGGTGAATGCAAAGAGAGTATACGACTTTAAAAGAAGATATGAGAGGGTGAGGAAAGATGGCTGTTGTTTGAAGAAGCAAGGGTGAAGAGGTTGATTGACCAGACTGATAGAGAAGCGAAAGAGGTGGTCAACAGGTGGGCTTTATATCCCCTCAACTATCAACAACAGAGCATACCCCACGTTGCACTGTCACATGGATCCATGATGTTCAACACATGGCCTTCGATCATTAGTCCAGTACTCCCGCATCGCTGCAGGTAGTGGAGAGGCGAAGGAGCACAGCAGGGGACCACAGCGACTCCATCAAGAGATGGTGTTTCAACCCGCGCTGGGAGATGGCTTTCGAGTGTCCAGGCAACAACCATAGCGGAGAAACCAGGTGATCCTTGCCGAATAAAATTGACACGGGCGCCGCTGTAGATGAGAGTCCCCCACTCGGTGTGGTTGTAACAGTGTAGAGGCTCTTGGCAGACAGGTCAATAGTGGACCCTGGAGGGGAATGGGTCCATCAGTGGGCGGGGTACGCCCCGTTGGAGGGTCGCTATCAACAATCAATATGGCGTCAGGTGGTACCAGACCAAGATATTAATATAATCTATGGTATTATCTGGTCGGTTCTGCCGGATCTATGGGCGGTTGGATGATTGAAGTGTGGAAGATGGCGTGTATTCACCCCGTCCTGCCCGTTTCTGATGGCGACATCGCATCCATGCCAGGGTCCGCATTTATTGGTCCGCATGAAGGACGCCAAGGAGGTTATATTGCTGCAAGTGGCGTAGGGCTGACGTGATCTCGCAGCTCTGTGCTGCATCCACTTCCAGCTGCGTGAAATTGACTCTGTTGTTGCGTTATTGTGGCTTGGATACTTCCATTCCGAACCAAGACCTGCAAATGTCAAAGCGGAAGTGGGTTTCAACCTGCAACCAGCCACAAATCCTTTCATATCTTATTCGTTGGCAGTCAAACTTCCCAGTCGGGTTGTACAAAGACGGCTGATCAGCTTTGTGGATTGAGATCACAAAATCGCGAAATTGAGTGTAATGTGCAATCCATTGTCACCCAAGTGGTCTCCTGGTGCAAAGCAGACCCCGGAACGCCAGAAAAGAGGACTCAGCGAAGAGGCACTGAAACAGTAGTGAGCATATTAAATGTTTGATCGATCCATGCATTGCTTGGCGCATACATAGGCAGCCAATATTAAGAGGGCTGCCACCTGTTCCCTTGGCGCTTGGCCATCATTCCCAGTGATACTAAACTAATCTGTTCAAATTCCACTTTTACTGGCAGTCAAAATCGGCATAATATGCATTGCATCCATTTATTCTCTTTATCTATCACACGTGCGAAAAATGAGCTACCCTATTGTTCCCTTTTATTTGTATAATTGTTCCTATATATCTTGAAACTCCAGGCCTTGGCACAAAAGTAATTCAGAGCAGGAGATTCAAACTCAAAGGCTGGGTTAATGCTGCTATTCATTTCATTTTGATTATGTACTTTTACCAAAGAGCCACTTGTGCTACGGGAACTCTGCTGTTGCTAGTCTATTCTTTGGCTCAAGTTTCATTATTCCTGGAATAAATCTTTTGTCCTCTCTGAATACCTCATATTCTGATATCCTTCAAAACGAGCTTTTCTTTTCGGCATGACTGGCTTTCCATGATGTACACCAGGATATTTAATGTGCCCTGATGGAAGATTTTGCAGTATTTCAATAGGAATGGCCCCAAGAACTCACACTGTTTCATATGTGTGTTTGTGTAACCCCAGCCAATTCGAAGCTGCGATTCAGCACTCCTCCATATAGGCGCTCAAATCATGTCATTATCCTTGGCACGGGCCCAATCTGCGGGCACAGTATTACCACAGTTTGCAAGTTGAAAATATGTAAACAATATATCTCCTTGGCCACGGTTGACATGAATGTTGTTGCGATTTTTATCATTCAAACTGTATGAGAGGTGCCATTCAATGGAGATATCAATTGTACATACTTACCTGTATGTACAAATTTATTATCTTATAGTATCTTTACGTTTGCAGTAGCTGTGTACCTAGCAAGCCAAGGAGTCTCTTGCAATTGTTTGCCAGTAGCGTATATCCCATGTTGGCTGCGAAGGCATTGGCCTAACCGAAAGTAAGATGTCATCGCTGGTTGTATGACATCTGCAAAATAATTTCTCGGATACCAACAGGCACACACGAACTCTTACTATTACGCTTGGAGCGAAGCTCAAATTTCAAGTGTCACGTTTAGTCGGGATCGGATTTAAATCACCAATCTGTATATGTGAACCTCAGGCAGCAAAACTCGGCGTTAGGCATCAACACTTTCTTTGGGTTTGACCCAACGCGTTCAACATATCATCCCCTCACCATCCAAATCACCAACATGTCGAAAGATCCACTTTACAAAGGTCTAGGGCATGTCTTAGGAGAAATCTCTCTAGATACCATCCAGCCAAGAGATGGTCTTGTCACCAAAGTCGATTTAACAACATTAACATCATACAACCTACTTCCAAAACAGCGCAAAACAATCGTCGTCCCGGGTACGTAGATCAACTCTTATCTCGATACAAGTGCTCAACGTACCAGGCTCACCCTCCATATGGAGACCCCCGAATACACCAATAAAGGTGAAAGTAGATGCGGGGAGATACCAAATGGACCCAAATCGACATGTATTCCCCAAATGCTCTCTCGAGCCCCTCTTCAGGGCATTATCGCTCACACAGCCAAACATGAAACTCAATGACATCGATCTTGTGACGGATCGACGTAATCTCCGCCTCTTGCTGGGTTTTGTGAGTGGCAAGAAGGGTCCATTCCGCATCGACGTGGAGGTCATCAACAGCACAGTATTATTTTCCTGCTGGACCCCGAGAGCAATTAATTATGTTAAGGGTTTCCATGGCTATGGGCATGAATTTGAAAAGGTATCTACCCGCCAACCAAAGGTAGTCAGGGATAGCTTGACACATAATCGAATCATTCGCTACATGTTCGGGGATGTTAAGATTATTATGCGATATGAAGTCGACGGCTGCACCGGGTCTGACAGGGACATTCACATGGCAATGCTACATCAGAGGTCCGAAAGACTCCAACAGGCTATACAGTAATAAAGCGTGGAAAGCTAGTGGCTCCGTCTCGGGTTATCGAAATTAAAACTGGAGCAATTGGGAAAAATTTGGATATCTCCAAGAACACAGAACAACTTTGGTTTTCCCAGACACCCTTGCTCTGTGCTGGTCATTATGATGAAGCCGGGAATTTTACCAGCATTACGAAAAAGAACTTCTTAAAGCTGGGAAAGCTGCAGAGGTGGGAGAACAATCATCAAGAACAGTTGAATAAACTTGCAACGTTGCTTCGAGTTATTGTTGAGTTGGCTAAAGCAGCGGCTTCGAAGAAATTCGCATTAGTTTTGTCAGAAGGTACATTGAAATTATTTGGTTTGGTGAATCAAAATGATAAAGGATTGCCTGTTGACTTGCACTCTATGTGGGAGTAGTTCGGTAGTGCCACCGACGCATTTGGATAGACTCTTTTTGTCAGATGGTCTTTCAGTCAATGTTTCAATCTATCTGGATTGTTGTTGTGCACTCCGTCATGAGTCGTTCCGAAAGGGCTGTGAGGCTGGAGTGTTATGGCAGCTTCTGCTTCTTCTTTTTGTTTTTCTTTTTTCTCTCTTTCTTTGTGTTGACAGGGAAAACATGATACTGTTATACTCACGCCACAGAATATTTCGAATCAATGAGCTGCTTCTGACTTCTTATTCTGCTGCTACGGAGTCTGGCGATATCCGTCTACAGTTAAGCAACACTTCGGTATTATCTTCAAGAATATTTTTCATCATTCACCAGTATACATGCGAGACGCCCGTATGGGTTAATGAAATCGATCGCCTGAGGATGAAACATAACCCATACCGAATGACAGTGCAAAAATTGGTAATACTTAGAATTTGCCTTGACAAACAATGGACATTGCATGATATCCACGTGGCAGCCAGCGTGGTTGACAATTACGTGAAAAAACACCATGGTTGCAGTTCAATCATATATTGCTATGGGTATAACTCAGGAGCCAAGATGGGCGAACAAATGCAAGACCACTTCGGTCCCTTAACAGAAAAAGGTAAACATCGATAATTCAACTCGCAAGTCGCGAAGAAGTCATAACAACATAGCTCATAGACAAAATTTCCCTCGGTACAACCGAGCAAGTGAAGAAAGCAAATAAACCATCCACCAGATGGTTGCATAAGCGGGTACAATATCCGGCTATTCAACAGGCACAGTCAAGCGAATCAAGCCCGACAGACAGTTGGGTAATGCAAGGTATTCCCATAAAGGTGAACACTGATCCTCCATAAGAAACCGAAGAGAGTCCGGTGATAAGATCATCTATCCCCTCGGGGGTAGGAAGTTTTCCTCCGATCGATACCAATGATCTAACCTGATCTAATCTCACTCAGAAGTGGAAGAGGTAATTCGTGATCGAACTAGGTGGGTAGAGTAGCCCGTAGCCACGGCCATAATCCTCAGATAATGACAGTCATGGTCATATAACCATATATACCGGATCTGGAACATCGATATAGAGGAAAAGGAGTTGAGAGAACAATCCGTCATTTGTGACGGAGCCACTTTTTCATTCAGCTCTTGTCATCGCGCTGGCGCAAGCGGTCAACACCGCCGCGAACGGTGTCGCGAAGACTGAATCCTCCGAACAACCAGTCATTTGAGTGACGACCGTAGTGGTTCACGGTTCCACTGTAGCGACGGTAGTCGTCACTCGATTTGCGGGAGTGGTAGGAGTCGGATCTGCGCTTTGTGGGGTGTGTCTCCCTGATGGAAGAAGGGGAGGCGGGGGGAGACATTTGGGTAGGGCTGGCAGAGCGACGGGGAATGCTGATGCGAGCCATTTTGTCGCGTTTGAGGATGTAGGTGCTCTCGGAATCGGAGCGACGCGAGCGTGTGGTGGTTGGGATATCACCAGGAGCGGGTGATTTGGACCTCGAGCGAGAGCGGGAAGCGAGGAGTCTTCCTGCTGTCAGGGAGAGTCGGTTGGTTTTTGTTTGAGATTGGGTTGAGGTAGTAGGCCTTTCTGGAAGGCTGGAGGAAGAGTTGGATGAGGAGGTAGTGGTTGTATGGGAGAGGGAATGCTCAATGCCGGACCGCTGTTGTTGCAGGATGTCTACTTGAGGGGTAGTAGTGTTCTGATCTTTCATCGCTTGAAGCAGCAGAAATAGGGAAGCTTGGTATTAAGATATCTAAGCAGAGATAATTGTTGCTGACGAGAAGAAGAAATCGCAGAGAAGCACGGGGTCGCGAGGGTTATTTATGTTTCCTGTCGGCCCTCCCGAAAGGATCCCCCTTGACGACAGTTTATCTTCTAACTCATTCCCCTCCTGGCCTATCGTGATGGGACACTGTCAAATTGGCACGCGGCCCCCTGTCGGAGGTGACCGTGCCGACGAATGGAAGGATGCCAACAGGGCATCGGGCCCCATCGATAGGGCTTTAGCGGGGATTCTTGTTTCTGTTTTGACTCAAGTCGGTGAGGGTCGTGGGGAGACCCACTTCTCTGCCCTACGAGGTACGCGGTTTAACCAATCACCAGCTGTGATGGACCCGCACAACCCATGAAGAGGCTCGAATTCACCGCTTCTGCCTGGAAGACTCACCCTTCCCATAGTCACTCCCAACTCCCTACAATGGAAATGAGTCTGCCTGATCATACTGGCTTCCTTCCCATCCCGAATACGAACTGTCGTGGTTCAAGACAATCTGTCCCCATCCGTCGCACAGCTGTCTTTTTCCCTTCCTTTCGTGACTGTGGACAGAAGATCAGTCAGAAAAAGGAAAGAGAACCCCTCACTTTGACAGAAACGAGACGCATGTTCAGCTGATACATTCCGGGCTAAGACAACGCCCGGCCCAGAACTAGTTTCTAGCGTACTTCGAGAAGACACGAAAGCCAAGTCATTCGTCTTGGCCCCCACCCGGACTAAATTCCAACAGAGCACATTCTCACTGGCTACCGCGTCAACAAGATGATGACAGGAAATTACATTACTTCATGGTCTGGTTTTAGGGCTGAAAACTGACCAGAATCCATGGTCGGCTTCCCATTACGGCTGACTACATACCGCGGTATGGGCCTGTGGAAACCACCTAACATTATCGACTTCTAATTTTGATCCCAAACATAGCATCCCGCGGAGATAGCGATCCAGACCCGCATCGCACTTCTCCAATTAATTTGACCAATGCAACCTTGACCACTGCATTCCGCCCGGATATCGGAACATTCTTCGTTCCACTTGAGGCTCTATCTTTACCCAATGACATCATGATTGGCGCGCCCCGTTTGCCAAGAGGCAGTCATCGGCACGTTCGTTCCGTGCTAGTCCGAATGGCCTCGGGCGTGTCCTTCCTCTTCTGTACGGAGTATGTCAGGATGCTTGGTCGATTATGATAGGTCCGGTGGTAGGGCAACACCATGGGTACCCTAACGGTAAGTCTGGGGTAAAGTTAGATCCGGTACCTTTACTATGTGCTGGAGTAAACGGCTGATCTCAAGTACTAAATTAGGGTGAACTATGGATTTGTATAATTGAGATTCTCGATTCGTCTCATTTTTTTTTCCTTTCTATCTTTTCATCTCATCCGTTATCTGACTCAAAAGCAGTTCGAACGCCTCCCCATTATGCTGCCTCTAATGCAATGCAGATGACTCCTTCCCCTTTCAACCCGCGAGAATCAGTAAACACGGAAATCAGACTACCAACCACAAGCATGATAATGATGATTACAAAAGCAAACTACAGAATAGGAGCTCACAAACACACAAGATCATGAAGAAAAAAAAAACAAGATGGAAATCACTCCTCCTTAAGCGTCCACAAACTCGCACTCGGCCGCCTCCAAGACCGCGGCTGCTCTGAGTGACACCGGCGATGGTTTCTATCAACCGCCAAATGCTTAGGCAGGCTAGAAAGTTCCCGGCCTCTATCAGGGGCAGCCTTCTGCACAGAGTGTTGCTGCGGCACCCAGTATGAAACCACCACATTCTGGCCGGCAGTGGTCGTGGTGGGCAGGACGAAAAGTGACCGAGCCTTATCCAACGGCGGCCGGATCATGCGGCGCAATGATCCAGAGCCATAGCTGTACCCAGTGGTAGGGCTGGTGTGTTCGACTGTGGTCTTGGAATGGGGCCAGATCCGATAATGGGGGCGGGTGGTCTTGGGAGGAACGATCCCAGCGGACGCAGCATCGTCTTCAAGATAGTCACCCGAGACAAGTGGAGTGAGAAACTGTTGTTCGAGCTGAGTCTGCTGTTCTGCAACTTGCAAAAGAGGGGCGTTACGACGGGGTCCTGGCCCGCAGTAGGGCCAGGAATGGCGTCTTCTGTGGTGGAGTAAATGAGGCATGCCAACAACGCAACGCTAATGAAAACTTGCAGAAAGCACGAATTCCACTAGGAAAGAAGGTCAAATTTATAGGTAGACTAGCGAGGAGAAGAAAAGAAATAATGACCAAGCCCAGGCAGAACCAAAACGCTAAAGGGTACTTTCGAAAAAAGAAAGTCCGGTGTTGAGAACCCTCCTCAACGAAAGTCCCAAATCTCGCAACGTCTATTCATAGCGCAATGGACACATCTCAATAGTGGTTACAAAAGTGCGTAGGCAGTGAGGATTATAAAGCAGCTCCGCCTCTATTGGTTTGGTCATGAGGCCCGCACGTGCAAGGCGCACGCGTCAAAGGGTGTAGTATACGATCGCCCGGGTGACTCGTCCGGCGACTGAAGATCCGGGGCTTGAAGACTCATAGTTCGAACTAGTCCGACCGATCACACGGAACGCGTATGAAAACGCCCTGAATTGAGTCATCGCGGGACGCAGTGGCGGATAAAAGCTGTTGACTAGTGACGAATAATGGCGGGAAATGTTGCAGCTTACTCGGCAGGAACAAAGTTAGGGCTGGTAGTACATACAATAGCTTTCTTTTTTTTATGCGATCGGGCTTACATTCTTCAAGAGAGCTTTCTGCAATCTGTTCTTATCGCTTCTCTCAAGCTTCAATATTATATCTGGTGTCCCACCGGACTCTATGCGACAAGTTCCATTCCCCCCAGACAGTGGGTGGGGTTAACAGTCAGCGGGTGATGTGCAGTCTCTCGACTCCATCACAAGTCTCCCAGAGACCATCTTCTGGCACGAGCGGCTGTCATTGCCCCTCATCCAACTGCTGCAGTGTTACATCTCAAATATAAGTTGGTACTGGAAATGACTGCGATCAAGTATGTGTACTACGTCATTCTCAGATACTTACGCAATACACAGTTAGCAATAGTAGGCATGTTTCCAACGATCAACAGCCGATCCTCTGACTACTAGTATTGACCGCCGATTTTGGTATGGTCGAAAAAAAAAAAAAAAAAAAAGATCGCACTACATGGACGGACCTGGTAGGAATCAGTAGTCTCGAGGCTGAAACTCCTTGATCGTACAATCATACAAGTATTGTGTGTATCTCCTTAACGTCTGTAGTCGGAAATTCTTCATTAGGGCACCTAGAACTTGGATACCCCCAGTTCCTTAGCAAGAGAAAGAGCGTTCCACAAAAGGCAAGTCACGCGAATACCGAGATGGTTCCCGGTTCGACCCTGGGCGTGATCCTGGGCGTGACTATTCTTTCTTTTCTGTCGCATACCTTTGGACTTCTTATCCATTATTTTTCTGCTTCTTTGTCTTATTGACTTTTGCAAGGATAGCTAGAATAAGACACTATCTAAGTGGCTCTTGATACATCTTCATTTCAAATTGCAGTCAATTGATGTACTTTCCGAAGAATCCCATCGTCCCAACATATAATATACAACCAACACACATAGACAGACAAACTTGAACATCCAAACCAACGCCGCACCATATGCCAGCCCAAAATAGTCAAACTCCGTATGCAGGAGGAACAGAGTCACCTTCCAAAGCTGAAACAAAATCATGTCGGTCTAAAAGCATCACTGTTAGCTACACATAAACACACTAACCAAGTCATTTTCGTAGACTATACCTTTAGCAGTAGCAAAGTTTATCGCGATTTGACCACCCCGTCGGGTCATATTAGGGTCTTTCGGAGCCACGGCGAGGATACCTGCCATATTAAGGAATGATCCCCTGGAATATTGAAGCGTTGAAAAGTCGACTCGCGTGCTATCCTTGGTCTGTTGTAGTGCACCCGGCATAACGGAGACGGTCAGCCATTTGTCGGTGATATGTTCATCCCACCGTGACGACATCTGAATAGACGCTCCTTTTCGCCATAGCTGTACCTGCGTTTCGCCTTTGCTTGACTTTCTGGCTCCGAAAAGACTTTTACCTTTGGTCACTAGGGAAGCAGCGCGTCGTGAGTACAGAAGTTCGTACCCGTTGGCTAGCGAGCTCATAAAGCTACGCAGTAGCGGTTCCTCGTCGAATTCTGCTATCATATTTCCGACCTTCTTCTCGCAATGGGAGAATGATACTGGACGGTCAGCTGGGTACAACTTGTCAACATGCGACGAGATATAATCGGTGTAGAATAGGCGCGGAAACCGGACACGTAGGGTTGTGTGGTCATAGTCATAGTCTGTGTCTCGGTAGACGTAGTAGAGGCTGCAGTATTTCCAGGTCAAACGAGACTGGATGAGCATAATGGCCTTATACTGCTTTTGGTCCGCTGTCGGATCTACAACATCATAGACGTAGCCAGAGCTGCTAGGTTGATCCCAAGAAAAGCTTGACTGAGAACACATGCTTAGAATGGCCTTTTCAAAATCTTCCACTTGCTTCTGGGACCGGAAATGTAGTCCGAGCCCGATATTGGGGCTATTGTCATCGTACACATAGGAATACAAAGGATGGTAATTGCCGTCCGTTTTGGTTGACCTTTCTTGGCACGTGTCTGACCATTTCACCAAAACCTGTCCAGACTCTTCACCGCGGGAGACCTGGACACGACTCATGGGCATGAATAACTCAATGCATCTCGGTGCCTGCTCGGCTACCCAGGAGCTAATGACCATGCGCCGGACAGACTGCCATGCCTCTCCATAAGACCTCTCTAGAATGCGCACTTCGCACGATTTGCGAATTACCTGGGGATTCATAGCTCTCATAGTGGGCGCCTTCAACTGTTCAAACTTTTCGACCGAGCTCCTAAATAGGACAGTCTCAGAGAACTGATCGGAGTCCACTGGCTCTCGTTGCCATACGGCGTCAAAGTATGCCTTTGGCAGATTTATGAAATACTGCAAGTCACACGTGTGTTGGAAAGAGACAGATACACTTTTGGTATCGAATCGTAGCACGATAGGTTCCGAAATTTTCATGCCAGGGTAACCAGAGACAGTTGCTTGCCAAACTCGTATCATTTGGCCCAGATCTTCGGGTAGAACTGGCCAGTGAATTATCAGTATGGGTTGGTTCGATAGAACTTGCAGTATTGCTGCGTCAATTCACTTACAGTCTCGCTGCAAACAAAGCGTACCACTCTGATTGCAGATCGTGATCTTCGGCTCGCTTTCCCCCTCTCTTGCAGACAAAAGGAGCATGTACGGAGCGCCTTTTGTTCGCATACGGAGCTTTTTGCTACCAATGCCAGCGTTCACGAACGTTCGGTAGAAAACCCTTTCTTCTTCATCTCCCGCGTCTTCTAGGTCAACAGTAGCCCAACGCACATTGTTCAAACCGATGATTGAGTCACTGCCCTTCTCGGCTGCTTCTTCCGGCTGCAAAGGTTCCCAAATATCGAGGTTTTGGGACTGCATGATAGAGCATTCGGGGACATCCAATGAGATAAAATGCGCAAACTCGTCTTTGATTCCCTACTGAACGATCAGACTACGATATTCAAACGAACCCCAACATGACTTACCTCCGATAAATCGGAGATCAACTTTCGGTTTTCATGGGTCAGAATGGTGTGAGAGCTTGGATCAGTCAAAACAATATCATATAAGATATATGATGCCTTGAGAAGATCAACATAGGCTTGATCGCCTGGGGCCCAGGACCCTGTTGGTGGAGTCACACTGCCTTGAGGGCCGACGAGGCTCGGCCTATCCGAACTGGCAAGAGTTGATCGAGCCTTTAAACTTTATTAAATGCCGTCCGTTTGTTTTGTAGGATAAGAGAGGGATTCAACACACCTTCAATAGCCACCATACTGCGACTCGTAGCCAATCACTTGTGTTTAGGCGTTTGATCCTCAACTCATCTTGCACCAAGGCATCAAAGATTCTCATAAGCTGGGGATCAGGTTGGTGGAGTTTATCGCGCGGTTCATATCGCAACGGTCGAAGGATACTTTCACGGATTTGTACTTGCTGAAGCTGATGCATAGCAGTTGCGACAGCACTTGTGACGGCTGTATTATCCAGCTCAGATCCTGGGGACTCAGTGCGATCATCCGAAAAGGGCTCTTCTCGCAATGCAGGGTGGATGCCGAGCTGCTCACTCTCAGAGCTAGGCATTCTTAGATGCCTCGACTCTGATGCACATGAACCAGTGCGTCTAACAACATAATTGTGGGACATGGAACGCTTCAGTGGGTCATTGATTGACGGAGAGGTAGTATTTGCTGTGGTTGCTGACCACTCAGACCTGCCAGAAAGAATCGATTCCGTAGTAGAGATACGAGCATGGATCTCAGCAGTTGGAAGGCTATTTGCCCTCATGGGAACATTTTTCGGACTAATACGCAGTGGCTCAATACGCAATGACTCCTCAAGCTGAAGTTCATCATCTCCCGGTATTGGTGGGGTTCTCAGGACACGCTGCCCACGCGAAAGCGTTTCCGGGGTGGGAGGGAAGCTTTTCTGTTCTAAAGCATCCGCCATTGATCTCTCAATTCTTGTCAAAGTTGAACTATACCCGTAAGCAGACACACACGAAAAACAACAACTATCTGTTATACTTACTTGCCAATCGAGCTCATACATAAGCTAAGGTTGCAGGTATGGACCATGATCCTAGATTTTAAATCATCTATCTGTCCTCGTTGTGCGATCAATTTGACTCTCTGCCAAAATTGTTTGCCATCACCTACTCCCAAATTCCTGTACTTGGTGATTAAATCCTTCAACTGCTGTAAGGTCTTGAGGCAGGCGTCTAAACATCGCTGTAAAGTATTTCTGCGACCTTCCTCTAGGTCGTCGAAGAAGGACGTATTGGAGTTTACGTCATCTCGGAGAGCTCGAAGAACACCTTGCAGAGAGGCTAGTTCATTCACGAGCTGCTTAAAGACTTCGGGGGCGTCGTTAGTAATAAGATAGCAGTCATGGTAAAGATCCCACGCCAGCTTTGTGAGTGCGAGAATATCGGCCGCGTTCGAATCAGGGAGAGCGGCCATGGTGGCGGTCTGTTTGTTTAACGAGGTCCAATGCACGGAAGCGACAATAGAGTGTGTTGTAGATAGCAATAAATCAACATGTGTACAGTTTAATAGACAGAGAAATTTCCCAAAAATCCATCCCTGGTTCGGGAGGACGGAATTTGAATGATGTGGAAAGATGGGATAATAATAGAAAAAGGCTTGTAGGATAGATAAGCGTAAAACTTAGTACAATGGGTGCCCTTCAAATAAAAACTACGAAGACTGGCCCGCTCAATGGGGAAGATGGACCAGGTCAGAACTTTTCTGACCTGACTTCTGGTGGGAGACGCAGGATACTGCTGAGTATTATCAGGCGCGAACGCCCAGGAGGACACAGCGAAAGGGTACCAAGGTCGGTTTCGCAGAGGCGCAGCAAGGCATGAAAAAGTAGAACTAGAAAAGAAGAGCTCCTCAAGGTGCACCGTTACTCCTTGTGGCTCATCGGAGCCAGGGGATTTAGGTTTCTCATAGAGAGAACCGGAAGCCAATGACTGGGTGTTAGAGGCGAGTCGACCCCACAGGGGGAGTTTTCTTTGAGTCTTTCTGTCAGAACGAACAAAGACAACAGCTCTTGTAGTTGCTGGATGCGTGACTGAGAGTATTGGGGAGTCGGTCTAGACTTCCTTTTTCACTTCATATCTTCCAGATGCGGCAGGCCAAGTTGAGTGAAGTATTATAGATCCGCAACTCGAGGGTGAACAAGAATCTGGAGAGACTGGCTCACATGGAGGGAGATCCAAGCCATTCCCTCGTGTTTGGTCCAATCAGACTGAGATCCTCCTTGTGCCCAAAGCCTTGCGGCTGTGGAGGAAGTTTTATGCGGGGGTGTCATTCATTGTTTGCCGTCGAGATGATCCATTGGTGGTCGCACTATTGAGCGCTCGGCTCTCGGGGTGGGTGTGTGACCTGATAAATGGAATAAGATAAAGGAACCCGAAGTGTTTCATTAGGCAACGGATATGGCCCTCTCGTAAATGAAGCCATAGCGCTATACTACTTAAGAAAGCTGGAGACTAAAAGGTAGTATGAACAAGATCGCGGAAGGTGGGTCCGCAACTCGTCGGACTCCGCGGCTGCCTCAGGCAAACGCCACCGTGTCGATCATTCTTCCAGTTTCAGGGGGCCCAGCATCCAGTTCATCCAGACCACGCGATAGGGATCACAACATCTCCAGCGTTAACCCGCTGGCATCTCCATGACAGAAACCTGACTTTACTCCTGGTATTTTCTTCTCACACGATCAAAGTCTTCCTACCTGGGGCTCATATTGGTGGTAGAGCGTAAAAAAGAAAAGCCCAGATCGAACAGCAGACATCCAACATGTCGACCGTGGCACCTTTCACCCTGGATGTCGCGACATGTCTTTGCATCGCATTTGCCCTTTCCTTCATGCCAGCCGCCTACATCCTTGGCCGGTCGTTAATCCCTTCCACTCACATGCGAAACCGGATCCTCTTCTTCTGGCACGCCTATGACGCCCTCACCCACATCTTCATCGAAGGCTCATTCCTCTACGAGTGCTTCTTCAGCTACACATCTCTCCCCGCCGGCTTCAACCGTCCGCCCTACTTCCTCGATCAGAAGGACCGTGTATATGGAGCCGCATACGGAACTCGTCCCAGCTCGCGATTGTGGCAAGAATACGCGAAGGCCGATTTCCGCTGGGCAGCCGCCGATGCCAACGTGATTTCCCTCGAATTGTTGACCGTTTTTCTTGGAGGCCCTGCAGCGCTGTATGTCTGTTATCTTCTGTGGAAGGCTTCTAGCAGCCGGACGAGTGCCACGGCAAAAGGTTCTGCGAAGGCGAAGCTGTGGCTGGTGGCGCCCGCTCTGGCGACCGCTGAGCTATACGGCGGGTTCATGACCTTTGCGCCTGAATGGCTTACGGGTAGCTCGCAGTTGGAGACAAGTAACCCTGTATACCTGTGGTTCTATCTGTTCTTTTTCAATACCCTGTGGGTGTGGGTTCCTCTGTGGGTGTTGTGGGAGGCTACCAAGGAGCTGCGCACCGCCTTTACTAAGGCTGAAGGTGCAGCTGAAGCTCGAAAGAGCAAATAATGAAGAGCATATTATAGATTGGTTCAGCAGGTGCTGGTTAATAAAACTGGTTTTTAGCGTTACAGAGTCATTGACGCATACGCAATGACGCTTATGCTTTCCAAATTCTTTCCCCAAATGGTCATGACGATATCCCTGTATAATGAGCTTTCTACTCTTAGCTGTGTGAGACGAAACAAACTTGGAGCTGATCTCGATCTTGGTCAGTGAACTTCGTAGTCTCTACTGCCATAATATCTTTGCTATTTTAACCGACAGGATATTCTATAGGCAAGTGAATAATTGGGTGAGCAGAGTAGTAACAGGATATGGATACTATGTCCACATCTTATGATGAAAACACCTCGCCTTCTGGAGCTCTACTCTTTGCGAACTTCAAGCTTGGCATATAAATAATCAAGAAAAAGAAAAGAAGACCAAGACATACAACTACTTTGGCAATCCCAAACAACCATTCTATACTCAACCACTCACCAAGCCGAAAGCCCATTCTTCTGCACCAACTTCCCAACATCACTATCCCTAACTCCTTCCACAACATCCTTAATAAAAACACCCCCAATACTAGGATGTCCGCCCCCCATCTCCCTCACCTTCTCAGTCACACCCCCCAAGCCCGTCACCAGAAATCCCGGCTCAGCACCCCAGACCTTCACCCGATCCGCCTTGAGTTTATGATTCCAATCCAACATCAGCATATTCAAAGCCGTCTTGCTACACCGATACCCAATGGTCTCGAAATCAACTTTCTTCGGCCAACCCGCGGGCAGCGGCGGTGTCGGGAAGTACGATTTAGCAGCCTGGGTGATATGAGACAGACCCGCCACGAAGACTAATCGCGGATCCGCTGACTTCAGAAGTAGGGGCATGAAGGTGTAGGTCAAGACATGTGTACCGGCTAGATTGACGTCGTATGCTTTGGTGAAGCACTCGCGGAGCGAGACCCGGCCAGCTTGCAGCTCGCCGTCGAAGCTGGCGCCTGGGGTAATTAATACCAGGCTTTTGTTATGGGCGTCTTTGTTGATATTAATGGCGAAAGAAGTCACTTACCGGCATTGTTCACGAGGGTATCAATGTGGTCATGTTTATTGCGCACTGTGTCATAGGCTGACTCAATGAATACATCGTCGGTTAGGTCAAGTTGGAGGAGTTCAACGCTGCTTTTCGTATCGGGCACTTCGGCCTTGAGGGCCTCCAGCGCCTTGTTGCCCTTTTCGATGGACCGACTACCCAGGAAGATGTGGTAGGTTGCTTTTGTGGATTGGAGTAGAGCTTTGACTGTTTCATAGCCGATGCCGTTGTTGGCTCCGGTTACTAGGACAATCTTAGATGCCATTGTGGGAGTACGAGGTTATGAGGTTTATTCAAGTGGGAAAATCGTGGATACTAGCTGAAATGCAAGGTCCTGGAGGGTGTCATCTGGGGTTTATATATCCATCTTAAGCTCTAGGAATACCTGACACACTGGAGATGCATTGGGGTATTCCTTAAAGCCGAACATCTGAATCGGAAACATCGGGTTTTGGAGAGATATTGTTCGCCTAGCAAAGGATCGAATATCTATAAAATCCTACTGTCATGTTGCGGGGATACCTTATCTCCGGTGTTTAAGCTTAATATAGCCTCGCGGGTATTGCCTCTTTGGGAAATTAGCTATGGCCCTACTTTCACTCAAAAGATCCACCAGTATCACCAACAAGAATGAATTAGCTGCTTTAAGGCCTCTAAAGCGGTAGTGTTACGTTTTCACGTGGTCGATAATGGCGACTGTCTCCCAAGAAAGCGTCTCGAGCTTCATGAGGGCCAGAAGACGGTGCCACTATGGAGAGGCGTTCGACGGACCAATCTGGGGGCATATCGGCAGAGCCCGCTATATACAAGTCCATGGTTCTAGTAATTTTCCATCTACCTTAATCTACAAGGTATGTTCACTCCTCACCCCAGTTCAACTGAAACCGACCCGAGCTACAACGATACTCCAACAACTTGGGCCACACCTCCTTTACATCAACCGCCTCAGCCAAAATCGACCCATTCTCAGCGCTGATAAACCCCTCCTTGACCGCATTGCGCACCCACGCCAGCAACCCATCCCAGTAGCCATTTATATTCAACAACACGACCCCAACACGATGAATACCCAACTGATTCCACGTCGTCATCTCCATAACCTCCTCAATCGTCCCAAACCCACCAGCCAGCGTGACAAAGCCAGATCCAGGTCCACCCTCCATAACCTTGGTCGCCATCAACCGCTTGCGCGTATGCATATCCGGCACGATAGTCGTAACCCCGTATTCCGATTCAGGGATTTCATCTCCGTCCAAGGATTCGGAGACGACTCGCTCAGCTGTCTTGCCTCCCGCGGTTGCAGAGGTCTTCTCGCTGCCGTTCTTCGCAGAAACTTTGACAAGCGCACGGGGGATTACACCGTGCACGCTTTTGGACCAGATAGGGAGACTAGTGTCTTTGCGATCTCGCCCATTAGTCCTGCGGTGCCGCCGCCGTATACGAGCTGGACATTGTTTTTGTGGAATTCGTAGGCTAGAGCCCGGGCTGCCTCCAGGTGTACTGGATCTCTTCCTGCTGTTGCGCCGCAGCTGGATATTGGTACTAGTTAGCCGTACTCATTATAGGCCGTTTTGTTGTCCCTTATTGAAGCAATCACCGATCATCGCGGTGCAGGAGGGTGGCAAAAATGATTGACTCACAAGACGCAGACGACGGCTGGTTTATCTTGAGTCATTTTAAACGGCACTTGGAAGACGATGGGGGTAGATGGTACGTGAATATACAGGTATATAGGAGGTGCCAATATGTAAGAGAAAGAAAGGTGTACATATGGCAAAAGCAACCTGTACAATATCTGCCAGTGACTCATCCCTATGGATCCACTCGGAAATATCGGACGCTAACTAAAACTGGAGCTGGAATTTCAAGCTAATTTTCAGTAAAGAATGAGCGCGTAATCTTATTTCAACTCCGATTGTACTATCCAATTGCGAGTAGCTTTCCACACCCGCTAGGCTTCTCGAGCGTCTGTGGTATGCACTCCACTTGGACAGCTCCTGGTGTTATGCATCGTTATGCCATGACAGCACATGATGCCCGTGTATTATGATTTGTAACGGTAGTATTGGATTCTTCTCAGAATAGACCGGCTAGGATTCCTTAACAGGCTATTTGATTTGAACTATATATACATAAAGTTAGAATATGGTCAAGTGCCCCGGATGTTGTTTGGCTATTCATCAAAGTTACAATACCATCTTTTTTATATTCTGATTCCTTGACGTAAGAAAATTAAAGTATCAAGAGGGGATATGTAGGCAACAATTTTATAGTTCTGTTGATTAATCTTTATTGCAAAATTGGGTCAAAATGTTCATTTTCCGATCAGTAATCACAGCTGCTGTTGGACATTCCGAGGATGTTGATCGCCCCCCCTGTCCATTCGGGCTTAGGTACATGCATTCAAATGGGGCTTTAACGTAAGGAAAAGTAGAGAAGGCCAATTAGAAGCTCTGTTCGAGCGTGTATCGGGCGAACAAGGTAGATTAGCTAAAAGACAAAATACCACCTAGTGATCTTCGGGCTATTTGGTAACTTGATTACTCTAAGATGTCTAAAGATTGAAGCGAAATTCTTAGAAGGGCAACATATACATATTTATCGAAAACGAATCAGAAGATTATACCTCAGTAAACTAATTCAGTATAGTGATAACCGAGCAAGCCGCCCAAGATATTGAAAACATGCATCTGGTGGTATCACTTGAGAGTTACACTAATTAGAAAGGGAAAAAAAATGGAAGGTTGACGCATATGAAAGAAACAGAAAGCCGCCCAGCCCATGTCATGACCTCTGCCGTACCCAACATACCGTGAAATCATACAATCATAAAGCGAAAGGGTCTACTCCAGTAGAGCAACCATCAATCTTTGGTAATCACTGCTTGTCTCGCCACGAACTCGCTCAATCAGATCCTTTCCAAAACGATGGCGGTAAGCGCGCTTCACCTGGTCCTTATGCGCTCTATTCCAGTGTAGCCTAACAACGCGGCTCACCAATTTGACGTCCTTAGTGCCCATGCCTTTCATGCATTCTTCCAATAACTCGGCATCCCGCATGGCTGGATCCAATGCGCCACGCAGCATCTGAAGCAGAGCGTCTTTCATATGACCCGAGAATTCCTTGTCGATGTGCTTCTCTAGCGAGGTATTGTAACGGGCGCTGAATGCCTGGTTAATGGCGCGGAGTTCGTTGTCCGACGACCGGGCGAAGATACCGCAAACTTCCTGAACATTGTTCCGCATACGAGCAGCAGTGGCGGAGTGCAGGGATTTTGTTTCTTCCTCAATGGTACGTGGGTCAATTGGGAACGATTCCTCATGGCGGTCTGCGCGAAGGATCATTCCGAAGAGATTTTGTGTTTCAAATGACAGATCACTTTGGACGTCTTTTTCGAGAGAACGGCTGTATGTGCGTTCATATGCGGCTTTGATAGCTTTCAGATCCGCATTCGACCGACTCACTAGGACGTCGTTCAGCAACCATTCCTTCGTGCCTATTCCCTTGACCGCTTCACGCGCGGAAGTCACGTCGTGCATCAGCGGACCATCAATGACAGCAAGCAAGCCGTCGCGGAAGTAGCCACTCGTTTCGGACTTGACATCTTTGTACAAATCGCGACGAATATAATTGGCATAGGTCTGGCGGATGGCGGCCATCTGAGGCGCGTCGACTTTCGACAGTATCTGAATGAGTGATTTTTCATCTGTTCCAAAGCCTTTCATTGCCTTACGGAGCCCATCGGCTTCGCGGTTAAAATCACCTGGGGCAATTTGGCCGGGGATGTAGCCTGGGGATGGCTGGGCCGGTGGAGGGCTGTGGAAGGGCTGTTGTGGATGTTGCGATGGGTAGCCACCTACTGGACCACCACCATATGGCCCCGGTTGCGGATATCCTGCACCGCCATGGGGAGGGAACTGTTGTGGGGGCGCTCCATATGGGGGAGTGAGATGGGGGCGACGTGTGGTATCCGGGGCCTGGTGGGGGGTGTCCGTGCGGAGGATATCCTGGCTGGCCCGGAGGTGCTACCGGAGGTCGATCATACTGACCCGGATGTGCAGGAGGCGGCCGATTATATTGACCTGGAGGAGGGGGGCCACCGTAACCGGGCTGCTGGGGGTACGGAGGTTGCGGAAAACCCTGAGGGGCGCCGTGATACGGAGGTTCTGTTTAGATGAAAAGGACGAGGGTTAGCCAATCAAGAACATCTCGAAGAGATCATATTAGTGCGATATAGATACGTACGATTTGGTGGAGGATAAGGCGGATTATACGACATGATTAAGAGTTCAAGGCTTCAAAAATTGCAGTGGGGTTGTCTGTATTCCAGAAGGTGAGAGACTACGGAAGATTATATACGACGACAATGACGCCAAGCGGGCGCTTCCACCCGTTCGTCATCCATACTTAAAGGCAGGGACGAGTGTGGCGCAGTAAGGCTGGGCTAGTGGGGCTGAGGCGGAGACAAGGCATATTAGATATTTCTAGAGTTTCCAGAAGGTCGACTGGAGGTGCATCTGCATCTGCCTACATGCATCTACCACTACTTTAATTCTTGGACAACTTGTGATTTGTTAATACCATGATACAGGCAGCAACCTAGTACAAGTCCACCACTGATATTCCGTATAGTGATGCAGTACGTACATTCCATCCATCAGATCATCCCAACGTCATCATCTATGTATACATCAATCGTAAGTCGTCATTGCTTTCATCAAGGTAGTTAGATGTTTGTTAAATGGACTAGGCGATCTCCCCAACAATAAAGACATGTGTCCCTGGAAACAACCCCGTTGATCCAGCATAACACCCCCAATACCAATCATCATTGATATTCTCGGCCTCGGTAATCTCCGCGCCACGTGGAAACATCAACTCGTCTTTGACACCATCCTCAGGATACCATGGCCATAGCGCGTGAACAACGAGGCCAACGCCGCCATCAGGAGGGAAGCGACGTGAAGATGATGCATTCTGTGTGGGGGTAGTGGGCGTGGAAGGTTCAGAGTATGAGTTAGTACGGTCACCGATGGTACTAGACCATGGGGGACGGATGCGAGATGCTTTTTTGCGCCGCTCCGCTCCCTCTTTCCAACTCCAGTCGCCAGTACCGAGCTCAGGGGATGGAACAACGCCAGAGCTTGCCACAGAGCCGCGTGTTAGGGAGGGAGAAGCCGGAGGGGAGGAACGTTGAAGGTGTTCATCTTTCAAAGCACGACCGCCCACCAGGTCACGAACGATGACCCGCTTCTGGCCCTCTTCATGATCTTCAAATCCAACCACCACCATCCGATGGCCTTTCAAGCAGCGCCGCCAGCCGTTGTGTCCATTATCTTTACGGATCTTTGCCGTGGCCACCAGCTTAAGGTAGCAGTTTGCACAAATATCATAATCACCTTCGTTGCATTGCAGGCAGTGGAAACGAAGAGTCGAAGGCGGAATTTGGTTGGCGCAAATGTCACAATTTGTGGAGAAAGAAAGTACTTTCAGTGTTTCGGCTCCAGCAAGAGGAGCAGCCGAACCGTTCGCTATATCACCTGGAACGGCTGGTGTCGCGGGAGTCAAGGGGCTATCTGGCGTAACACGGCATATTGGTAGTAGGGCATGCGTACAGCACTTTCCTTCATTGACACATTTGTTACAGAAACCCCAGTCGCCCTCGTTGCACTGGTTGCATTTCCAGAAGCACGTATCTGCTGATGACTGACATATGTCGCAGAAGAGCCCGGCTTGCAATCGCCGGGCAGGGTGCTCATTGGTAACCTCTCTTCCATCTCGTGTGGCTCGACGGGCTGCGTCGGACGGCCGGCTATACTTTAGAGACAAGAGGATATGCTGCGATTCTTGTGAAGGCGTGGCAAGACCATTAGAAGAAGCATGGATTCTGTCGAGATCTGCCTTTGCAGATACACCAAAACCAGGCCAGTCTAGACAGCCAAGCCCAAGCCGGTAGCACCGTAGGCATATATGGTAGTCACCATCCTTGCATAACCGGCACTTTTTGTGAAGTTCATACTGGATATTTGTCCTTCGACATCGATCGCACGAGATAGACGGTTCAATATAATAGGCTGTCGCTTGAGAAGCGTTAGATCTGGAGGATGAGGGCCTCGAGCGTCCTTCTGGCCTGGCAGGACTATTGATCTCGGGCGTGAGAGAAGTAGCTGTAGGCGAGTTTGCAAGGTTCTGTTCGGAGCGTGCCGCGAAAGAAGCAGTTCGAGGGCTGCGCACCATTGAAGAAACTGATGAGGGAGAGTCGATAGACTGTCTGGCTGGCCTTTGTCGCCGTAGCTCTCGATCATTACTACCTGCCACCCATATATTAGGAATAGATTGCTCGGAGGCCGTCGCTCGACGTGTACGTGGAGCTGAATCAGCCGCTCTGACCCGGGCAGCCTGGGAGCCCCGAGGGCGGTCAGCAATCATGTCGCTAGACGATCTTGCTGCAGGCCTCAGGTTGACCTCCGAGGATGAAGCAGAGCTAATAGGAATAGGCGATACTCTTCGACGGCCACCTTGATCAGATAAACGTCGCTGATGGCCAGAGCTACCGGGGCGTTGTACGAGAGGTTCGAGTAAATACGGCCTTGACACCGGAGGATGCGCTGGTGAACCTCGAGAACCAGAAGCAGGATGGGATCTCTGCACTGATTGCGATCGTGCGCGAGGGCGATTTGAGGCATGCGCCTCTTCCTGCGTACCATTCCTCTGTTGTGATCGCGAACGCAGTCGATGCCTCCGTCTATAAGCATCGGCAATGCGTTCACTAAGCTCTTCTTCCTGCGCGGGACCCAGATTGTCCATATCGATATCATCCAACAACCCTTCTTCCAGAATTTGACGCAGGATCTCTTCTTGCATGGTTTCGGTATCCGACAAGCTCAGCAACGATCGAAGACTTGACTGGTGTTCTATCTGTCTCGTGCGTTCTGTAGGATCGGACAATGCGGTCCGAGAGTGATGTCGCGTAGCGCGCTCCTCTTCTCGTTGCTGTCGAGATCGACCATCTTCCCTTCGCCTATCGCCATCAGCACTTTCACCTCGACGAGTTCTCGATGATCGTCCCGATCGATGCTCCCTTGTTCGCGCCCCACTCTCACGCAGACTCAGTTCACGGACCTCTTCAATTAACCTCCGATCATCATTGTCCGACTCAGCAGTGCTATTCTCCGGCGAAGCAACAGTAGGGAAGACAGATTGTCCAGGTTTATATCTTTGCGCGATCTCCTCTTTCTCCGCCTCAGGCTGGCACGATCGGGGTTCGCAGTGAGCACCATGTCCAACAACGTAGTCACTGTGGCATTCGGTCTTGTTTCGCGAACGACGGCACGGCATGATGGGCAAGTGAATCGAGGGGAAGAGGATGACCGGTGGCGTGAAGCTTGGACAGAGAACCATTCTTTCAGGCAAGAGCCGCAGAAAGTATGGAGGCAGTCAAGGAGGGTGAGGGGTTGGTAGAGCAGTTCTGTGCAGATCTAAGTAGAATGGGCGGTCAGTAACAGTACACAGCGACTATATCTTCGGTTATTTATATTATTTATTATTCCAAAATATCCGATCTACACAAAGAGGAGTTGATGACAGCAGGCGAGCGATGACTGGGGCTCCCCACGTTCTTCAGCCTAATCGAAAATCGAGCCACAGAAAGTGAGGAAAGAAGAAATGGCTAGAAAGCACATACCGAGCAGACCAGTTCTTTTTCAAGGTCCCCTAAAGCAGGACCTCCGGTAGGTGATTCATTTGACATTGGGAGATGAAGCCAACGTCGACAGAAGCGAGTTGTATGAGGGACGGAGTAAACAGCCGGAGGTTTGGTTGGGTTACTCCTAAGGCTGATTGTCCCACGGGATCGGCCTTTTCGGCTCGAGTTAAAAATGGACCACTAGTGGTTCCACTTAGCTTCAGGTTCTGAAGAGCCATAACTACTAACAACGGCTTATCGTTATCTCGCTCTCCTCTTTCCTGTAGGAAGGACTGCCTTTAGGTTAGCATACATGACGATACAATCAACCGTAAAGTAATCACGTGCTCATGCATGCATACTCTAGAGGAGATAACTACTACTAGGAGCAAGCAGACCCACCCGTCCTTCAGGTCTTGGAAGGCTCTGTGTGTCTGCCTTCGGAACACTCATGAGTGCTGAACCACCTGTGAACTATGTATGGCACGAGCTGATAGGGGGCTACATGCGCTCTCTTGTCGCAAAAAACCTGAAATTATAGGGTACTTCTGAAATTGCCTACAGTGTGATTGTGGGTTTGGTCGTAGTAAGCTGGGTCCTGTTTCTCAATATCTCACGTTCTTTATCAGTCCTATACACTTAACCTAGGGAGCCTTGGGCTTGTATTTTCAAGTTGATCTCGAAGGAGACACCGAAATCTCGCGATATATACAGTCGATCATCTTTTTTAGAAGTTTCCAAAGGTCATCAAATCTTATGTAAAGATTGGCGTTTCCAGTCCCCCATTGAGGAGTCAAATGCGATGACTGGTCCACGTGTCTCCCACAGCCCCGCGAACAATAGAAGGTATGGTGAGCTTTGCTAACTGTTTATTTTCTCTGCCTCTAACAAAACATAGATCCAGCTCTTCTCGAAGTTATATGGTCTAAAATGTTACTCGGCTTATCATGAAGCGTCTACTACACCTTCCTGAGTACCACGCCTAGTTTGACTTTTGTTATCTAGTTTGTCGTCTGCCACTAAACAGCCGGAGCTATCGCGAAACGTTCCAATAACCCTCGAGGTCCAAACGAGAAACACGGCTGGCCCGGGCATCGAGGCGAATTTCTTACTGCGGTGTTCTGTGCCTTGTCGCTGAGGCGACTTTTGACGAGAAATCTGAATTCACACTTGGAAACTCAGCAGGCCATCCGAACACAATTGTAGAATCGCCGGGCACAAGTTTGTCTTCGTGTACCTGTCGGAGATGGGAAAAGCAAGCGCCGCGACTGCATGTGCTAGTCTACTCCCTAGCGTTTCTGAAGTCATGCTCGCTTTGGTTACAGGAACATGTGGCGCGTACCGAGGGACCATTCAGATGCGAGAAAGGAAATTAATCTTGGCGAGATCACTCTCAGTACTGGTGTAGTTCAACATGACTTCAGCCTCCAGCTTCCGAATAAGACAGTGAGGAAAGACAGTTCAAGCTACAACCTGGCACGCCCGACAAGAGAAACGAGGTCGTTTTTGTGTATGATACGAGGACTGGAGTCTTACCGGAAATTGCACAATGATATCCCCTTTCATCTCCAAAAGGTCTACAAGAACCAAGCCCGTGTTGACTTTGATTTATCTACGACCGTAGGGACGACAGCTAACAAAGAGTAGCTGTAGCCCCATAGGCTAACGGCACCATGAAAGTTACAGTAAATTATATCAAACCTCGATCCCAAACTTATTCGGCCGGTCCCCGCACAATAGTAGTATATACAGTCACTAATAAAGAGCCGAAAGATAGCAGTTGTCATTATGATGAGACTGCGATTAACAGAGTCATGGCCCAGACTATATATAGTGCCTGTATTAGAGGGCAATGCATTTTTAATAGTGCAAATAATCAACAGTTTGCAAAATAACCCTCCCTGGGGCCTCCATCCTATGGCTTTCAGTAATTTCGACCCTATCTTCAGAATCTCATGCTTCTTGTCAATCAGATCTTGGTTTCCTCCACCAAGCAGCACTACAGTTCCCTCTGTATTTAATCGAATTATCCAAGTTCTCAGGATATTGTGATATATGCTATCCTGGCCACCCTAATCAAGTCCCGAGTCCAGAAATTTAGTTGATTCAACTCTACCTCACAACAGTATTCCGATCATGTTGCTTCTCAACACTCTGCCCCGGCGTGCCCCATAAGACGGGTATCACAGAACCCATAAAGAAGGGAACTTTTCCATCTCCCATCCTCCTACGTCTGAGTTCCTCTTCCAGCTCAGCCCGTCGTTTCGCCCGCGCCTTTCTCGCGCGTTTCGTTGCCCTCTTGGCTCTTCGCGAGGGTGCGGTCGACTCTTCCTTTTTCGCAAATAGGGCCTTCAGCCAGTCTAACATTTTGCGTGGCCCTAAGGCGGCCACCTCTATGTAACGTAATCCAGAGGCTTGATTGGGCTACTAGTAGTTGATTAGAGGCCGCATTAGTAATGGCTTGATACTGGGAAGGGGACTGGATTTGGTATTCTACTTCAGGTGATATAATTTCAGGCTCAGGTTGAGGATGTTCTGGTAGCTGAGGGCAGAAGAGTAGCTCTTGGAGACTTAGCTGTGTGAGCTTCGTTTGGTGATATGGACGGTGTCTACAATGCTGGTACGTTCAGGCGTCCAAAAGTGGGGGCAAAACATCAAAGGCAACGATCGATGTGAAAGATCAGCCAATCATAATTACATGGCCATGTGGCTTGTTCAAGACGATCCTTATACCAACCTAGTGTTCCTGATCTCGAAAGGTTACTTTCTTTTACCCTCTTACTCATGTTCAGTTTTCCAAGATGCATGCTGGCAATAGAGCCATGTACATGATCAGAAGTAACTTAGTTTGAGATAATCAAATAAGGAATATCGTGCAAGCTGATCACGGGCAGGACCAGGTAATATAATTCTATCTAGAGAAAGGAGAGTCGATTTGGCTCAGCACTCTCGAATACTTTACAACTTCAGGGGCCTAGACGCATCGAAAAACCCTGTGTCCATACGCTCCTCACTAAGTTGGAGGTGGAAAGATCCCGGAATCTTGCTTCCAGGCTATGATCAGATAGTACAAGTATAAGTACTAATTTAGTTAGTATCCCATGGACGTAAAGTGCACTTTCTGGGCCTTGTGCAGCCCTTAGAGCTACGTGAGTTATATGACGGTGTAACAGATTATACAGGTTCCTGAACCGATCAAGTTGAGCCAACTTGAGCGCATGGGTCAGAACTTCCTGACAAGCCGAAGGGAGGAAGACTAAAGAAAGGTGGGAAGTCTGTCTCACGTTATGCTCTGTATCTTCGACCAACTCTCACAGAGACCAAACACTGTGCGACAAATTTTACCAACCTCGGTGACGGTGTTAAATTTCTTCCATGACCCTTGGCCATGATGGTGCACTAGTGCTGTGGGATCTGTGATGGGTTTAGAGCCCATGTTGCCGTACTTTCCTCTGCCGGGATTGTAAATGTTTTGTTAGTAAATCCCTTGCTTACCTTTCCTTCTGACAAAGACTCACCTAAAACTAGTAATGGGAAGTATTAACACATCGTCCACTAGCTTGGCCTTCCCGCCGTCTAGTAAACCAGTCAGGGCATTCCATCTCAACCCAGCGGAGACATTGAGCCATCCCTGAGCAGCGTAAGTGATGGCCTCCGGGCCGTTAAAGTCAAAGGGTCAAGAGCTTGTTGTTCAGCACGAGCGGCTGATGTTTTTAGGCTTCCCCCCTCCCCCCCCCCCGGTAGATATTTGCAATTTTCTGCAATTGGTGAGCGAGGTTTTCCAGATATCAGCGTAGAAGAGGATGGTCTCGTGTCGAGGCGAATGACCACCGAGTTAGCTGGATTGAATATGGATAGCCCATGCGCCAGCATGTGCGGTCAGCGGGCAGACAATCAGCTTCAATGCCGAAAATCGCCCTGACGGGCTTCGTAGAGTTATAGACGAATATAGTCTCGAGGTCTGTCCATGGCAGAACCTCCTGTGAAGTAATCCATTGAGCAGGTGACTTGAGTGGCACAGTATCGAGATCCCCATACTAACAGCTTGTCAGTTCAAGGTCGTATGGGGATTGATATGACATTGTTATGGTAGGACTTACGATCCCACCAACATATGTAGCGACTAGGATACGAAAGTAGTCTGTTTTCTCAACCATTGATGGCAGCGATGTATAGTGCTCATGGGATTCAGGCGTAAATTGGTTGATAAACTCTACTACGCCCTCATCTTCCCAAAGGAAATATGCCATTTCACCCTCGACCACGAACTGCAGCCATTTCTCGACACTGAGCCGCAAATCCTCTGGCCAAGTATTGATTTGTCGGTGGCCCCATGCCTGATGGACGATCAAGGGAATTAGTGAATGGGGCATGAAACGGTGTGCTCTGCCAAGGGCAGTCGCTTGGATTGCCAACTGTGCGGCTTCGATAATAGTTCGAGGTTGAGGATTTGGCTGCACCCAATTTGTCGGTATATACCACACTATAGCATATCAACTCAGTGGCTGTTAACAAACAAACATAATGCGACGAAATCATCCAATGGTGGAACGAGGACGAACGTGCGGGATGTGTAATGCATCGCTTACCTCCACCACGTCCTTCAAAGGTATGCACGTGTTTCCAGAGCAAAGGGTATCGCTCTTTGAACGAGGTCACGGCTGGCACACGGCGATGATGGCTAGAAAAGGCCAAGAGGCCAAGAGATAGGATTAGAATTGCCGAGAGCAACGATAATCGGCGATAGCGGCCGCGAGACACCATTGGGGCGGATGCTCAACAGTCTTGATCAAGCAAGGGGCGAAGACTTCACGGCTTTGACAGGACAGGTTTATTCACCGAGACCTACAAAAGAAGACTTGCGAGAAGGTAAAAGCAAGGGGAAGAAACTGCGCAGAAATTGGTGAAACCTCCAGTACCAGTAATGTTCTTACACCAGTCTGGGAAATTGCAAGTGAGCAAAATAAAACTTGCTATTAGGCAGCTCAATATGAGGAAAGGCGGAACACATGATACCGACTGCTTCAGTAACGAACACAGCGTGACATATTTTGACTGGGACGCGACTCACCCTGTCGGGAATACTAGGTATTCTCACCGGGTTGACTACTACTCGATTGGTTAGTTTAGAAGCAGACTGTACAGCCAGCTTCCAATGTGAAACAAAGAACGACCATTCTAGAGGACACCACCCAGTCTCTCAGGGTTAGAGTAACCTCCCCTATTTATGGCCCCTAATCCCAGAGCACCAGTCCGCATTATCAAGGACGGGAAATTAGGGCAGTTCTTAACTTGTAAGCATGGTAGGCAGAGGGGAATCTCATTGTTCCAGGTAATCAGCTGCCTTCGTGCGTGTTTCAACTGGAAAAGTCACTGATAGACACAGCGTAAAGTCATTTTCCAAATTGCCATTGGCGAGTCATGAGGGAACCTCTAACCGCAGGGTAAAGCACACTATTCATATCTGAGGTGACTCTCTCGCAAGGACGAATGACCAATCACTCTTCTGTATTTGAAACAAAAATCCATCTAGGGGCACAGAGCCCAATGGATGCTGGAGCGGATGCCAACTTCCAGGATTTTATTAACCATTCGATGTTGTGTGCTGCAAGAGAAGAACGTACCAGATATTCTTCCATATTGACCGCAATGACCCCAGTTTGAGCACACTGATGTAAGAGACTTGATCTGCTCAGTTCATGCTGGCTATTGATGTAAATGTATATATGGTCGCTTCGAACACGAATTGGACAATGTAACATCTCGCAGTCTCTCGGTGCAAGGGTTCATTGTAGGGTTCGATCTCACGGTCTTTGAGGGAGAGTGTAGGCGAAACTCGATCGGTGGCTAATGAACCTATTCAATACATGATTGTTATTCTCGGATTCTGAAAAGCACAATCAGAGCGATGAACTAACTATGATCTGTACCAGAATTACCCCTGTCAAGTATGAATAGAGGGTGAAACAATACAATGATGATCGTTGAGCATCCGAGTATCGCGACCTTGCCAAATTTTCCAATGTTCTCGAATGAATCACATCTATCCATTTCGACAGCGATATCTCGGATCCGACGAATAGGTTAACCGCTATGGGCTATGGCTTCAGAGAGCTTTAAGTTTCTGAGTAAAGTCAATCCTCCGTGAAATGTAAATCTCAAGGAAAGATTAAAAGGACTGGACCGTTAATTCACGAAGCACGCGAGAGAACTAAATTCCAAGGTTTGAGACTACTATCCACACAAAGATACCTCGTATTCCCAAGAGCACACCATTGCAAGGTCTCTCTACCCAAGAAGTCCAGAACCACAGGTACTCTCCTATCATAGCCACTCCACAATATCAGACCATTGATAAGCACACAAATCAAACCCTACCAAAACCTACATCAAATTATCTACCCCGCAAGCTAATCAACCTATCGCAGAGACCTTCCCAAACACGCCTTCTCCACCCAGCTGCTGCAGAGCATAAAGCCAAAAAAGGAGTTTCGTGCTAATCGGCAAACGACGGGTATGGGGTATGGGGTACCGACCTGGGGCAAAGGGCAAAGCTTCCCAAAGCGGGGAACTGGATTGATGAGTTGGCAGTCGCGACTTGAGCTTACTCAGTTCCAGGATGCGTTGTAGGCTACAATGATAATTATGATGATGATAATGGCGATGATGGTGAGCATGTAAGCTGTTACCCCGCGTGGCTGTGTTTGTGACACCTACTAGTAGTTTCAGGGAGCCAGGCTGATGAGGAGATTTGGAGTTGGAGGTGATTCAGATGTATTTGGTGCATACGTGGGCGATGCACTGTTTACCAGGAGGAACTTTGACCTACTGAGGTATGGAAGTGCAGGACATTGGCGATAATGTCGACATTGCATCGCATACATTGAAAGGAGGGGAATGGACACTAGGGGGAATACGATGGAGAGGGGATTTCAACGCTCGGATCCCCGTTGTCTCATCAGGCCCTGCCCACGTACATACCTACCTTGCTCACCGTAGCTACTCTTGAGAGTCAGATAATGTCCGTGCGAGCTACACCCCCGGTCCAGTGGTAGGCACGGCCTTTGGGGGTCCGGGCTAATAGGAATCGGGGGACCGCGCTGTCTATCGGGCGGGGAGTGAGGAGATGCTCTGGAGATAAGAGTTCATGTGAGCTGTTGCAGTCTGGGCGGCGTTTGTTTGTCGTTAACTGAATATGCAGTGGGATTAATATCGGGATAAAGGTTTTGCTATGAGCATAGGTTTGTTCGACATGGCTGGTTAATTAGTTAGGGTTACATGATCAGAAATTTAGGATGCAGTATAATGCATTGAGAGGTAATTCCTGGTGGGGCCTACCCCGATAGCTTCAGAGTACTTCAAGCATCTCAACCAAGACTGGCTTACTTAGTATGTACTATGCGACTTGGTCCTATGGCAACCTTCGGAAACCAGATAGCCGGCGTCATTGTTTCAAAAGGTGAAAGCGAGCTACGGGTTCATAACCCGACACGGATAGCCGTAGATTTCTCAACTCGGATGCTAAGGCTTTGGCGCCTGGCTGAGACCCTAGCGCTGTCTATGCGTAGACATACGTCCTCCTAGTAGGTCTTAGTGTATTTGGGGCCGCACTTTGGAGCAAGCTTTAACTTCACTAAATGGGGCCGTTACGCCAGCTCTGGGTACCGTGGCCGATGGTTGGTTGACCGGTGAGCTTGCACGGACGTCTGAGCCCTAAGGTATACAGTAGTCGATTCTACTCTTCGTTTATCTTGAGATACACTTTTCAGTAACACGGGTTCTTCCGGTCAAGATATGCGCTATTTCCCCCTCATTCACTGTTGGATGACAGGCATTGTGAACGGCCAGTGACCTTCCCCATTGCAGACCTTTTATTTTGGCAGGCTAGAGACTAGGGACGTTGGTGGATAGCTTTGCCTCGAAAGCGATGCGTCTCCGCATGGATGGTCGCAATCCTCATGACAAGGTCAAGACCGATTGAGACCATCGATTGCGATTGTATAGAGTGTTCTGGGTGGGGTTTGGTGATATTGCTGTCACCAAAAAGGCCAATGCCACACCGAAGCCGTCGCCTGTCTAGAAGTTGTCGGACACAACGATCGGAAGATTATTCCTATCGCCTACTTTGTAAATACTTCATAGTTGGAGAGTCAAGTCGGTTTGATATCGAGCTGGGTGGTAAGAAGGTTCTGTCAGCACACTCTCCGCAGTGAATCCCTTATCAGCAATCCCCACGGGGCATTTTGATCCAAGCATGAGAGAGCGCTCCACCTTGAGTTCGGAACCTATCGCTGTTACTGGAAACCCCTCCGCTCAATGCGTGGGGGATTGACTACATACATCGATCCATCCGCAAAGTGCTTACCGCTAAAGACTAGGTAGCAAAGGATGCGATCGCGTGCTTCAGGCATGATCCTAAGGCTGTTGAGTTGAACAAGGAGGATGTAGAGTTAAAACTCTCTGGGAAGGACGTGCGCATTATGGAAAATAATTCTCACCGCTGCGCTCAGGTTTTCCTGGCAGTTGGTGATGGCAACAGACAAGAAAACTCTAACGGGCCCATATAATGTTTGGGCAATACGGGAGACAGACTTCCGGAAAGACGGGTCTGGAACACACCCGTATCTGTCGATCAAAGGGCGAGCGTGCAAAATTTTGATAAATTGTCGCCGACTTCCCGCTCGGGCCCCAAGTCCCCGGTGACGGACCGCATGGAGACGGCGTACGAACTAACGAGTCGTACGGCGTAGGTACTCGCTCAAAGGTCAAAGTAGACTAGAAATGGGGCCGGTGAGTAGCGCTTTGAACGACAGGGATGTCGTTCGTCGTCTTGGGTGTTGATCGAAACGAAATGTTCAGACTTATTTGGGTTCATGGAGTCTGATTTCCAGACAATAAGTTCATAAAAATCTAAATTCCTGCGAGGTGATATCGTGTAAATTTGTTAATGCTATTACTCGTTATTTATGTAAGGTTCCTTCGGGTGGCGGTGCGTCCAGTCAGGGGAAGGGAAATTGGTGACCTCAAACTTGTTTGAATTTCCTCAGTTTGCGCGATAGACGGTCAAACGTGTACGGAATTTCGAGGGCATCTTTCATGGTTTAGATAAGCCAGTCGATCATAAATTCCATCGTGGTCACTGGGCACTCTCTAGGACCTTCCCTTACCTGCATTGCTGTCACTGCTAATTGTGCAGACGATCGGTATCGGGGAGTTCGGAAGGAGACCTGAGTCTCCAAGGGCCAATCCGCTGCCGAGTCGGAGACCAATGTTACCTAAGATAGATATTTTCCCGACGTCTATAAAACTATTATTGATAGGGTTTGAGTATATATTAATTACTCGAGATATCCGCGACCCCAGCGAGAATTAAAATTCGACCACCCTAGCAAAGGTTGGTGAGAAGCACTGCCGTGAAACCTGGACTATAGGATTCGTCCATCACTGTGAAACATTAGTTGCTATGCAAATAGGAAGAAAATATATTATAACTTTGTGCACAGACGGCGCACAGTGAGCTTAGGATGAGATTTTAGGTCGCGACCGATGTAGGCGCATGAGTAGCGAAGCTACTAGGTATACGGCGCAGTATACCAGTGTTGATAGGAGGTACCTTGGGATGCCAATGGAATGGGGCAGAGGTCTAGATGGAAGAAAGTGGGTACCGAAACGATGCATGCAATCCAACGTTACACAGACCCAATGATAAGGCAGTGGATATAAAAATTTTTAGACAAAGAAATTGGCGAACAAATTCCTTCCTGGGTGTGCTCAGAATGTTGGTTGTATATCTCCTCCATCCAGAGTACTCTTACGACTGACTAGGTATATACTACTTGCATTGGTAGAAGACTTCATTTCATATCAGTATCAATACTTATCCTGTACAACGGAAGGTCGAATCACCCAGCTGTGTCAAGAGCTCCCGTCTACAGTATATGCCGTGAACGGCAATTAGGGAATCTTCCGACCAGTAAATTGCCTATCCGGGAGTCATGCCAAGACCGGACCGCGTGGAGATCGGTGTTCAAAAGCAAAGGAAGAAAATTTTCTTGTGTACAGCATGCACGGACGTCAGTCGAAAGTGAGTGAAGAAATGGAAATTTTCAAGAAAAAAAATCAAAGACAAGAGGAAAACGAAGTACTACAAAGGGAGAGGGACTGAGCTTGGAATCAAATCCTTGGGGAAGAACATCTGATGTCATGATTGCACGTTCCAAGGAAATAACTTGTTGGGCGGACGACGCTAGTCTTTTAGTCGGTTTTTGTCAAGAGAATCAAGGTTTAATGAACTTGAACGAGTCGACTACGTTATGTACCTTAATCGAGTGGGTGTCAACTCCAGGAGGACTGATTCAGTCCTTCCCGTCAAATTAAGGTGTAATGATGGCACTTGGACCGAAAGTAACACACCGAGTGTCGCAAGAGGGAAAAAGGAGTTCAATCTTACCATCACCAGTGCACGATAATTGGTTTGCATGCTGTACGTCAGGAGATTCGAGACTACATCTGCATAACATTCATGGGGGATATGTCTCTACTACCGACTAGTGTGTCAAAGCAAGGGGAGCAATCGCAGTCCTAATATAAGTAAAGTAACAATATTCTCCTAGCCTCAGACCATCGCCTCTATCTAGACCGTTGAGGGCCATCGCGAGTGAACATGCGCGGGTTTCATTGGTCGCTCCTGAAAACGATACCGGCGCTAAATTGGGTTCTGGAGAATGCAGGCTGAAGAGGGGGGTGGAGAACTGATAGGACACTGACATACTTTAGGGTGCGGTGACTAAAATTGAGGGTAAAATGTATCGCACGTCAGGCCCCATATACTGCTAGATACTTTGGTCCCAACCAAAAATTGACCCGCCACCGCCGCAAACAGCAAGACAGCATTGCCCAGGGTGGTAACCCTTTTTACCGGTATTCCTTATCAGTGGAACATATATTGGATAAGAGCAAACCCCACCTCAAGTTAGGGGGATCCCAAGATCAAGGAAGAAGGGGAAATACCTCCCGTTATGATGAACAGTAGAAGCAGGTTAAGAATTCAACCAGGTGAGTCGGATATGTATCGCGACATCATTTACAAACTAGACCTGCAGGGAGCCACGTATTCCCTGATTTAGGACATTCCTGGGCAGTGACACTAGTGGACGTCCTACCTCCTCGGAGACATGCAGACCGATGGATCTTTGTCAGGGTGCTGGGTACTACTCATCGTACGTAAATATACCTGCATATTGGAGATGCATATACACATCCAGTCTCCGCCATTGAGAAGGCCCTATTCATTCCGGAGATGCAGCCTTGAAGATCACCTGCCCTTCCTATGGGCAACCACATGCACATCCTGACAGACAGATAGACCGGCATGCATCATCAGCACATACGGCCCCCGACCGCAAGGGTTTTGCCAAATGCCACCGTGGAAAAGACAATGCGATATCGGGGATGACGGGTAAAAGGATTCACAAATAATTAAGTGGGTGGATGTATAACTATTATACTGTGTAAAACATATGAAGTAGATATACTTCCGATTAGATCCCTTATGGATTTGCCACAGAGCAAGCCACCGTGAAACTGTGACTAAAGGAATATTAGACGGCGGTCTGGCCGACGGGAGATCGTGGGGGCAAATCAAATGTCGTGAGAATCTGGAACTATAACCTGACCATCCAGTACCCTCCATTTACCTGGAGCTCTACCCTTCGACCCACTGGGTCGGAACGCACTGACTGGTCTGTTGGGGGATCGTCCCACTGTCCCAGACCGTTCGATCGCCTATTTTAAGTTGGTGTATTACCGCTAATACCACCTCCTCGTCTTCTCGTTATCCATTGGTTTTGGCCGGTTTCCGGGTACGGCGGCAAACATTTCGCCTTAGGCCACGAACTTATCGCCATGTATAGTGACGGTCATGGTGGGAAAGTAAAAATAACACTAAAAATTGAAAAATAAAAAAAAGGAAAAGGAAAAAAGCACTAAAAAGTGGATTGCTTGAGTAACCGATTGAATATCCTTTTTTGCCATCAAGGGGGTTGATAAAAAAAAGTTGAAAAATTTAAACCCACTAAACGAAGAAGAGAAGAAATCGGCATGGAAGATTAATTCGAAGGAAGGAAAGATAAAGCAAAAAAGAGAAAAAGAAAAAGAAAATCCTCGCCGTCTGTCTCAACTTAATTTCGTTTTCGCCCCTCTTGACTATTAGGAACAGTAACAGTCGAAAAATCCAAAATTCTCCGGTCATTAGGTTTCTTATCAACGATCATATCATTGCCTTGATATATTGTGTACTGCGGCTCCGTCTCCGGTCCCCATTCTCCTCTCTCATCATCATCTCCACATCTCGCATATATTTCCTTCCTCCCTCCATGATTGATCATCCCATCTGTCTCTTTCAACGTCGGGGTTGAGTCTTAATAATTCCCCAATCTCATCCTTGTTTCCCCTTTCCTTTGCCTCACATTTGAAACGCGATTGCTTCACTCGGATTATCTTACATTTTCTTTTTTTCTTTGTTTCATCTCACTAGATGTCGAGCTTTCAAGGTATGTACACATCTGTTCATCGAATCATGATGCAATCTCCTTCTATGGCACCATTCCCCTTGTCATGCCACAGCGATTGTTACGTCGGTGATTTTCTCGAATCCCGTTCTTTGCGAGTCCTTTTGTATCACCACAGGGAGTGATGGGGTGTTGTGATACGCCCGCCTTTGCTTCTATTTCCCGAGTACGGGACTGATGTCCAACGCTCCTTCTTGTGGTTTGTTATTCACCATTTCTTTCGCATTTTCCCACCTTGTCGTGTGCCGATCTTTCTCGAAGTCAACAGTTCTATCTTGATTTCAATTCACTGGTTCTGTACGACTGGCTATATGTAAATCTGTCGCCACCGTTGTGCTCAGCTTCAACCTCATGCTTCAGCATTGCTTTCCAGTACCACACACTGTACTAACGCATCCAAAAGATCGTATTGACGGGGCCAGCTTGTATAAGATCCTTGTCTCTTAATATCTACAACCCTAAGAGAAGCAAAAGTTTCCCTGTTGCTCAATTAGATCGCTTCTTGTGTTTGATCGCACAAATCCGGCCGGATGCCATACACTGCACCGCTCAAGTCTTCGCCTTTCGCGCAGCATATTGAGAACATTGAGCCGGAATCTCAGTCCTGTCCCACTTCACCTACCTTGGTTGACCCGCCGGCGGGACGACCACGCCTGTCTCGGTCTTACTCTTCCACGGCCTACGTGCGCAGACACCGCAGAAGCCCATCAACCAGCAAATCGTTCACATTCCCAACCCCAGAGAATGTGCGGAAGTCCAAGCAGACAATAGATTCTCATGCTACCATCAGGCAATCGCCACCTCCACGAAGTGACGCTCTTATCCCTCCTGGGGCGATGATCTCTCCTCCAGAGTCTGCCCCGAACTCGAGTGATGAAGAGTCTACGTACGGTCACAAGGAGGGGCTTTGCCTACAGGAGTTGGAGGTAGCCGTGAGGTCTATAGAGCAGAGGCGCGTTTCCTCTCCGGAGCGAGAAACCCAGGAGAGGAAGTCATCGTCAAGCGTAACACAAACAACTAATCCTACTAAGAAGCAGCCTCATCCACCTCTTTCCAAGGAAGCGCGCAAAATTTCCCATTCACGCTCAATAACAGAGCACGCCATCGATCTAAAGCAAGAGGAGGCAGTGACTAGCTCCCCCGATGAGAGCGATGGAGATGACGACCCGCGGGCGAAACAACCCATGGTGCGTAAGAAGTCGGGGGAGCTCGTTAGACCGGCTCTCCGCCCGCCTTCAGCGCGACGGCGCCCGTCGAGCATGCCTGGGACACCAACATACGCTAAGGCCGTTCACTTTGATGCCCAGCTAGAGCACATCAGGCACTTTTTGCAGTTGGATAAACCCCAGGCTGTGAGTGCTGGCGGATCCCCAGTAGACGATTATGAATCTGAAGGCGGTTTTCCGTTCAACAAAGATCAGCCGGACATGACTTCCTATGAATGGGACATTAGACTCCCAAACTTCCCTAGGGATGTCTCAACCCGAGCTCATCAACGAGTTCGGCTTGAACGTCTGTTTTTGTCGTCGGACAAGAACACCTTGGTTGGTGTGGTTGCAGTTGCTAATCTAGCCTTCCACAAACATGTCGCAGCTCGTTTCACATTCGATCATTGGAAGACGATCTCTGAAGTTATTGCAGAATACAGTGACGATGTTCGCCGTAAGCAGATTAATGATGGATATGACCGATTTTGCTTCAGTATCAAGCTGGACGAGCAGGCAAACCTAGAAAAGAAGACCATGTTCCTTTGCGTTCGTTATTACGTCGATGGACAGGAATTCTGGGATAACAACCGGGCAATGAATTATCAGGTTACCTTCCTTAGGATTCCTACATCGAAGCCCGACTCTCATGGTCTGCTTGTCAAGCCGATCTCAGTGTCTCGCGCTCCCCTTCCTCGGAGCAAGACCTTTGCTGGTTCTAGCGCCAACAATCAAAGAAAGTCTCCGTCTTTCGATGACTTTTCGAGTATGAAAGACTATCTTTCCTTCGACCGTAACACGCGAGGTACTAAGGATCGGCCCGCCTATGGAGTCAAATCACATGATGATGATGCGGTGGCTCCTGTGCGTCGTGACAGGCAGTCTTCCCAGATATTTGGTAGTCGTTATGACTTTGAAGCATCGTTAAATGCTGCGATGCGCACAAAGTCAGCGCACGACCGGACCACTCTCACTGCTCGGGCAAAGTCTGAAGGTCCCCCACCAGGGGCCGAAAGGTACAGCCCAGTCAAGGGACGAGGTGCGATTGTCGACCGGCCTCTGGACGACAGTCACTCACAGCCAAGAAGCCAACCTCAGGCTGAACAATCGAAGCCGTCCACTTTATTATCAAGCAAGCCCCATCGAGAGTCCTCCGTGTATAAGGAGCTTGTTGACCGATATTGCTTCTTCGGCTCTTCGAGCCCTTCCCACAACACTCGTCCCATACCAAGCTTGGATAAGTCTTCCTCTGAATCGTCACCAACAGCGTCTCCCAAGATGGACACAGCTACTGGTGGCAGCTCCCGCAATTCTTCACCCACCCCACACAGTTATCCATATATCGAGCCCATGCAAAGCACTTTCCTCAAGGAAACACAAAGACCAGCAGTTATTCAAGGATGAATGAATCTGCGCCCTAACGACGAATTATATTCCGTCTTACACGTATGACGAGTTGGACGTTTCGTCATCTAAGATAACATCTACTAATATCCAACAACATACTGCTTCCGTCCATCAGATACGAGATTGAATGATCATCTTCTTTCCGATGTTGATACTTACGATGTATCGTGCAGTATGAGATGTGGCATTTCTATTGCAACCCTTAATGTGACCTTTGCGATACCTCTTTTATCTTTATTATGGTTGTGCCCTTTTCATGGTGTGGAAGCTCGAAGAATGGCCTTTGCGATGGTAATAAACCGCGGGTTCCCACTTCTTGCGCCAGCTTTTTTCCACTGAAGGGGCATAAAAGTCTTCGTCACATGGTGTTGGTACCTCGATTTGTATGCTCTCGCCCATGTGTCAGTTTTTATTTTTATGTTTATCTTATTCTTCCTCCTCATGATCATGAAGTTATGTGTCTCTAGTAATCTATCGGTCGGCAGCATTTATCGAGAGCGTTTCCCATGATAAGGCACCCGCACGAGGATGTCGTTAAAAGATGTCGATTGCATTTAGCATATTGTTAATTATCATTGATTCTACTTGAGCGTTGTACGGGGTTTGATCGCACAATTTCGTCCAACTCCCCTCCAGAGTTCCTTTTCTTTTCTTTTTCTAAAGGCGTCTTGGTATGATATGTGATAGCGGAAGGATGTATGACAGATACAATACAGGTTTACAGTCAGATTAAGAATAGTTCTGACATGAGCTACAAGTTTTCGATGGTATCTGGCGAATAGCACTTCCGAAGCTCTCTGACTTACAGTGGGTGTTACTAGGCTAATACAACGTAATATGACTGAATAGTTCACCTTGCGGATTGAAGTTGTACACATGGTTTGGTAAATGTTGGCCGTGGCGCGTCCTCACTGGAGTAGGTATGTAGGCGACCCGCAAGGAGAATGTCAGGTATGAAATCTGGGTTTCGTTCATCCCCAGAAAGTCGTGGGTGTAAGAAATTGAAACTTTAAAGTATTTCTCTGGGTATTGCAAACATATAATACTTGCATTGCCTTGCCTTTTGTGGAGAATCATGAGTACAAGATATTCTGAAAAACAATCGCATTTGATGAGGTTGAGATATCCGACATTATCATCACGTGATAGTGACCCGCCCCTCGGGCCCGCGTTCCAGCAGGTAATGCGCCAAAACAACGAACGCCCAAAAACACGGGCTTGAAAGCGGTCGTTCATAACGCCCTTTTTCACCCCCCCTACCCGCCAATCAACACGCTGCATTGCTTTTGACTGTCCCAGGGCATCCTCCTATGATTAGTCATTAACCCTGTGTGAAATTCTAGGGCGAAATCACCCTTTCCCTTGCCGCCCGCCCGGAAAAGCTATATAAGCTATAGCCCCTCTCGTTACAAAGCCTTTCCTGACGGTCTTTTCCCTTTTTCTTGCAACCTCTGATTTCAGCAACTGGCCCGCAACGCGTCGCGTCTTATCATCCTACAACTCACCATTTCCATCTATATCTCATCGATTTTTATCTCTGTTCATCCATCTTGAACTTTTAACAACATGTCTGGACGTAAGTACTTTCCTGTCGTTGTCTCTCCATCAACGTCGTCAGCATCCAGGTTGATGATGATGATGCACTCCCGATGGCACGTGATGTCATGTGCTAGCCTGAGGCACTCGCTGCCTTGCATCCAACATCCTACCTATGGACACTCCCTAGCCTACTCTACACTCATCCATCATTAACTCTTACTGACATCCGTCCAATTTAGGCGGTAAAGGTGGCAAGGGTCTCGGCAAGGGCGGCGCCAAGCGTCACCGCAAGATCTTGCGTGACAACATCCAGGGTATCACCAAGCCTGCCATCCGTCGTCTCGCTCGCCGTGGTGGTGTCAAGCGTATCTCCGCCATGATATATGAGGAGACCCGTGGTGTTCTCAAGTCCTTCCTCGAGTCCGTCATTCGTGATGCCGTCACCTACACTGAGCACGCCAAACGCAAGACCGTCACCTCGCTGGACGTGGTCTACGCCCTCAAGCGCCAAGGCCGCACTCTCTACGGTTTCGGTGGCTAATTTCCTCGCCTTCGAGTCCTTTCTGTTTTGTTCCTCGTCCAACGTGCGATGGTGACTGTCGTCACATGACCGATTCTTGCTGGCTCGAATGGACGGAGGTGATGAGCGCTTTACGGTGTGATACTTGCTAATCAATTTTGTTTTTCACGGAATCTGAATCATGATTACCACTGGGTATGGGGTTTTGGGACGGCCGGCTTGCTTTTTTGTTCAGAAGGTATCTGTCGGGTTTGATACGGTTTTGTTTGGAGGGAGCAATGGGTTGAACGTTTTGTAGACTCATTGGAATAACAATCCAACTATCTAGTAACATTTTCTTTTGAATAAAATCTTGTAGACAGAAAGTAGAGCCTGAAGATTCACAGTTTACATTCAGGATCACATGCCGCGACCGTTGCATGCACGGGCCACACGTGAGCATGACGTGACGTTATCCCCAAACCAGGGCTTTTGGACCTCGGCCGATGTCCAACGAGAAGACCTCTGCATACTAATCATCTGGATATTGCATGATAACGAATTTTATCCATTTCTACTTCATATCTATTCGATATGAGCCCATACTCGGCCGCCCTGTATTCGATTCTGATCCCGCAATCCACGACTTGAGCACTATCATCGACCATTACATGTACTATAATTCCCCACTTTGACAGGTTTTCCTGACACTGCAATTTTCGCTGGACAAAATGCCCGAGTACGAGGTGTCATATAACCCTGAGCTGGTATGCTGTCGCTGTCCTTGTTCACTTCTCACGGAATCCTACTTTCTAACACCGTCGGCATTGAACTACAGGATACCTACTCCCTTTACCAGCGATATGAAGAACCCCGACCGAACAAAGACTGGAAAACAGCCGCCCTCCGTGGCCCAGCTCTTCCAGCTCTCGGAAATGCAGTAGCTGGTGCTGTTGGAGCGGCTATCTCAAATGTCGCTACGTACCCGTTGAGTCTTATCATCGCCCGGCTGCAAACACAAAACCAACGCAACCCCAAAAAGACAACGAAGACTGAAGGCAAGGGTGAAGAGGAGAAGACAGAAGGTCAAGACAAAGATACGGAGGACAGTAATGAAGAAGACCAGGAAGATTACACCAATATTCTCGACGCAGTACGCAAGATCTACGCCAAAGAAGGACTCGGAAGCTTGTACACTGGTCTTGCCCAAGACACAGTCAAAACCGTAGCCGACTCGTTCCTATTCTTCCTAGCATACGGATTCTTCAGACAGCGGAGGATTAACGCCCGGTACGGTCCCGCCCGGAAAGGCGGGAAGCATGTTGTCCTACCTATATTGGACGAGCTAGCCGTCGGTGTTTTGGCGGGCGCGTTCGCCAAGCTGTTCACGACGCCGTTGGCTAATATCGTGGCGCGAAAGCAGACCTCTAAATCTTCGTCTAGTACTAGAGATATAGCTGCTCAGATTCGATCTGAGAAGGGGATCAAAGGGTTCTGGTCGGGTTATTCGGCTTCTCTTATCCTTACGCTGAATCCGTCCATTACATTCTTCCTAAATGAATTCTTGAAATATAGTTTTTTTCCCCGGGATAAGCGCGGAAAACCGTCGGCGGCTGCAACCTTCCTGTTAGCTGCTATCAGCAAGTCAGCGGCATCGTCAATAACATATCCGATTTCAATGGCTAAGACTCGAGCCCAAGTCACCGGCTCGAGCGCCACCCCTTCAACCCATAGTGGAGAGAAAGACGACTCTGATGATGGATTGTCATTGATGCCGCCCATCATTTCCAATGTGGTTAGTATAGCTCGTACGGAAGGTATCCAAGCTCTCTACGCAGGCCTACCAGGCGAAGTACTCAAAGGCTTCTTCTCCCACGGGTTCACCATGCTCGCAAAGGACGCAGTATACTCCATCATTGTACAGAGCTACTATCTTCTCCTCATCGCTTCTCGACAATACCCTACACCGGATGAATTGATCGAGCGAGCCCGCCAGCAAGCGGAGGAATGGGCCGAAGCTGCCCGAGAAGGTGCCCGCGACCTCGCTGAGAAAGTCAAGGATACAGATGCCAGCGTTCTTGATCACAATGCGGGCAATGTAACTATTGAAATGAGTTCTAGCGGCCCCATTCCCCCAACACTTGACCTGCCGGAGGGAAACGAGACAGCAGAGTTGGTGGGAGATTATGTGGAAGATGAAGCGACCGAGTGGAGGAGCTTATACCATTGGTTCTGGGAGAAGGAGAGGTATGGAAGGGAGTAGCACCATCCTGTATCTCACATTTTTGTGCATTTTGATGACGTTCAGCGAGATTGTAGATGTGTTGCGAAGTCAATATGGTGTTAAAATGCGTGTTTATGTCATTGTGTCTTGACATATATTTTTCTTGATGTCACTGTAATAATAGTATTGAGTAGCAACATGGAAGTATACAGTATATACGTCTATCGTGCACGAGGTATTCCTTCATACTAATAGTCCCTCGTCGTATGATTGGTTTATCAGGTTATCGATACACGCTTACTAGGTAAAGTGATTATTGTTGCATAGTGGTTGATTATTATCATGGTTATCCCTGCTCCAGGCAGTTCAGTGAAAAGAAGCGTTACATCAAACCAATAACAGGAACGCAGAATAGTTCGTCAAGAAAGATCATACATAAAACAGGAGGTAAAGACGCTAGACAAACAAATCAATCATAAATGTTCAGACAGCCTCCAGGTATGCAAGCAGAACACACAGTCCTCAGACAGAAGGATAATATGCACATATGCCAAATCTTCAAACATCGTAAACCGTCTGTACCTGAAAGAGAACTTGAACATAAAACAAAACCAAAATAAAAGGTATCATAACAATCTGTTTTTGTCTTCCTCTGACCGTTGCCGGTATGCGTAGTAAATTATCGGTAATATTCGTGACAATTGAAAAACCGTCATATCAGTTCGTAGGATATTAATGAGAATATAGTAGTTCATTCGTAAATCGTCAATTTATCGTTATGTATCATGAGGTTTCATGTGCAGCAAGCATTTTCATCTAAACGCTTGCTGTTCTGCGTTTCTCGCTCGGTTTCTGTGCATATGCAGTCAAGAGGCGGAACCCGGTACCTCGCTTCTGGCATTCGCGGAGTACCTTCCTATCAGACCAGATACTGAGGCCTGCATCACCGTTCGCCAGGACTGGTATCTCATAGCATCTTGTGTACCACCAGCGACCGACTCTGGCGACGATTTTTCGGATGGATTCGTCGTTTGAAGGCGAAGGGGAAGGGTCCGAAAGGAGGTCGCCGAGGGATAGGTCAGTGTCGTTGGAGGATGATTTGCTATGGGCTTTTGTTTGGGCGCCTAGCGATGAATTGGAGGGGTGCGACAGTGCGGTTGAGGATGTGGCTGTCACTGCTAATGTGGATGGGTTCGATGATGATGTGGATGAGGATGAGGCTGATGATCTTACAATCACCCCTGCGACTGGAATCCGTACTATACAGCGTCGTAGGTTGTCGAACCCGTGTCGTCCCAGCAGGCGTTGTATGCTGTCGCTTGAAGGCTTGAGGCTGATACTGGGGTCTGTTAAGTATGTCCTCTCCTTCAGGTTTCTGACAGCTTTTCGGGTGCGAATTCCCATGTTCACCATGTCGAGATCGAGTAGGCTCATCTCCATGTAGCCCCCCGGGCGCAGCACACGCTTACACTCTGAGATGATATTGTCTTGAACATGTTCAGAGCATGCTGCGGGGAAGCGCAGGACAGCCACTGTGAAGTATCGTTTAGGGAACGGGAACCGATACTCAAGGTTTGCATGGTGGATAGTATGGTGGTTGGATGGTGGCTGCCAGGCATCTGGATGTTTGGATCCCGTCGGAGTCGGTGCATCGTTCAGGTTGTACACCTCAGCATTAGGATATGTCAAAGCACAGTAAAACGACCAGTCATCGTTTCCTAGTCCATCCACTACTAGGATCCGCTCTTCCTCTCCATTTTTGATGTGATTATGAGCAGGACTGAATAGAACCCTTCCGAAGGACAACCATCGACTAGTCATGAGTGATCCGGATCTGATGTTGGTTTGCGCTGTCGGCCCCTCCCGATCACGCTCAGCAATATCAAACAGAATCGTATTCCGTTGCCGACAGGTTTCGAAGCTTGGTGAGGGATTTAGAGAAGGTGATGTGAGGAAGCTGGACTGCTGCTCAATGGACAGGGATGGAGTTGACAAATTGTTCAGATTCTCCTCATGCAGATTTTCTACACTTCCATCATTGTGGTAGCAGGCGATTATGTCACTAAACGAAGGTTGACTAGAAGGCACAAGTGACGAGTGTAGAGTTGGGGCAATCTTGGATCGCCTCAGGTGGAAAGACCCACTGCTTGAAGTTGGAGATGCCGGAGTGAGTGCTACAGCCGGATTCTCAACAGCTGTGGGAAAGGCCTGGAGATCGGAGAACCCACTGAGTTCAGCCTGAAGAGCTCTACTTGCCATGGCGGCCAGTTCAAACTTCTCATCTGCCTCTGAATCACCCGGGCAAAGAGGCCTCGCAGTTTCAGGAGAGAGAACATGATCAATGAGGTCATCATATTCTCCCCACACTTCATCTTCAGTTAAAGCGGACTCAGGCTCCGGGATAACAGCCGTGACCGCTGCTAGGCTCTCAGAGCCACTTGAACTTGTTATGGTCGTCGTTGACTCCTTCCTAGGATAGAATGTCAAGAATTGGTCCGAAGAGTAAGGCCCAGCAATAAAGTCCAAAACACTACGGCTCATAGGGTCGCCAAATGGTTGAGTAAAATCAAAGCCAAAGCCTGACGGATTCCCATGATACATCCCTGATTGAGCCTCCAGTGCGGGCAAGCCCGGCGGTGAGAAGTCAGATAGCGTAGTCGCCACGGGGGCTGCGATCGAAGGAGAATCGGCCATACTGAATGGTCTTGAGAAAGATTGCAAAGCTGGTCGGTGCTGCCTGTCTCTTCTCGAGACTACACGTGGAATCCGACCAACTGATGCGAGGCGTGTTGGGCGCTGCTCTTCCATGGGTTCTGCTAGACTTGGGGAGCTGGGAGGCACCTGATCCTTATTGAAGTAGACCTTCGTAGAGGCCTTGAATTCGCTGTTCAACTTAGGAGGGGACGGCAGCAAAATAGATTCGCTGGGCTTCCTAATATTCAAGGCCGCTGGGATTTCCACTGGAGTATCTGGCTTTTCTTCCTCGGTTGGTGGTGAATCCTGAACATTCCGTATAATATCGTCCAAGCTTTCAGAGTCAGCATCAACCAAGGCATAATGTGCAATAGGCCGGTGAGCTGCTGCTGCTAGCGAGACCGTAGCTTGGACACGATGGGGAGGTGGGAGTGGGGTTTCACTCTCCGCATGTTTAGTGTCGCGGCTTTTCTGGAAAAAATTCCACTTTAGACCTAATCCTTTCTTGGGTGACTTATTTGATTGATTCGTCGCTCCATTCGTCTTCACAGAATTTGGTGAACTCCTAGCACCTGGGCGGGATTGCCCAGAGCTAATTGTACGGGCCTGTGGTACAGGCTTGGGTCTCTCGGAGTCGACATTCGAGCTCGATATTGGCTTCTCTAAGTTCTCAGCATTGCGAGTCTTTGGCTGGTGGATAGATGCAGGAGCTGCCAACACATTATTTTCTGGCTTACTTTCTCGACTAAGGCTCTTGAATTTGCCGATGGTATCGGTCGAAGACGTCAACGACTCAGTGGAGTAGCCGTAAGACTTTGGGGCTGCGGCCTTCTGGGATAGGCTCGTTACAGAGCTTGTACTAAGACCGCTTGAGCTTTGCTCACTCTGTGTTCGAGCCAATGCCGCACCGTCAACACCTCCACCATTGATAAAGACAGGCTCGAGACGATCAAGCAAGAAATCATCGAGTTCCATGTCTGGACGACTGTTCATGCTTCCTTTACTAGAAACAGATCTAGATGCACTTCTCGCCGTGCTGGTAGATCTTGCCCTAGACCCGCTACTGGTGGCGCTTGCCCTTCGACCGCGTTGTGCGTATTTGCCGTATCCTTCGTGCCCCGTTCCCGCAGACGGACCTTTGCGAGTCGCACGACCTCCTTCAGACGATTGTGCTTCCAATTCAGGCTTGGACCTTTTCGTGAACAGCCCAAATCTTCGAATCTTGGATGGGCTTGTCGGGGTCTGAGGCACCTGCCGCGCCTTTGTTTCTCTTTTTGAGGCCCGGGGGCTTTTTCTTGAAAGCTCAGGTGACAGACGAGAAGGCAGTTGAGAAGAACTTCCCGACTGTAGTGATTCTACTGAAGTTGACGCCGATTTAACGGAGCCTAATGCAAGCCTCTCAGAAGTGAATGAGCTTTCCTTTGACGGACGTCTGTTGTGGCTTGTCACTATATCAGGTGACAGGTTACTTCGGACCACGGGTGATGGCTCCATCTGCAACCTATCTGTTCCCTCTCTACTCGGCCGTGCTGGTATGTACGTGGCATTACTTTCAGTGCTCTCAGGTGATCGAATAGCTTGGGAGTTCTCTTGGCTTAAGGAGCCTGACTCTGTATCAGCCTTCTCCTGTGTCTTTCTCGGGAGACAAGATTTGGCGACTGCTTTTCGGGAGTAAGGGTTGCCAGAAACAGTGGAAGTATCGACTATCAATCCTTTCGCTGCAAAATCCTGACTTCGTCTTTTACAAGAAGAGGTTGCGCTCGGCTCTGGGACGGAACCAGGGGACTTGTTAGCTCTCGGATGGACTGAATGATCTTGTGATGTTTGTTGCACCCCCCGCGACGAGACAGGAAGTCTGGTTTGGGATGGGCTTGGTTGTCTGATACGGGGTACGGCCTTAACTGGCTGTACAATTCCTGGGGAATAGGAGGACAAGGATGTGGGTGTTGATGTCCTACTCCACATGCCTGGGGAGCCAGAGTATCTTGTTGACGGACTACTGGCCGAGGCAAATATAGGAGTTGGAGGAGGTAGGTTTTGCGTATTGAGAGTAGTTCGTAGACTTGCAAGCTCCTTTGGTCCATTGTGAACCTGCTGTTCGGGAGGTCTTCCCACGGTTGTATCCTGAGGTGTGTATGATGAAACTGTTTCCTCTATCGACCCGGTTTGACTCTTTCGGGGTGGTGAACTTCCACCCATGACTTGGCCCGGATGAATAGTATCTGGGATCATAACATTTAGTTTTTCTGTCTTTATGCCCTCGGTAGTTGACTTGTTATTCCCAGTGTGTTGTCCAATAGTCGGTGCCTTCCTCCGAAGAACATTCCGTGGTTTACCACGGATAGGCTGTTGAGCCAGTGAGTTGGCAGGCGTCTCAGTGTTCACCCGTGGCGGTGGTCCTCTCTCGGTATTTAACACACTTGGAGTAGAATGAGCTACTGAAGGCAAAGGATGCGTAGCTGCTCGCGGAGGCAACAACGAACGGGCATTGTGCGTAGATAGTATTCCAGAGGGCCTCGATGGTGCTACAGGATGACGTGAATCAGCGTCGGAAAAAGATGATCCCTTGTTGGGCCCGGTCTTAATGTTTGTGGGCCTTGCAATGCGCAGCGCTGATGATATAGAAATTGAGGAACTAGAGACTCTCGTCGATGCATTGATAACAGGCAAGGGTGCGTTTCGCGACTGGGAGGCAAGGTCCTTTAACCGCGGTATTCGGCCACTCTCAGACTTGTGCGACGCCATGGTGCTACCTGAGTCAAATTTCCAGCTCCAGTCCGAAGACTAATAATCCAACCGTTGGTGAAATACAGTGTGGCCATGGAATCATCCCGGCTAAATAATGATCACTGCTTCTAATATAACCACTAACGATGTAAGCATTACACCTAAGTGCGGTATGAGAGCCGAGATTTACCTACCTTCAAATCATATCACCGAGATTAGAAAAAATTGGCCAGCAATCATTAAACCCATATCAGCATTTCTGAAGGCGTCATATAGTAAAAAGAGGGAAAAATAGATATTAATTGGGTTGGGGGGATTCTATTGGTGGGACAGAATAAGCACCAAAGGAAGAGCAAGCAAAGCAGAGAGAAGATAGTTTTGCCAAAAGAAACTCGATGACCTCTTTCCTATACGAGGGGAGATTGTGATGTAATAATATCCAGGATAGCGAAGTACTTAAAAGCGGTGAATTTCTTTCTTTTTTTTTGATTTTTTAAAGAATGACTGGACAACTTGCATGTACTCCGCCACAGCCCACTGTGGCTAACATGCAATGCAAAGTTGTTGACTGTTGGGAGCTGTGTCTGCACGACCACGTCAGAGAAATTTTCAAAAACGACAAATAGAAGATAGTAGTAATTTAGCAACGTTGACACAGAGACCAGCTGTGCAAGAAGTAAAAGAAAGGAAATGGTAGGAAATAATTTTAACGAGCCGAATTTGGACCATGGAGCGAGAAAACTTGGGGCAATCTGGACTTTTCAAGTTCAAGGATGTGCCCAGCGCTAATTTGGACCATACCAAGACAGACCGGCGCAGCGGGGAGACATGGTTTCTATTCGCAGACTAAGTGCCCATATAGAGACCGCAGAGAGAAATCCTGGATGGTTCTGTGCGATCGACATCGGACCCGTTGTCGAGCACAGATGTGACTGGGGAGACTATTGGTGCGAGGACAGGTAACTTTGTTTCTGTTAGCGATTGTATTAAGCCTTGGATAATTTAGAATCGCCAAGAATCGACGAGAAAGGTAAAGATAGTGCAGATTCCCTCTAAAAACACGACCCCCGACCGAGAGTGGATCTCTGTCATCCATAAAAGGAACGTGCACAGCAGTACGCAGAGAACTGAGGTCAAGGACAGGTCCACTACATGGACCCAGTCAGTTTGCTCTGACTAGTAACATAATAGCCTCAGCGGATTGGATACACTGGAACATGGCAGTTGACAGGTTGGAATGGGGTTGAGTGGCGTGAGATAGCGGAAAAGTCCGTCGTATGCGCAATCGGCACTTTCACCAAAAGCCCCTCGTCAAGCACACGCCCAGATGGCAGATGCAGGCATCAGAAAATCTGTTGGTAATGCGGTGCTGCAGTAGTCCAGGGCTCTATTTGGTCTGTGTGTCGGTATGCAAGCTGTGATAGGATGGAATTCGGACAATTTCTTGCGAGGAATTTCTTTTCTTAGTAATGAATAGTTCCCAAGTCAGGTGGTGATCAGTGACTCGCGATCGTCCCCCCCGGCGAGGCCGAACACCACTAATTGATCATGATGCATGTACGACGCTCATTTTTGCCTTGTTCAACATGACAATTTACAATTCCTAGACGAGCCGTTTCGTACTTTAACAAGATGACCCTCTTGCCCACCGTCTTTTCTCTATATAATCTTATCCAGGATGCATTCTGAAAATCAACCATACCTGAGTGCCAGAATGCTCCATGCCTGCCACATCAGAAAGGCTTTTGCTCTCCCGTCACCAAACCGTAGATTCTACACTTCTGGTACGCCGAAAGGTTCGGGGCGAACCTTTGAACACACAACAAATTCTCCATGGTATCAGTGGGATGGCAGATAAGTTCACGGCCGAAACGGGCCAAATCGATGGGTCCGAAAGAACCTCATAATATAACAAACAAGAGCCACTCATAGACATGAAAGGGCATCCCGGACAAAGAAGCTGAGACCCCGGGGTCAATTAGGCCGGGCCCCAAATGCAAAATGGCACCGTCCAGTCTGTATCCTTTGTGTGTGGGGACGCTGAGCCGTGGGTCCTGATCCGCCGCTAAATGGAGAACCAGCCATGGGCGATCCTGATTGACGGAAGACGGCCTGACGGGCACGCGCGAGGCGACATGGATTCAATCCGCCAGACTTAGCACCAGTGGGCAAAAGGCAACTGCGGTGAGGGATTCGCCAGACCAAAGCAGAGGCCTCCGTGATACTTCCGGCCCCTGTGGAGACGGCGGTAAATTCGAACATGCTTTAACGGGTGTGAAAACACGGTCGCTGTGCCGCAGCAAGTACGGGGGTCTAGACAAATGTTCCAAGTACCAATCACGGATCGGCGCAAAAAACTCGAGATGTTGGCCCAGCCTGTGTGATCGGACTGGTTGAGAGAGGAAATTCGATGTGAGCACCTAGACAGACTAAAGAGAGTAGTTGAAGTAAAGACCAAGCCCGTACTTCTGTCCTTCTGCAATAGCGATCATTCTGCGCACTTAGCCAGTTGTCGATCAGATCCGATCAGGAAATTAGTCGACATACTATTCCGAGCGAAGTGGGCGCTGGTTTGCTGCAGGAACAGAATCCGGTCCTGCACTTTTCAGCTGACTCGTGTATTTCGCCACTTCCACGAGTCTGACACCAACATGATAACGTAGGACAGCATATGGCATGCTACGGAAGAAAGGGGAAGTATCAAAAAAGAAAATATACTATGTCTGTGACGCTGATCGGTCGAAGCTCCCAGTTCAGTTACGGTGTCTCCATCCTTCCTGTTGATCCTTTTACCTATTACGGGTTGTAAACCAGGCTCACCATATTTCTCTAATAGCGCGCTCACTTGTATGTACGTACTCTGTAAGTAGTACGAGTGTCTCGTATTGCTTTTGACTATTGAGGTTGACCCGATATTGCTGGGCGCTTTCTAAAACAAGAAAAGAAAAAAAAGAAAAAAGGGAGAGACGTGCCGTGTAATATGGTAAATGCATAGACTAAGATTCCACAGTAATGATTCCCTCAAAACGCCTATGAGATTGCACCAGATTTAGAAAAACAAAGTGGTAATAAAACATGGAATTAATCACGCAGCGGTTCCAAATCGCTTCTTCCTAGCCTCCAAAGCGAGCTTATCCTTTTCACTCAAGCTGCTGGCAGGTTTCTCAGTGCTGCGTTGGTTTTGACCTTGGTTACGATTACCCGGACCCCGTCGCCGGTTCTGATTTTGATTCTGATTCTGATTCCTGTTCCTTCCACCGAAATCCCGTCTTTTGCCTCCCCGCTTGCCTTGATCATTCTCGCCGCGACCCCTCTTGCGGGTCTTTTCGCTAGGAAGTGCCTGGTCCAATTTGCTAACTCCGGTTGTAGCCGGTTCCTCGGGAGCAGCACCAAATCGTTTGGCCCTCTCGAGCTTTCTCTCCGCTTCTTCAATAGCGGTCTTCGAATCTTCAGTAATACCAAACTTTTCGGCACGAGCCTTACGCTTCTTCAACTCCTCCTCCATATCAGTAACGGAAAGGCCAATGGAGTAGTCCGGCGCGGGCTTCTCCTCAGCCGGAGCTGCCTCAGTCGTCTCAGCCACTTCAGCAGGTGCTGCCTCGGTTCCCTCTTGTGCGGTGGGGGCAGCATCCCCGTTAGATTCTACCTTAAGATCGTCTGTAGTAGCGGGATTGATGTCTTGCTGCTGGTTCGGAACTGCAGTAGGGTTAGAGACAGCGGCCTGGCCGCCAGCAGCGATCGTAGCAGCACCAGCCTCGGTCGAGGGCTTCGTTGTGGCAGCATCTGCGGCAGGAACATCATCATCCTCCCAGTCAATCACATCCTCTGCGTTATCGGCTTTTGCGGCCGGCGCTGCAGTCTGAGCCTTGCTGTTATCATCCTCCTGCAGGCGGGCAACCATCTCTGCCTTCTTGCCAGTGTGAGGCAAGGAGCGAGACTTGAGGATCTCCACTAGCTCAGCATTGGTCTTCTTGCCGTAGTCGGTTGCCATTTTTGATGAAATGGATCGTCAATGGTCGATAGCGTTCGGAGATGAGCGGCGATTCGTTGAGCGCGATACTGGCGACGGAGGAGATGAGCGGATGGCGCGGGTCCAGCGCGTAGGATTGAAAAAATTTATATTAGTCGTCAGCAGTCATGCGACCATGCGACAAGTAATATCGTTGATTCGGATTGGTATTGGATACTTAATGGGTGGTGTAGCCAGATGGCAAGGTTGAACGGAGCTCTTGGTAGAAGCGTCGCGTTGACGCGGTAGCGGACACCTGACCTAGGTATCTGCGGCTGACTTCCCAATCGGGATATATAGTCACGTGAATTAAACCACTTGGCCTTGTGCCTATGAGAAAAGGACTTCCTGGTATCTCCTCAGACAGACACGGGATCTCGAAGCTGAACATTGGAATAGATCTACTGCCGTCACACAATATTACTGACTAAAGATGAATGGGCTACACAAGGATCGTTTAGATCCTGTTGACGGTGGAAGGTTTCGTAGTTTGTGAGTCATGTTCAAAGCTTCCAATAGCAGTTTGCCAACTGGGCAGTGGGAGAGCCTTTGGCGTAAAAGGGTCAGCTAGAAAGTTTTGAGCTCATCAGAACGTCTGATAGTTCCTAGCTGAAAGGCGGGAAGCTGGAAAGAAAGTGATGACATGGCAAGCGAGATGTGGCTGTGGCAACTCTCGATATTCGGCGCCACGGCGCCACCGATATCATCATCATGTGATCTATAGACTATGAGCATTGTGCGACAGTCCATGTTACCTATCCTTCTATGATTAAAATCTAATTCTTGTTAGCTAGCGCCGATTTTGGGGTGTGGTTTATTGTTCTAAAATGACTTGCTGAGCTATATAGTGTGCAATATTATCATGAGTAATATGGCTAACTACAAGAGCTGCTACGAATATACCTTCTGTCAGCATGTGCCTTCCTCTATTTCTTTCGTTTTTCTAATTTATTATACCGGCCTATATTCGTGAGTAAAGGTATCCAGTGACTCTAACCTGCTTAGACAACAAGGCTGATCTAAAGGCGCACCCAGTCATTTCTTAGAAAGTGGTACTACTGCGTCTGTCGGTATTTTCTACGCTTGGAAGTTCATCCGTAGATCATGGATTGATAACAAACGACAATAGTTAAGCAGCATTGCTATTTGTCAGCGGTTAACCCCCGAGTACATTTGCTGAGTTGACCGTTCTGAGAGCAAGCAGACCATGTCTATATCTTTCAAGTCATACATTAATCGAAGCCGGCTCGAAGTTCACGAGGGTTGTTTCTAATTGCTTCTCCATATACGGACCTGTACAAACAACATGACTATGGTTTCCGACCACATTTTACCGGTTTACAAGGATCAGTAGCAGGCAGTGCAAGATATATGTAGCGTTTGGAACATCACGGCAGATCATGTTTCACCTACGCTGATAAGGCTGGTAGCGCATTCTAACATTCCCTTTTGTACCCTAGACGTTCTAATAGTACTAGCACCTTGCATGATGTGGGTATATCTCCTGCAGCAAAAAGAAATTGGTAATCATAACAGATGAAATTTAAACCTCGAACATTTAGATACATACCAAATAACGATCACCCGCCCTGATCGGTAATAGCCTCCATAGTAACAGTTTCGATGTTGTAGTTCAGTTTAGCCGAGCTTTAACTCGGTAAGTCCCTGGAAGAGATCCCGAGCGAATGACCCACGTGCCGATTACCCGATCGATATTTGAATCTGACATTCAAAGCAAGCCTTTTCGCTCCACTTCCCCTTCGTTTGTCGTTTAGGCATATCAAGCGAGTCAAAGATGAACAGATTCGGCTCGAGACATGTGCCCCAGAGGTTCAAATTGAGAATTCTTCCTGGAGTCTATTTATCAGCCTTGAGTTTTAGTACCCTTGCCTCGCAAGTCAAGTAAACCCTTACAGAAATGATCAGACACAAGGGAATCCCTACGGCCCTCGAGTCGTACGTACGTTGGAATGTGGGGCATCACGCAAAGATCGTTTCGGATCACCTGTGGAATTTTTCTTCTTGTCATGTTGCATTGCATTGATAATACACCACTAATAAGAATACTTGAAACCCAACCCCCCCCCCCTGTGGAAATGTGGACGAGCACTCACTTCTCATCAAAGAAACATCTACTTCTGCCTACAATTCGTTATCAATGTAGAAATCTCTTTCGACATTCTCTAGCTTTGCTTGTTTTTCTCTTCACCTTATCTATCTTGATACCCCTGCCAGTCGCATGACTCTCGTTTAAGATACCCTCTTTGAATTAATTAATTGTGACATATAAGCACAAAATGACAGTCTATGATATAGAAAACAATCCCAACGAAAAAGCTCTCCCGTCAGGGGTGTACCGAAGCAAGATCCCTTATTTCCGCATGCTCATTGATCAGGGCGCCGTCACCCAGAATGTCCTCCACTTTGACTACCCCGGCTCAGGAACGGAGGAGGATCCATATGTCGTGTCCTGGATCTCAAATGACTCCCGCAATCCCCAGCTCTTCAGTTTTGCCAGAAAATTGACCATTACTCTGGTCGTCGCGTTTTCAACAATGGTCGTCGCCTTGACATCGTCTACATACAGCGGCAGTGTTGGGAGTATAGTTACATCATTCGACGTCAGCACGGAGGTAGCGACCCTGGGACTGTCACTCTTTGTCCTAGGTTTTGCAGTGGGTCCCCTACTTTGGGCGCCCATTAGTGAAGTCTTCGGACGCCAGAGACCCTTCTTTGTCAGCTTCCTGGTCATGGCTGCATTTTCAGCTGGCTGTGCTGGCGCTCAGAATATCTGGTCACTACTGATCCTGCGCTTCTTCGCAGGTGCATTTGGATCTGCACCGTTGACCAATGCTGGAGGCACGATATCTGATATGTTTACAGCCCGCCAGCGCGGTCTAGCGCTCAGTTTGTACGCTGCAGCACCCTTCTTGGGGCCTGCCCTAGGTCCAATTATCGGCGGGTTCCTGAGCATGAACGCTGGCTGGAGATGGGTGGAAGGCCTTCTGGCCGCTTCTGGGGGACTTGTGTGGATCATGATGGCGTTCGCAGTTCCAGAGACATATGCGCCTCTTCTATTACGGCAACGTGCTGAGCGCCTGTCACAAGTCACAGGAAAAGTCTACCGTAGCAAAATTGAGCTCGAAAAAGGCAAAGTGGCGCTTAATACCTTGCTTAGAAGGTCCCTCTCTAGGCCATTGGTACTACTTTTCACAGAGCCCATTGTCCTCCTCTTTGCTGTCTATATCGCCATCATCTACGGTACATTATATATGTTCTTCGCCGGATTTCCCATTGTATATGAGCAGGGCCGAGGATGGAACCCCGGGGTTGGAGGCCTAGCCTTCCTTGGTATCATGATCGGCATGATAATAGGCATCATCTTCACTCTTCCCGCCAACATGCACTTCATAAAGATTCAGGACCGACTCGGCGGCTTTGCCCCCCCGGAAGCTCGACTTCTCCAGTGCATGGTCGGGGCTGTAGCTATCCCAATTAGCCAGTTCTGGTTCGCCTGGACGGACTATCCTTCCATTCATTGGATCGTCAGTATCATCGGTACGGCACCATTCGGCTTTGGCGTCATCCTCATCTATCTCGGTGTTATGAACTACCTAATTGACTCGTACACCATCTACGCAGCATCTGTGCTTGCTGCCAACACTATCCTCCGCTCCATATTCGGTGCCGTCTTTCCCCTTATTACGGGATACATCTATGATGGCGTCGGTATTCACTGGGGGCCATCTATTCCCGCATTCCTGTCGCTGCTGTGCACGCCCGCTCCTTTTTTGTTTTACCGTTATGGTGCTGATATCCGCAAGCGGTGCAGGTATTCCGCTGAATCATTCCACTACATGCAAAAGTTACAAGAGAATGCGACAAACAGTGCCAACACACAGACCAAGCAACCAGCCGTGCAGGCGAATGAGTATTCTTCAGAAACGAAATAGGCAGTTAATTTATCTTCCGACAAGAGCTGCCTCTTAACCCTATGTGAATATTGGTACAGGCGTATATAGAAGCTATTTGCACATACATGGGGGGTTATGGGTACTAGAGATAATGCTTTTAGACAAAAGTTTAGAGTATATTAGATCAGGCGAATATTTATTTTGACATACTTATTTTCTTTCTACTTTATATAGAGCGTTTTACAATGTTCCTCGCCACTGGACAAAGCATCGACGTAATGAACTAGTTATCAACAAGAACTAGATTATACAAGGTCCTAGTCTGCACGTCGCTGATAGGTACTTTCTTGGCTGGACAATTGAGGTTACCGTTGTGTAGTTCTAGGCACCATATAGGCCTATGATATAGTTCGGCCTTCGCGAGTTCTATTTAATCCGTGGCAGGATAATTACAAGTTTATATACTAGTATTATACTATCGTAGGTATTCCAATATAAATATAAAATCAATACAGACTGTTCAATGTCTTTATCTTTGTACGGTAGCTTTACAAGGCGCTTGATATATATTTTGCTAACACGTACAGAGCATCTGAGATCAGATGCAAGACAGCGATGCATACCACTTTCAATTAAGCAAACACCTTCCACTCCTCAGAATCAAGATACCTCACTACGTCTCCAACAGTTTACCTCCCCAGATGACTAACTCCGAGTCACATTGGTTCGCAGCGGATGCCCTCCGCATGTCGGACCGGATCCGCAAACACCCCACTAAACAACGCGGGGCAGATCCGAAGAGGAACAAGCCGAAGGAAAAGCCATGACTATATAACGCTCCATACACACCAACAACTATACACAACCTAATCCTCAACCCAATTGTACCAATTGTACACATAAAAAAAAATCAGCAACACAATGGACCCCCAGCAAGAAAAGAAACACATCACCGCCGGGGACGCAGAGTCATTCACCACAAAAGTCCTCACAGCAAACGGCGTGCCCCTCGAAAATGCCACAATAATCAGCAAATGCCTCGTGCAAGCCGACCTCCGGGGCGTAGACACGCACGGCATAAACCGGATCCCATCATACATGGAGCGGATCCGGCAGGGCGTGCTGGACGCTAAGGCCCACCCGTCCCTGAAGCAGATCACACCTGTCGTCGCACAAGTAGACGGACAGAATGGGTTTGGGTTCGTGGCCGCGCACATGGGGATGCGCGGGCGATTGAGATGGCGCGCGAGTACGGCATCGGGTTCGTGTCTGTCAAGCACTCGAATCATTTCGGCATGTCGGCGTGGATAGTGCAGCAGGCGTTGGATGCAGGGATGATGAGTCTTGTATTTACAAATTCATCGCCTGCGTTGCCGGTTTGGGGCGGCCGGGAGAAGTTGATGGGGGTTTCGCCTTTGGCGTGTGGGGCGCCGGCTGGGAAGGAGAAGCCGTTTATTTTGGACATGGCGCCTTCGATTGCGGCGCGCGGCAAGATTTACAAGGCTGCCCGACGTGGGGAGAAGATCCCCGCTGACTGGGCGTTGGATGGGGAGGGCAGGCAGACCGAGGATCCGAATCGGGCATTGGAGGGCGTTATGTTGCCTATGGGGGGTCCCAAGGGGTCAGCGTTGGCGGTCATGATGGATGTGTTTTCTGGGGTTTTGTCCGGGTCGCGTTTGCCGGGCATGTTACGGGCCCTTATGATCCGTCGAAGCCCGCGGATGTGGGCCATTTCTTGGTGGCTATTAAGCCAGATTTGTTTATGGGGTTGGATGACTTCAAGGAGCGTATGGATTATCTTTATCAGAGGGTGGTTGGATCTGAGAAGATGGCTGGTGTGGACCGGATTTACTATCCTGGGGAGATTGAACAGATTACGCGCGAGGAAAGAGTGAAGACGGGGATTCCTTTCGTTCAGGCTGAAATTGATGCTTTGAACAAGGAGGCGGACAAGGTTGGGTTGGAGCATCTTGTCGTATCATAGTTTGCTTGAGCTTATTTTGCAAGAGCTTTCATGTCTGTAGCATCATCACTGGTTATGTTTAGGATTTTTAATGAAGATATTTTACCCCTGGTCATTCGAAAACTACCGCGACAGTAGCATGATAACTAAGCAAGACAAACAAGGCAACGGACAGTAAACAAGGATAAACAAAGTACGGCACATAGGATAGCACGGCCAGGGGCCTTCGGGACATAGAATCGGAAGAGTAGGCGAAGGCAATTCGTCAACCGTAGAACCAATATTCCGCCGCATAGTCTACCTGGAATGTACCCTTACGCTTCTGGCAGTTGGCTGGAGGCTGTCCTCCCACTGTATGCAGGCGGTAAACTTCCTGAGAAACGGATCAGCATCAATCTACCAATGACAAAACATACCCAACTTACTTTGATACCATTTCCACTAACAGAAGTGAGCTTCAACCAAGGCACGTTTACAGTGCTACGGTCGGGTGCGTCACTACTCGCAGCCCTTTTGGATGCCACCCAGTCACTCCCACCAGCAAGTCGTAGATCGAAGGTTGGCTGGCCAGCAGCATTGAACTGATGTTTTCCCAAGATGAACTTTGTAGCTGACGAGGAGAGCTGACTGCCAAGCACGGCAAGGAAGGGAAGTGCCTCAGATTGTACTTCCTTCACGACAGGGGTGAAGTTATGAAGAAGTGTTGGATTGGACGCGGCGAGGCAGGAAACATCGACCAGCGTTGCAACGGCACTCACGGATTTGGGTACTGTAGTGCTGGAGTCATCCTGGCAAGTGTAGCTTTGTGTTCCTCGTCCTATCGTAACGTATTTGAGGCTGAGACCTGGGCTGGGCCCCGGGAGCGATCCATGAGATGGGAGGTTAGTTTTGGCGAGAGGGCAGTTGGAAAGGTGGACGTTGTTGAGGTATTGGGAGATCTGAGAGAACATAGTGGCGATGTAGGGGAGGGCAGGTGATGCTTCGGCGCGGAGTATGGCAAGATAGAAGAGCAGTACATTGATGAACAACATATTGAATGGAAGGTTGGTTAACGTGAAGCAAGAGAGAAATACCAGGCAGAATATTTGAGCCAAGCAAGACCGAGTAGGAAAGTTGCATGAAACTTGGATTGCAGGAGATATACACCTCTTATATAGAGTTCTTCTGCGTTTGGGTATTCACTCTGGCCTGGCACTTAACACATCCAACTCACTTAGACCTATCATTCCATAGGCCCTCTCAGATTCATTATCAGGTAATTTGTGAATGTGAAGTTCACAGTTTATGCCTTGGCGGTTCTTTTACTTGGATACTACTGTGGTGAGTAACTCTGCAAAAATGCTGCTCCACAGAGAAGCATTAATTCTGTAGCACCTGTTGGATATGTACACTGCCTCCATATATACACCCTCACTTGCGAATAGGTTACCAAGCCAAAAATCCTTCAAGGCTACCTGAAGATATCGCATCTGCTAAGCCGCTCGGCGAGAAGTTAGAAGAACAACGTTTCTGGCCCATTGTAGGTTGTTGTGCTCTGAATGTCTATCAGTTCCCCTATATCTCAAACGATTGAAGCTCTCAGTACTGTTTCGGGCATTTTTCTTTTTCTCTACTCTGTTACATTGTAAGTATGGAAGTTGTATAGAATTCAAAAACAATATACAGCCGTGCATGAGGCCTGGAGACGAATGTGCCTCACCATTCGGGTTGATAATAAACTTCTATGCACCGCAAAACCAACAGGGGGCGCAGTGAAGAGTTGGAATTGAGGCCGAGACGATACATATGCCGAAGACACATAACCAACCGCATACGTTTGTTAAGCGCCGTACATCGACACGTGTCATAGATTAAATTGATACAACTCCCCCATTTCGCTTGGTAGATTCAGTCAGAGATAAAGGAAACTTACTGTTACTGGGCGCTTAGTGGAAGTGAATTCCCGTATGACGTGTTTTTGGACATTCTCTGATATAGAACGGGATTCATCTCAATCAAGCAAGAAAGGAATTGAGCGACAAGTATGTAAAGAACGAATTAGGTAGAGTAGTATTCTTTAGCAGTAGGTCATGAGATAAATACAAGTCAGCAGACTAGGATAGCCATCGGGGTTTCATCGATGCACGGCACAACCCTATGAGCTTCTACTTCCGCTGACCTGCATAGCTAGATGTTACAATTTATATGTCTCATGACATCAATCAGAACTTGCATACCAGAAGGAGTAGTATGTTCGGTATGTCTCAGTGTATATATCCGCGATCTGCGTTTCTAGCACTCTGCCGTCTATAAGGGTATCAAATCTTTATTAGGCTAGTATCTAATTATAAGTCGAAAACATGTCATGCGAACGTGAAACGTGTTGGAAATAGCCAATATCATAAAATACCGCCCCTTCTGAGGGCTGCATTATCAGATATCAAGCCTGTCTGCTGCAGCACGGGGGCGTCGTTAAATCTCGTCATCCTTGGTCTCTTTAACCAGATGGCCACTACTGCCCTCATCGATTTCCGTATAACCGTGCATGGGCCGTGAGCGACGCTTAGACCCGAGCATAGAAGTTTGTCGGAGGTGGCCTCCTGGTAGTGGCTGCATCTCCAACTCCGGATCTCGTGAGATTGTTCCTCCGCGCCCTAGCGATGACTGCTGCCGAGTTGTTCCTTCGGTGGTCCTCGACCGAGATGCTTCCCGCTCTCCTCGGTAGAATCCGTATAAAACTGGTGCATTAGCCACGATTGCCGCTGCAAAGAGCTCAACAGATGCCCAGGTTGTGCGATTCACCTGCGCTGTTGAATGCCGGGCATTTTGAGGAAGACGGATGACGGTAATCACGACTATGAAAAAACCAACAGCGAAAAGGGCTGCAAGTTGCAGTTTCCTGATACATATAGTAGTCAGTAGGTGAATCTAACAGAAACCCGCTACCACAGCACGTAGTTCCTGATGCAATTAAATGACTCTCTTACTCCATTAAAGGCCGTTTGACCTTGACCAATAGTGGGACCGGTAAAACGATCAACATCAGATCTGTAACAATGTTCAGGACGCCTATCGTCACCCCATACGTTATTAGTCTCCCTCTCTATCGGAGAGAATTTCAGCCTGTATGTACCCACCTAGTACAACTAGCTGCAGCTGTGCTTGAGAGCAGAGTCCTGTCGGTCATGGTTAGGGAGCAATCTAGGATGTCCAAGGCAAGGGGCGCACGCACCAGGATCTGGAAGCACAATCCAATAATGGTCGAAAGGGTCACATTCCGTGAAGGTCACGATCTGAACTGTCACGTAGGTGGCGGCAAATATGAAGACATATGTGCCCAGAGTTATGCGTTCCCAGCTGAGGTTGCGGAGCAAATGACGGTACGTGTCAAGCAAGATGAACTTTTGAAGCCAGAGACTGAGATTGGATCGTCAGCTGCCGCGGTGTTTTTCAACGGACAAGCAACATGTGCGTACTATGTGTTGTAGAAGACTCGATTAACCAGGGTGAACTTGCTCGCGGTTTCTCGACGATAGATCTCCTTCGAGGTGAAGTGGTGCGAATATCGAAATCCAGGCGACATATTATTCGTGCCCCAGATAATGATGACATGAACGAGCGCCAACCGGATCAATGCACAGAGAATCGCACAGAGCGACAGATAATCGCCCAAGACAAATGCTTTCCCACGAATTTTCCGCATCACCAAGCGTATCGAGATCAACCCGACCGCGCACCAGGTGAGAACCCATAGAGACACCAGAGTCGCGTCGTCCATTGTGGCTCTACCACTCTGACATCATGTCGGCTGTGTCGAATGCGATCGAGTTTCACTGTCGAACCTGGTGCGATCCTATATGAACAGATCGCAACTCCCGGTCGGCCTCGGTTCTTCACCATTTTTCACACTCATCTCCGTGCAGTGACCCAGTTTCAAGGTTCTAATACGAAAAGTTAATTCTTTAGGGTTCGCTAGAAGTGTTAGTCTGGCACCGTTCTTCTTGTATTTGGACGCTAAATTCCTTATAGCAAAGTTTGCATCCACCTTAGGACAGTACTGAACGAATCATTTTACAGTAAGAGTACAGATCGTATAGGGGAATTATATGACTTACATTTTCAGTCCCACCAAAGGGAGATGTTCAGTTAACCTTACCTCTCATAGTATAACGGGATGGAACCAGTGTCTCACTGCCCCCGTGAGGAGCTCCACTATTTTACCGGTAAGCCGATGGTCTGATTGCTCTCTGCCGAAGATCCCCCGTTTTCTCTCCCTCCTTGCATTGATTTTTTCTTCATATCCCTGTCACCTGTATATTCCAGAAGCAGCCAAGATGCGGCTTGGTAACGCTCTAGCAGGGATCTTGATCTCGGTTGCCGGCGTCAATGCCGTGGCGCACACCCCCATCGTTTCCAACGCTGAGGTAGCTTATCACCGCAATTATCTGTATGTCGGGGGCCAGTATGTGCAGGACAGCTCAGGTGGCCATGTCTTCACAGATCAGATGTATGTGGAGAAACTCACTCCCACACAAGGTGTGAGCAAGGAGCACCCAATTGTGTTTATTCATGGTCAAGCGCAAACCGGCACGGTAAGCTGCAAATATCCCGGCCGCAGAAAGGCTGCCTGGCTAACTCTGATGCTATAGAACTGGCTGAACAAGCCCGACGGTGGAAGCGGCTGGGCCTCCTACTTCCTCTCTCAGGGCTACGAATGCTATCTGATCGATCAGACCTTCCGTGGCCGCAGCCCCTGGTTCCCAAGCAATGGCACCCTGAAAACCTACAGCGCAGAGATCCTGCAGCAGCGATTCACAGCCGCTAAGCATTACATGCTCTGGCCTCAAGCCGCGTTGCACACTCAGTGGAATGGCACCGGCATGATGGGTGATCCGGTTTTTGACACCTACTACGCCTCGACCGTGGAGTTCTTTGGATCTAGCACCGGTCAGCAGTACACCATGCAGGAGGCCGGTGCGGCGTTGCTGGACCTTATCGGTCGCCCGGCGGTTCTGCTCTCCCACTCGCAGGGAGGTCTAATGCCATGGATCATCACCGATGTGCGCCCAGAGCTTGTCCACGCCATTGTGTCCTTGGAACCTACCGGCCCTCCCTTCCAGGAGGCTGTCTTCAGCAACACCTCTTCTCGTCCGTATGGTCTCACGGACATTCCCCTTACTTTTGATCCCGCCGTGTCAGACCCCAAGAAGGACCTTGTGCGCCAAGTTATCCCTAGCAACTCCACTGCGCGGTCTCCTTGTGTCATTCAAGCTGATCACCCGGCGCCTCGCAAGCTGGTCAACCTGCAGAAGGTGCCAACTATGATCTTGACCACCGAGTCTTCGTACCATGCTCCCTATGATTGGTGCACCGTCAAGTTCTTGCGTCAGGCTGGCGTGTCCACGGAGCATCTGCAGTTGGGCGAGATTGGCATCCACGGTAATGGTCACATGGTGTTCATGGAGAAGAACAGTGACCAGGTCGCTGAGGTCATCCAGAAGTGGATTGAGCGTCAGTAACTAGTCTCTTGAGAAGGATCAATATGGCTGCCTAGCTCTGTTGAACGAACCTCCTGGCGGGACCAGTGGCAAAGAAAACACATAACTGTATAATCATGGATTATATTCCCATCGTTCATGAATACATTCAAACATGTACAGCATCGCACCATGCTCTGTACATGTATGCCTTACCAGATATGACTTCCAATTAAGTATCAGACCCCTACCATTTTCCGTGGCCATTCCAAAGCCTGCTCCCATACTGGGTCTTCACTTATAATCTCAGCCAACAACTCAATTACCAAATCCCTACCACAGCCTTTCGCCCACCAGAAATGACTCCCTAGATCATTCAACAACACACCCCAATGCATCAAAATCAACAATGGAAACGGCTGATGCATCCGCAGCCCATCGATAAAATCCTTCTTCACATAGACCAACCAAGCAAGAATAGCCACAGGATGAGACGAACAAGCAAACTTAGCAAAACAAGACTGTAACAGGTCAATCGCCTCACGGTTAGCACCACCTTGCTCGGCATTGGCGATACAGGTATTCAACCGGCTTAGTTTCTTTATAGCAACAGTCTTCTCGAAATCCAAGTCTCCGGTTTCCATCAGCCAGAAGTCGTATTTAGAAAACATACTGGCTTTAAGCCATGGTCGACTGATGCGGGAGACCTTAGTTGAGCCTTGTAGGAGCTCGAACACGGTGATCATGTTCTCGATCATGCTGAAGCATTCGCCTCTGTGTTGAGCGTTGAGGCGCGGTAAGGCGATACCAATGACGGTTATTATGGCGGACTGGGCGAAGACAGCGTCGCAGTTCAACGGGGTGAGCGCGTCGAGCGCTTGTCGGAATGGGGCGAATGACATATTGTGGTATTGAAGCGCAGTATCGAGATATGACAGCACGATAGTACGCTCTGTGGCTGTAGCTGCGATATGCAAAGCTGCGAGTGCGAGGATGCCATGGAGTAAGAAAGTATGCTTTGATGCTTGTTGGGGGATGAGGACCTGCCAGTCACCCATGTCGGACTGGTCTCCACATAGACATTGGAAGGTCTCGGTCGAGAACTTATGCATGAGTTCGAGATCACGAAGGACAAATCTTGGCTCGACAGATCTTACGGAGCTGATAGGCTGCTTGTCATGGTGCTTTGACTGCGATTGTCTCCGGTGGTGGTAGTCTTGGGAACCATCGGTCACTGCATGAGCTGTGCGACTCGGGGCTGAGACTATAGGGATCTTCAAATAGGTACAAATAAGCTCCCGAGAGGTGCAATTAGAGCATATCGGATGTTTCTCATCACACTAGTTCGGACAGGTTAGGGTATGTGTACAGGCCTTATGGGACCCACCGGTTATCTTAGAACTTGGGTTCGATATTAAGAGACTCCAGTGCATACCCGGGGCATAAGGAATTCGTACCTTTACTCTTCTCTCCTTGCATTGATCGCAACCATTTCGCGATTTCTTGTGCGACCGTCGAGGTGGCATGTTGAGGACCATATAAAGACAACCCCGGCGCGTGAAGTATTACAATGGGAAGGCCCAGGAAGGATAGACCACGCTCGATGGGCTGAGCGTCTCTCCCACAATCACGCACATTAAACTAGGAGTGCGAGCAGTACTGCCTACCTCCATCAATTTTGGTCTTGTCGTCGTGGCTGAGATACTGACGTGAGTGTGGTCGGTAGCTAGCCTGGACAAGATGTTGGGGCGACACGACAACGAACACGAGAACGAGAACGAGAACGGCCTGCTTTTGTCAGAAAACAACGTAACGCCATGATTATCCCATACTTATCACTATCCCCTTCTCAATTTTTCTTATATCGTTGTTCGAGGTACGGCTCGAATCAGAGATACTTGACACAATCAGCGCAAGAGCCAGACAGTATCCTCTCCATACCGCTCTTCGCAGCTTTGAGCCAACATCTGGCTTATACTACATCTCGGCTGGTTTCGGAGAACGACAAGCAAGTGTGAAAATCTGTGTCTGCTTACTGGTGTAAGTTGTTGCTGTGAGTTTTCAGTATCTTAGATGTGAGTACAAACCAAACCAAAACTGCATGGGCAACCCAGGCCTAAAAAACTAGCAGAAGTTTGTCTTTCAATGACGCTACGACAACTAGCAGACCGAAGTGGTTCATAAAAGGTAATGGCCATAGTGAAAGAGACTGCGCAGCCGTCAATAATGAGCTCAAGCCAGCCTCAATCTACAACAGATGCTCCTAGCCGCAGTCTCCTTCAGACATCTATTGTTATGTCATGTCTTTGCGCCGGAACATTCGTGGCTGCGTTAGATGCCACTATCGTCACTACTTCTCTGCCTTCTATTGCTGGCCATTTCCACTCAGCTTCAGGGTACACTTGGATCGGCAGTGCCTACATACTGGCCAACACAGCTTCCGTTCCCTCGTGGGGTAAACTGTCCGATATATGGGGAAGAAAGCCGCTTCTGCTTTGTGGCAATGCGATCTTTTTTGCTGGAAGTTTGATCTGCTCCGTAGCCAACACGATGGCATTGTTCTTGTTTGGCCGTGTTCTGCAAGGTCTGGGCGCAGCAGCGCTGATGACATTGGTCAATATCTGTGTCTGTGACTTATTCTCTCTGAGGGATCGAGGCCTATATTTTGGTCTTCTGTCCGTAGACTGGGCTTTAGCTAGCGGAATTGGTCCCATCTTAGGCGGCGTGCTATCGGAGAAAGCAACGTGAGTATTACTTGGAGATGCCAGACAGCTTCTTGACATACTAATCAATGGAGACATAACAGCTGGCGGTGGTGCTTCTGGATCAACTGTATGGCATTTTCTGCTTACCCATCAACAACTCATTGTACCCGACAGATCGCTAACTGATTCATACCATTACTTTAGTGCCAATCACTGGTCTTGCATTTCTATTATTATGGTTAGCCCTCAAACTCGACAACCCACATACACCAATCTGGGACGGTCTCAAGGCCGTCGACTGGATCGGCTCATTATTCGTCATCGGCAGCAGCATCATGCTACTCCTCGCTCTAGACTTCGGGGGCGTCACACACCCCTGGGACTCAGCAACAGTCATCTGCCTAATCATCTTCAGCATTGTAGTCCTGAGCCTATTCGTCCTAAACGAGTGGAAACTCGCCAAATACCCAGTAATACCACTAATCCTCTTCCAACACCGATCCGGGATCGCCGCCTTTGTTGTCTGTTTCTGTCACGGATTTATATTCATGGGCGAGGCATACTACCTACCGCTATACTTCCAAGCCGTCCTTGACGCCAGCCCAATCATGTCCGGTGTCTATCTGTTAGCCTTCGTTATCGCCAGCACATTCTCAGGAGCCTTCACGGGACTCTTCATCCAGAGAACAGGCCAATATATACCCCCAATGTGGCTCGGTCTTGGCCTCTTAGCCCTCGGAGTGGGACTACTCATCAACCTAGAAGCAACAGCCAACTGGAGCAAGATCATTGGGTTCCAGATCATCTCGGGTACAGGGGTAGGCATGAACTTCGAAGGGCCACTGCTCGCACTACAGGCGATTGTCGGCGCCAAGAACACCGCAACAGCCACCGCTACAATCGGGTTCGTGCGAACTATGTCAACAGCGATCTCGGTGGTTATCGGAGGAGTCGTGTTCCAGAACCAGATGGTGAGGGAAGGTCCTAAGCTTGTGCAATCTTTGGGGGCTGAGCTCGCTGGACAGTTTGGAGGCGCAAATGTCACGGCCAATATACCGTTGATTGGGACGCTTCCGTCGGATCAGAGGGAGGTGGTCCGGCAGGCGGTGTTTGGTTCGTTGCGAGCTACGTGGATTCTGGTTTGTTTCTCTTTTGTAGATGGGTAATGCTTGCTGACTGCGTTGTTAGTATGTTGCTTTTGCGGGTGTGAGTCTTGTTGCTGGGTTCTTTGTTGGTGCTCATCATCTCTCTGAGGAGCATGAGGTGACTGTTTTGGGGCTGCATGGTGGTGGCTCGTCGGAGGATACGTCTAACAATACTCCAGCTATTCGGGCTATTGAGATGCAGTGATTCTGACTGCTGCTTAGTATGAGCGATTCAAACCGAGTCCATCCAAGGAGAACGATACAACCGCCGCATAGACTTATCAAGCATAGAACCCAAGGCATATAGATACAAGATACAGGACAGTATACACAATATAAAGGCATTGCGACTCTACAGCCAAAAAAGTAAATCAACCTCCACACCCCCTCTTACAACTCAATAAACAACCCCCTAGAAAAACAAGCACATCCCCAAACCCCAAACCCATACCCCAAACGACCCCATATCCCGCAAACCAAAAAGCACCCTACCCCAAACCCCCTTTCTACCTTACCAACCCCACCCAAACACAACCTCAATCCCAATCCGTATACTAGCACTACCACAAACCCCAAAGCAAATAAATAAACACCTACACACAGCTTAAACACCCACCCAATCCAACACACCTTAACGAGGTAAAACAATGAAAACACAAGCCATACAAGATTTGCCACTGGGTAAGACCAGGCTCCTTTGGCCTAGTGGTTATGGCGTGGCTCTTATGTGGCAACTCCGTTTCTGGATTCCGCATGCCGACTAGCTGAAGTCGAGGGTTCGACTCCCTCAAGGAGCATGTGTTTTTTTTTGCCCCCTTTTTTCTTGTTGGCCCGTACATACATTCGCCCACAGGGAGATAGATGGCCATTTTATGTTAGTGGTGATTCATAGATTATAGGTTTGCCTGGTATTTGGCTCATGAATGTTGTCTTAGTACGAAGTCCTAGGTGGTTCATATACTTGTATACTTGTCTGGAATACATCGTGCCAGTTTGTATCAATGTATTTACATGCCATATAGTAGTATCCAGAATACTCCGTATGTCAGACCTATTTGCGAGACTTGTTACAGTTCAGTATCAACGGTGGCTGGCATTTTCTTTTAACGGGTATGCATTCTTAATATGAATCAATGTGCTCCCGAGTATGGAATAAAGCACAATTGGTATTCTGACTCGTGTAAGTCTGCTCGAAGGAACAAGACCAAATATGTAGATCATCGTGCTTTCTCGGGTTTCTTTCTGTTTTTATTGTATTTGAATTTTGTCCCTGCTATCTGAATGTAAATACATCATGTTTATAGGGATAAGGAAAATCTTGGTTTCAGAGCGAATCTGTATTAGACAATAATATGGTATAGTAGTAGCGACCGTGGATGACAACATCGTGTCTATTCTGAATTCCAAACCAAACAAGAACCCCCAATATTCCAGTCCATATATGCTCCACTCAATTGCAACGGGTATCAGTTCCTTCACGTTCAATTTCACCCGATATGTAAAAGCCTGAGCCAACTAGCTACTGGTCGTAGCATCACCCCTAGAAAGCAAAGGAGAAAAGAAATGCTCTAAAAAAAAGGAACATAGAAAAAAAAAGTCAACGATTGCCCGCTGCGTATGTTTTCCGGACCCCAAACAAGCGATGCCACGGAAACGCAGAAAAGAAGTCAAAACATGTCACAACCCAGTTGGTATCTGAAGATTCATGTCAAAAGGAAAAGAAAAAGAAAAAAAAAGGAAAACCAAAAACCCTAGTCTAAGCGAGAGAAAGAAGTAGAATCACCATCCGGAAAACAACCAGTACCTCTATGGTCATAACGTGGGGAATAAAGAGACATCATTGCGAATTCCCGTTGCCCTTGTGCCGTGTCCTGCCGATCCATGATAAAATGAAAAGCGAAAAATAAAAGGGGTATCAATTCCCCGCGTGTTGCGGAGACATAAAAGAAGAGAAGTCACGAAAATTGAAGTTTGTTGTACAAGGGGTATACCCATTCCGAAAGAAAAGGAGGTTGCGCAGCGCAGTCCGTTGAGTATCTCGATCCGAAACTCTCTGTTGCTCTGCGCGAGGACAAGGCTCAAGGGAAGGGCAGTAGAAAAGAAGGTCGAGTGAGGACAAGATTCGCTTATTCTTCATCCTCACCCGAGGCGCCTTCCTTCTCGCCCTTGTGAACCTTCTTGTGTCGACGAAGGTTGGAAACAACGGAAAAGTGTCGACCGCAACCCTCTACGTCACAGGCGAAAGCTGTATCCCAAATAATTAGTATGGATTGCGTACCATGCCGGGTTTTCCAAGAACTTACGTTTTTCGCCAGTGTGACTGTACATGTGGGTCTGTAGAGATGACGGGCGGGTGAAGCGCTTGTCGCACACCTTGCACTTGTGCTTCTTCTGAGTGTTGGAGGGCATTTTCGAACTGAACTGGCTCATCATGGATTGGGGGCCCGGGGGAGCACTACCAGTCAGGAGGTTCGATGGGCGAGGAAGAGTCCGCGACAAGTGTCCATTCTCGTAGGACTCAGAAGTCGTGGAGCTATAGTCGGTCACAGAAGACTCGACGGATGCGACTGAAGCGCTGTAGTAGGGGTAGCCGCCACCGGAAGAGATCGAAGAACCAGACGAGTGTGTAGAAGGGAATCCATAAGAATCTGCAGAGCCCCGGGTGTTGCGAGGGCCGTAAATGTTACGGGGAGTCAAGTCCTGGCTGAGCGCGACCATTCCGCGACTGGCGTCAAGGGCGTCACCGAAGGTAGGAGCTGATGAGGGCTGCGATTGGCTGGCACGGGGATCACTGTAAATGAAAAAAAGTGTAAGCGCTCGGTTCCAAATCCCAAGATGCGCAAAAAGTTTGTAGCTGGGGGGCTCTTACGCATGAGATATCCGGCGACTATCCTGGTGGTGCAAAGATGGGGCGTAGCTGAGTGGCGCATAGCTGGCTGGCGCGAAGCTGCTCATAGAGGAAGCAGTCGTGTATGTAGGGGCCTGCTCGAAAGACGTGCGAGGCAAATCGTGGTGCAGACCCATAACTTCCGGTGCTGGGTAGCTAGTCGCAGGCGTAGTCGAGTAGGTGCTGCTGGTGACCATCGAGGGTGCGGAGACGGGGATGCTCGAGTAGGGCATGGAGAGGGGGGATGGGCGGCTCACTTCCTCCTGTTTAGGGTGGTTCAGGATCGGGTTGGATGCCATGGATGTCGCGTAGACAGGCGGCGTCGAATGCGACGTGGTGTGGGCAGCGGTCCACGGGTCAGTGAACTGCGGCGTGTTGTGGTGTGGCAGATTATGTTGGTAAACATTGTCAAAGCCCATTCCGCCGTATTGGCGGTTCTGGTTTTCAATAACCATAGTCATGGAGGATAGTTTTGTCACAGAGATATTCTCTAAGCTCTTGTTTTGTTGTTGCGCAATTGGTGTTGCCGTGGAGCCCCTCAGCAATTCAAACCAACGGGGGTGATACAGACGATCAAGGGCAGGATGATCAAAGCCAAGTAGAGCAAGAGAAGAAGCGTGTGTGATTGACAGGTACGGTGAGGGGCACGATATGGAAGAAAGGGGAGTAACAAGGGAAGATCAATTGAGACTGATCAGCGCAAAGGTAGAAAGAAGAGGGAAGGGAGTCGATGGTAGAAGTAGAAGTAAATAGTGATAATCTTTCGGCGGGAGGGAGCCAGGAACAAATAGATCCAGAGACAGAGTAAAAGAAAGGCCCTGAAACCCGACAGACAGGAAGAATGAAAGACAGTCTGGGGAAGGGCCCGAAGGGGATCGGCGAAGCTTATGAGCAAATACAGGATCGCAGGATGAGTGATGGAGCGCAGGGACGAAGGGAAGCCCTGTCGTTGCCGTGTTGGTGATGGGCTTTTAGTGCCACTGACGACGTCCCGTCGGAGACGGTTGCAGATCG